>NW_027142515.1:368608-706518 GCF_026170545.1 Melanerpes formicivorus | reverse complement strand
GGGGAATGGTTTGAAGCTGAGGGACAGCAGAGTTAGACTGGATTTGAGGAAGAAGTTCTTCAGTAGGAGTATGGTGAGACTCTGCCCAGGGAGGCTGTGGATGCCTCCTCCCTGGGGGATGTTCAAGGCAGGTTGGATGAGGACTTGAGCAACTGAGTCTAATTGAGAGGTGTCCCTGCCCAGGGCATGAGGTTGAAGTAGATGAGCTCTGATTTCCCTTCCAACCTGAGCCATTCTATGATTCTATGATTTTAAGATTCCTCTGCTTGTTCAGAGCAAAACACTGAAGCTCTTTAAAATGCTGGATTACCACCCAGGCACGTCTGCTATAGACACCAGTGGGATTTATATAACTATACTAGAAGTGAACACTGAGACATGGCCCATTTTGAATTAATCTTTTAAAATATATATTTTTAAGATTCTAATAGTAACACCTAAAATGTGTGTGCCAAGAAACAAATCACTGCCTTATCAGTGGAGCGTATGCCTGACCCAGGAGAGGCATAGGCAGGATGACCCTGAAAACAGTGAGATATGCGGTTTCTCTTTCAGAAAATGCAGCTCCCCTGTCCGTGGGAGCTATTTTAAAGGCGGCACAGGCATGAGGCAGCCTTGGCATTACAGCAGCAGTAAGAAAATGGTGTTACTGTGTTTGGCTTGTGCAAACTTCCTACATTACCTAAAAATAACTAAGTAGCACATTTGGGAAACATTAGGCAGGAGGTGCCTTGCACAAGCTCACCCTGCGCATAATGTTTCCTGCGTAGTTCTCAGAGCTCCTCCTATAAATGTAACCTTCCTAGGACCAATTCTGAAGCATTTTCAGGGTCGTTAGAGGTTTTTTTTTTGCTAAGGTCTGTAGAAACCTGCCTGTCCCTGTGTGGCAGGATGGTGTGATGTCCACGTCATACTCGGCAGCAGAAAACAGAGGGCTGTGGCCCTTCACTCCTTCAGCAGTCACTCCCCGTGGTGCCACACCATGATCTAACCAAGGCAAATTAGCAACAACAGGGGAAAGAAGCCTACTGCTCCCACCCGCTGGCTCTAATGGGGCAGCATGTCAGTGTGTGTCTGACTGGAACAGAAATCCATCTGGTGGCTGATACCAAAACTCCCAAAGCTGCTCCTCTGGCTGGGAGAGCTCCCCTCCCTTTCTGTAGCCATTACAATAAGCAGGGCTGGGTAAGACACGAAATTGCTCCTCGGTGATAAATGGGAGGGCTTACTCAGGGTTACTCAGTCCTGACTGCACAGCTTTGGAGTTTTGAAGACTTCACAACTCCTACAAACTCAGAAGCACTTTCCTCCAGCTCTGCAGTCACAGATTCAGGGAGCGTTGATGACTTTTGTCAGGTGTAAGGGCCCAGGAGAATCTGGTGGCTAATTTTGGGGTTCCCTCTAGTTTCTTCAAGCCTAGTTAAACATCTCTTCTCAATTGCATCAGGTTTCTTTCTTTCTTCTCTCTCTCCCTCTTTTTTTTCCCCTTCCCTTTTATTTTTTTTTTTTTTTTTTTCTCCAGGTCATATCAGAGAAGAGAAAAGAGTTTTTCAAGTACAGGACTCTATCCTGCTTGCTTTACTTTTGCAAACGACATTTTGTAAGCAAGGAAATAGGGACTGTGAGAAAAGCAAGTGGGTGAAACAAGGAAACATAAATGGGTAAGCAAAAGGAGCTCCACAGTCCTGTAAAGCTGAGTGTGAACAAAACTCCTTTTTCAAGAGGTTTATCCTTTGTATTTGTGACACACCATCTACAGCTCCTCCTCACCAGCTCTGCACAGGGGAGCACTGAGAAGGTGAGCTGAGACTGAGCCCCTCTTTCACTGGAAACTGGAGAACATTCAGCAGGATGAATGCAGGAATTCTGCATTCTCCATAAGGTCTGGGCTTATGGCCTCCCAATATCTGCAAATCCACCTCCTGTGCACAACTGGCCCTACCCCATAAGGCTTTTCTCTTTAAACTTTACTACTGATCTGTCTATAAAGATAAGAGACTGCTTACTTAAATTGTCTTCGTCCTCCATGGTGGCTGTGCCAGGACTCAGATACTTGAAGGGGGCTATGAAGGTTGATAGTATGCTTACTTTTTCTGGAAGAAAACAGAAAAGAGACACAGAAATTCAGTATTTTGTATTGCATTCTGATCTACCCCCCACTTTTTCCTCAGGTAAAAACATCTTGACAGAGGTCTCAGAGAAAGCTCAAGCACTGCTGGCATGAGAGACTACAACTGCTTCTAATTCTCCCAGAAACCACTGCTTTGATTTTTGGAAAACCTTGATGGTGTGCACAGGAAACTGCTACCCAAACAATAAGAACCCTGTTTGAAATCCTTCCTGTTCATATTTATATCAAGTGTAGCTCCTTCTATCAACAGACAGTAGCCAGCACAGGAATTAACTTGCAATGCCCTGATCAGCCTCTGCAGTAGATACCAGGACAGATTCAGCAAAAGGAGAACTGACACTGGCTCAAAATTTGCCTCACAATTTATCTACAGGGAAAGGTTGTTGCTAACACAAACACCAGGATATACTGAAGATAGGTGTTTGGTTTAGCTTGATAACTAGTTCCTTTAGGGGTTTTGTGCAGTTTAGGCTGAATTCCTCCTGACAAACTCTGGGTACTTTGCCGAGGACTTACATCAACAGAGTGCCTACCTTAGGTATCAGAAGAAACAGAAACACACCTTACAATGGTGCTTTGAAGGACTCAGTTGCTTTCCTAAAGTCCTCCTGTGCTCAGAAAGCCTCAGTTGGGTAGAAATACTCTGAATCCTGCACATTGTGAACAATGCTGGGCTTTCATCTTGCGTCAGAAGCATTAAAAACCAAACCAAGAATGTCTTCTTTCAAGTGACACAGAGAAAAAATATTTCAATGGGGACTTTCTTTACTGGTGAGAAAGTATTTATCTGCATTTCCTTAAACTACCTGGCTGCTGATGTACCACTGATCTGGAAGGCATTCCAGCTGAGGAACTCTTGAACTTTTTCAGCAGCACACCTCTTAGCTTTTTGGGCTTGGTTCTTCCTACATTTTCATATATTCCTTGATCTTGCTAAAGGCTGCTATCAGAATCCATCAAAAACGAGTGCAGGTGTTTGCCCTTAGCCAGGTAACACCACAGCTCAACTCTATTATGAAAAAGCACAGTAAAAGCTGGCTGCTCTTTGTTAAGTAAATACAGTAAGTGGAATAAAAAATTGCCTGAAGAAAACCTTTTTTTCCATCCGCAAACCTTTCAGCCCAGACTAATATGTAATTAGAGCACAAATTAGCTTCCTTGAATTGCAGTTTCATTAAGGGATTGCAGTGATGTCATGAACCAGGAGAGTGAAGCCATTGATGAATGCTTTAGCCAAAAGATTTTGCTAAATGAACACTTTGTCACTTTTTGCCAAGGCACTGCTTGCTGAGAAGTGTGGTGTCTCTGTTCAGCACTGCCTCCGTGCACGTGAGACTGCTGCCTTGGGATCTGCACAAAGGCTGGTTTTCATTCCCAACTTTCTCAACCCGCTCCTTCAATTCAAGTGGAAAGAACCAAGGCTTTGAAACCTACTCCAAAGGCTACACTTGATAGGGGGAACATGTCAGATAGTAGGTGTAGGATCAGGACAGTCCTTGGTTTCAGCATCAGCAACAACCATTGTGTCTGGACATGGAGATGCAGCGAGCTGAAGAGTACTCCATGATGCCTGGCTGCTGATGGTTGTCAGACCTTCAGAACTTGCCCTCAAGCAACAGTTTTCATACACAGCCTTAAAGCTGAGAAAATACTCTCACTTCTCACAAACATTTAATCCATGTAATCCATTAAACAAGCAATGCCCTGTCCCTGTACTGCCAAGGGCCATACCTTGAATACTGGGTTCAGTTTTGAGGCTCCCCCCCCCTGCCCCCAGAAGGACATTGAGGTATTGGAACAGGTATAGAGAAGGGCAAGGAAGCTACTCCTGTCACCAATTAAAACCCATGGAGTTTTATACCATACTATTATTAGGTAAAGGCATATTGGATGATTTATCTTTCACCCCCAATCAATTTTGTGCAATGTAGATTTTAAAACCAGCAAATTATTTTCCCTTTACCCATCTATGTTACTGTTTCCCTTCCGTCCTCAAAGATCTTTCTGGTGCCTTTATTTTGGGGAGCACAAGCCCTATGAGGAGAGGCTGAGGGAGATGGAGTTGCTGGAGTTGCTTAGCCTGGAGAAGAGGAGGCTCAGAGGAGACCTTATAACTGTCTACAACTACCTGAAGGGAGGTTGTAGCCAGGAGGGGGTTGGTCTCTTCTCCCAGGCAACCAGCAACATAACAAGAGGACACAGTCTCAAGCTGCACCAGGGGAAGTTTAGGCTGGATGTTAAGAAGTTCTTCACAGAAAGAGAGATTGCCCACTGCTGCCCAGGGAGGTGGTGGAGTCACCATCACTGGAGGTGTTTAGGAAGAGACTGGGGTGCTTGGTGCCATGGTTTAGTTGATTAGATAGTGTTGGATGATAGGTTGGACTCGATGATCTCAAAGGTCACTTCCAACCTGGTTAATTCTATTCTATTCTATTCTATTCTATTCTATTCTATTCTATTCTATTCTATTCTATTCTATTCTATTCTATTCTATTCTATCCTATCCTATCCTATCCTATCCTATCCTATTCTATTCTACACACTCTGAGAGCAGCAATGGATGACCTTGTGCCAACCAACCTCAGGCAGGCCCTAATAAAGGATATTCTTCAATCAATACAGATGCAAAAGATGATCATTTAATATTTCAGCCCATTGGTTGAGCAATGGAAGATACAGTGTGTGTCTGGAAGGAGTGCAGGGGTTTTGAATCAGTGGTGTAAGAAGAGAAGAGGTGTAGTATGCATGCAGCACAGATTAATTACTCAGCCCATGGAGAAGGGGAAGATAGATGTCAGGATAATTAACTGTAGATGTGTGCAGATAAATAACCTGGTTAGGTATAAAACTGTTGGTACGAAGCTGCGCTTCCACCTTTTGCACATTACTGCCTGTGCCCATACACGTCCCACGGACACTGCTTTACGGCCAGGGCTGAACTTCAGTGTTGCTTTTCTTTAGCATTTCAGAACAAGATTAGGAGAGTTGTGTATCCACACTTTATGGTCCCCATGCATTTGAATACCCACCACGGTTAGTCTTGTTTCTCGCAGTTGGATGAAATCTCTGGATAAGAATAAAGGATATGGCTGGATAGGAAAAATCCATACAGATAAATACCTTCATTCTTTCTCTCTTTTTTATTCTCACTCTCTTCTCCTTCTATGATTTTTTGTACTTTTCCCCGAAAAGAATCAATGAGAGGTAGCCCAAAATTAGAGTGCCTATTTTTACTACGTCATTCTAAGTGCTCTCTGCCTTTGTCTGAGGAAATTATTTTTCAAGGCCAGGAAAGAGTGTCCAAAAGAAGTAAACAAGACATTTCAGAAACAATTTTTCCCCAGAAAGGCTGCAATACATAACTGTACATTTATGAGAACCAAAACAGGCAGCTATTACTGCGTGCATTACAATTACACCAAGAACCTCTGATGACATGAAGGAGTGATTTCATGAGAGCCTCTACGGACACAAAGGAAGCTGTATTTGCAATGGAAATGGAGAGAGAAGGAGCAAGTGTAGTGAGGTTTATTTCCAGCCACCCTGCAGCACTACAACAGGACAACAGCACCGTATTTTATAGTGTGTTCACTACAAAAACATCCTTCCAAGTGAGGCCAAGTGGAACTTTGCTGGTCCTCTGTTTTGGAACAGAAAAGGCTTTCAGCTCATGCTTCTTATCTATTTATTTTCCAACAGCAGCAAATAGTTAAAAATAATTGCCAGCACTGTTTTGACAGCAGCCATATAAATCATGTAAACAAATAAAAAACCCATCAGCCAAAATATGTTCTGCATGAAACCCAGGAAATTATTTAATCCAAATGAATCAGCAAAGCCTGGCATGTAAGGCAGACAACTTGCCACTGAAATCTGCTCTTTTTGTGGAGTTGCTTTTGCCCTGGGGATGCAGCCAGAGGACTGGTCACAAGCCCTGGAAAGATGCTTTTATTGTGAGACAAGAATACACAAACAGGGCTATAAACACCACTCCTGCCCTTCCTACCTATCTTTATTTAAAGGGCAGCAGACAATACAGCTTGATCATCAGATGTACTGAAGGTCTTTCACTCTCACCTGGATGAAAGCCATGGGAACAGCAGGAGCTCAACACTTTTAAAAATCAGGCCTTACACATGTTGGACAAATTGTTTAGCTTCAAGAAGAGCAGACTGAGTGGGGTCAGACCAACAGCCTTCAAAGACATAAAAAGCTGCTGCGTAGAAGAAAGGAGCAAACTGCATTAACGCAACTCGAAGTAATGGCCTTAAATTGCGCCATGGAAAATTCACTCAAACCATTACAAACCCTTCCTAATAGTAGTAAGGATGGTGCAACACTGGAGCAGATTGTCCAGAGGGGAGGTTAAGGAGTGATTGGTTCTGAAGGGTTG
Organism: Melanerpes formicivorus; assembly: GCF_026170545.1. Lineage (NCBI taxonomy): Eukaryota > Metazoa > Chordata > Aves > Piciformes > Picidae > Melanerpes > Melanerpes formicivorus. The sequence continues at coordinate 699,994 of NW_027142515.1, read as the reverse complement.
TAGGAAGATGGTTGGCATCAGCAGGGTGTTGCACCTGTCCTTGGGCCTATCCCTTACAGTTTCTCTCCTATTCCTGTGGATCCCGGCAGAAAAACTCCTCCTGGCCTTGAGCTCATGCAGCAGGTTGTAGCTCAAACTTGGAAAAGTGGGTGGTATTTGCTAATGTCAGCTCAACTCTGAGCAGAAGCTTGTGGCATGCTCTTTTGCTTGGCAGCTAATGAGCGCTATTAATAACTGTGTTTTAAAATGCAACTTCTGAACACAAGAAGGATTAGACAGATGGCTACCAGTGGTCTGCCAGATCAGCACTAGCAATGTTTTACTCAATTAGTTTCATTCTCATATTCTAATTGATTACCATGAACTACTTGTCAGAGGTTTCTTTAATAGTCTTTTGTGGAAACCACAATATGGGCATTATGAACCAGTCCTAAGTAATTTGTTTGGTTTGCACGGAGTACGAAATAGGATAGGATAGGATAGGATAGGATAGGATAGGATAGGATAGGATAGGATAGGATAGGATAGGATAGGATAGACTAGACCAGGTTGGAAGAGACCTTCAAGATCATTGTGTCCAACCTATCATCCAACACCACCTAATCAACTAAACCATGCAACCAAGCACCCTATCAAGTCTCCTCCTAAACACCTCCAATAATGGTGACTCCACCACCTCCCTGGGCAGCACATTCCAATGGGCAAACACTCTCTCTGTGTAGAATTTCTTCCTAGCATCCAGACTGAACCTCCCCTGGCACAGCTTGAGACTGTGTCCTCTTGTTCTGGTGCTGGTTGCCTGGGAGAAGAGACCAACCTCTGCCTGTCTACAACCTCCCTTCAGGTAGTTGTAGAGAGCAATAAGGTCTCCCCTGAGTCTCCTCTTCTCCAGGCTAAGCAACCCCAGCTCCCTCAGCCCCTCCTCACAGGGCTGTGTTCCAAACCCCTCCCCAGTTTTGTTGCCCTCCTCTGGACACATTCCAGCAAGTCAACATCTTTCCTAAACTGAGGGGCCCAGAACTGGACACAGAACTCAAGGTGTGGCCTAACCAGTGCTGAGTACAGGGGCAGAATGACCTCCCTGCTCCTGCTGGCCACACTGTTCCTGATGCAGGCCAGGATGCCATTGGTCCTTTTGGCTGCCTGGCCACACTGCAGGCTCATGTTCAGCCTACCATCGACCAGTACACCCAGGTCCCTCTCTGCCTGGCCACTCTCCAGCCACTCTGACCCCAGCCTGGGGTTGCTGTGGCCAATGTGTAGAACCTGGCACTTGGATGTGTTAAATCTCATGCTGTTGGACTTTGCCCATCTGTCCAGCCTGTCGAGGTCCCTCTGCAGAGCCCTTCTGCTCTCTAACAGATCAACTCCTACCCCCAGCTTGGTGTCGTTTGCAAATTTACTGATGATGGACTCAATGCCCTCATCCAGATCATCAATAAAGATACTAAAGAGAAATGACTCAGGAGGGGTCAGTTCTGATGCAGGAATGTAAACTCAGCTGCAAAACCTCTTGAAAAAAACCCTTACATTTATTTCTGTAATGCAGTGTTTCCAGCCCCTCAAACAGTTGCCTTTTCACAGTTGCATTAGCCTTGGTTTATTTTGAAAGAGGGATGCAGAGAGAAAATAGAGTCTGCACATCAGGAGATGATTCTTTATCTTCCTTCTCATATCTCAGCTCAGGCTTGGGCTGACAGTGATTGACAGCACAAGGGGATTCTTTACACAAAAGAAAAATAAGGTAAATTTGTGTGCAAAACAGCATCTTTAAAGCACAGCACTTACTGAGAAGGGCTCACAGCCTTCTGAATTACAGCTTGTACAGCCACCATGCTGCATCATGTAGTTTAAGCAGCTAGTGCCCAGATAAGGGTTTGCTTGCCTGGTGTCAGAATTGGCCTTTACAGCTGAATTTGAGAACCAGCTGTTGGGCCAGAAGTTTCCAAGTGTGCAAAGCTGCAGCAGCACTTGCCCAAGTGCTTTCTGCTTCACAGGCAAGTGGGAAGGCTCTGTGCAATGCTCCCTCACACCGCTGACAAAGCTGTGCTGGGGTATCTGTGAATGAGCACTGCGGTGGCACTGGGGCTGGCAGGACTGCCTCTGTCCACTCCTTAAGTGGTGCTTAAGTCAGAGGCGTGGCTGCCCTAAATGGCTTCAGATGGCTTTGTGTTTGGGGATGGACACAGCAGCAGTCGCTAGGACAGGGTTCTGCACCCGCTGCAGCAGATCCACTGTGGTGCCTGGTACTGCTCAAGATAAATTCAAGCCTACAGGGTAAATTCAAGCCCCCCATCTCTGGAGGGGTTTCAAAGCTGTGGAGATGTGGTGCTGAGGGACATTGTTTAGTGGTGACCCAGCAGTGCTGGGTTAATGGTTAGACTTGGTAATCTCAAAGGACTTTTCCAACCAAAAGAATTCTCTGATTCTATGTATTTCAAAGGACCTATAACACAGGCTCATCCCTGCTTGGTTTGTGCTTTGGTCTTTCCCACCTATGCTGGGAGAACTAAAGGTGAAGCCTTGCTGGCATCATGAGCCCTGCCTTGGTCGATGCAGCTGGAGCAGCACTTCTAACTGAGCAGACCAAGCTGGGGGAAAGAGACTGCATTCTAAAAGCTAGGAAAGGGTTAAAATGTGTGGGACTGTCGCTGCAGATCTGTCACCTGGCCTCTCAGGTGGACAGCTACTGAAGATCTGCTTTTTATAATTGGTTTTCAATCCAAGGCTTCTGCAGTGATATCCCAGCCTGGCCCAGGTGGGAATGGTAAGGAAAGCAGAGGAATATGCTGAGATAAAAACCTCCTGGTGGAAAAAGGTTTTTTAAAAATTATTTCTTAAAAGTAGGGAGCCAAGGGAATATTTGGATTAAGGGATTTATTTTTTTAAAAGATAAAATAAAGTGTTCAGCATTGCTGTTTTTGTTCTCTGCTTCAGCAGCGGCCTGAAGAGAAGATATGCACGAACAGAACCATTTTTTTTCTTGTCTGATAACCAAAGGGAAGCCAAAGCCAGGGAACATTTGGATAGTGTTCCAGGCAAAGGATTTCAGCTGCACAAAGCAGGCTGTGCTTTGAGTTAGAAGCCACAGGTGTGAACTCAGAGCCATGAAACAGGGCAACAAGCTGCTCAGGATGACGCATGCACCAAAGCACCGGCCTCTGTGTCTTGCCTGGAAGTCAACAGTGGCCTGCCAAGTGCAGGGGTCTGCTGTAAATAGATCTGTTTGCTGCTTCTGCTGTTTATTTATCCAGGTCTTGGGGCAGAGGATATCTTTCTGCTCTGCTGTTGTTTGGTGCTTAGCAAAATGGGATCCTTGTCCAAGCTGAGAGCTCTGAAATGCCATCCTATTAAGTAGCAGCAACAGTTTATGCTATTATGGCACTGCAGAGAACACTGAATGTGAAACATCAGATAGCTCAGGGGGGCTGGCAGCTGGACTAAGCAGTTTTGTGCATCCTCTTCTTGCTGTTAACTGACCCAGAACTGCTACCCTTGGAAACTTTCATGGAAACTATGTGAAATGTTCAGCCAGTGACAATCCAACCTCTATCACACAGGGGCAGGTTCATACCCTGCATTCTGGACACTCTGCAGCCCTGCAGCCACCAGGCTCTCTGCACACAGCCACGGTCATTTGCTCTGAGGTCAGAACAACTCTGGTTTATCCCTTAGGAAGCAGAAAGGGTCAGCAATAAAGTCATGCATGTTGTTCAGATGCACCCAGCATGACTGGAACTACAGGACATGTCCTCTGCCATGTGTTTAACTGATCACACCACAGGCCTTAGCCAGTGTATGCAGCATTTGGGGACATTATTTCTTTCCACAGTGGCATGTCCTGCAGGTCTCTTTTCCTCCTTTTCTAGAAGGGATAGAGTGACTTTAGCTGCAGTTTCACTGTATGAATGTAAACAGGCATTTCAGTAGACAAACCTCAGAGGCTGTATTTCAGTGCTCTGTAACAGCCCACTCCAAGCTCCTTTACCATGAAAGATCACTTACAGAAGGCAGCATGTTTTGTTCTGAAATTCTGGTTTCTTATTACTCCTAGTAAAGAACAAAGTAAGTAAACCCACAAGGTAGCTGATGTTTTTTTATAAGAAAGGCAACATGTGTGTGTGTGTTGTTCTCTATTTGATTCCACAGAAATCAATCTGAAATCTAGTTCAGCCTAGTAAAATCCGATCTCAAACTACCTAATGTTGTTACAAGAGTGTTCTTCTCTCCTGATGCCTTGCTTGAGGACACAGAGAGATAAAAACTCTTGAGTTATTATCAGTTTATGTGCATCTCTGTCTCCCTGTGGAGTGTACTATGTTATGTATTTTTTAAGTGATCTGGCTGTGGCTGTGGTGATGGCAGCTTAAAAATTATTTCTCTGCAAGCTTCTTATGCTACCTGAACATTCATTTTGCAAATATTTCTGCTTTGCATTCTATAAACTGTGGCAGCTTTCCCTCCCCCCTCCCTCTCCCCCCCCCCCCCCCCCCCTTCTCCCCCCCTCTTTTTTTTTGGAATGTCATCATTTTAGAAAACAGGAGAATCATGAGAGAAAATAATTGCATAATAACCATCAGTGCTCAGCTCTGTGTGCTAAAGTCTTGCAATGGAGCTCATAAAACTTGCCAGCAGATTTATTAAGCATACAATAAATCTGTGATTAACATGACGACTATTAGATGCTATGCCAGCTGCAGATCAAACTGTACTATCAAAGAGCTTCTGTCTCCACACTTGAGGCAAACTGAGGAGCTTCTTCAGCCCCATGAGAAACTAGTTTGGCCAGTATTAAGGTGATCAGGCTAATTTCTTCTTAGGCTGTGTCTACATGCAGGTCTGCATTACTTAAGGGGACTTGGATAAACTGGGAGAGAAAGCTATGTAATGATGCTCAGTTTGGCTCATTGCCACTTCAAACTTGTTTACTACACGTGAAACATGAGTGCTCTGTGCCAAAAAAAGAGCACCAAAGCTAGCAAAGGTATTTAAAGGGATCACAAAATCACAGAATCAATAAGGTTGGAAAAGACCTCAAAGACCATCAACTCCAACCTGTCACCCAAGACTTCATGACTACTAAACCATGGCACCAAGTGCCACATCCAATCCCCTCTTGAACACCTCCAGGGGTGGTGACTCCACCACCTCCCTGGGCAGCACATTCCAAAGGCCAACTACTCTTTCTGGGAAGAACCTTCTCCTCACCTCGAGTCTAAACTTCCCCTGGCACAGCTTGAGACTGTGTCCTCTTGTTCTGGTGCTTGTTCTGGTTGCCTGGGAGAAGAGACCAACCCCCACTTGTCTACAACCTCCCTTCAGGTCTCCTTTATGCTCCCAGAATTTCATGATGTCACAGAGATTCATTCAAAGAATTTCAGACATGAGGAGTTATTACATGGGAAAGCTACAAGCAGGTGTTTGCAGAGGTGCAGTGCAGATCAACAACTAAGTATCTCTTTCATACTCTACAAGACAATAGTTGCAATTTGGGGATCACCTAACGTGAGCTTAACAAAGTGCTTCACCCCAACACAAACTACTCTTCTACTTCTTGTAAGATTCCATTCCCCATCCTGCAGCAGTGCCTACAAATACAGAGACAGTGCCTACAAATACAGTTCACCTCCCCTCCATAATGTGAAATAGCTACCTGCCAAGGCCCTCCTCTGAGCTGTAACCCCCTGCTTCCCAAACTAAATACCTGCTTAAACATTAGGAAATGAATGGCCTGCAGCAGAAAGGTCCAGTCAGCAATTAGTGATGAGAGGCTTTTTGTTTTAATCTGCTCTCTGTTCATTTATTGTAAGCCAGCCAAGTATGACCTCTCTCTCAAACCTCCATAATAATGCATACTTAACCTGAATGCTGCCCTGCTTTATCCCTTATAACACAAGGCAGTCTTGTGCTAACCAGTCTGCCTGTGGGCATAAAGTTAAAGGCACTGCCATTCCAACTGAGGAAGCTCTTTGTGCTTGTTGAGAGCAAACAATTAACTCCAGGGGATATGCAAGGGCTGAGATGTACCAGGCTTTCTGACAAGGTGCTACTGACAGAAGTCAGGCCTGCTAATTGAGCCACTTATTTAAGGATTTAGGCACCTAAATTCCCACTCGACCCCATGGGAGCTGAGACAGCTAAAAGGGGTTAGGGCCTGCCCTAGGGCTGTCCCAGGTGTTGCTGGCATTACAGTACCATTTACTACAGAGTAACTGCTCCAATTCCACCTGTTAAGGCATGGACCTTTAATATTTATTAAGCCTTCCATCACAGCTTGCAGAGAGTCTGAAAGCTTCAGGTTCATCATTGCTACTCTCTTAGTATTTCCTTTTTACCTTTTCAGGCTTTATTCAATCACAGCACAAATGGCTTCAAACCCATCCCTCTGTCGAGAGTGGGGACAAAGGAAAAGTTGGCTAAAGCTTTACAATGAGGGCTAAGTTTTCAGGCTGATGCAAAGGGAACTTGACACCTGACTCCCATCAACAATAATAATGGGGGCTATGCATCTAACTCTTTCTGCATTGTGCTGACATTGTACCCTTGAATGTTAGTACAGTCCAATAATTCTCCAAAGATGAGGCAGCTTATTTTCTCTGCCATTGCTGCTTCGCTGGCATTTTTATGGCATTTCCAGAAGTACTACCTGTCAGAGTTAGTACTTCCAAGGATGGCATTGCTCTGGGGTGATTGAGGATTGATGTAATTAAAGAGAAGGCAGTCTACTGCTTGCTCATGGGGGTTTTATATCAAGTGTTTCACTGCACAGCTACGATTCATGACTTAAACGATGACAAACTTGGGCTGCTCTGTGTGGACACCAGCAGTCCAAACCAGGAGCTCACGGATCTGAGTCCCCTATTTTAGGCCAAGAGCATTCTGAGAAAGTTGCAGAAAGGGAGCTCTCTAGGAAAAATGCAACTTCTCATAAGCAGTTTAATAACATCAAAGAAAACTCCCAGAGACCAGTCACAGAAAGGGCCTAGTTCCAGGCACAGCTAGGGACAAGAAAGATTGCTATGATTTGGACAAGAAGGAAAATAAAAAGGCACATGGCATGACATCATTGAATAAATCCACTGGGTGCAGTTGTTGTTGTCTTAAGTGGGATTATCTGATTAAATCTACACATGCTTTTGTACATACCCACATCTGGAGTAGACACTACAAGTCTTATAGACAAGGCTGGCTTAGTCACTGTAGCCTATGGCATTAGTATCATCATAGTATCATAGTGTCAGTCAGGGTTGGAAGGGACCACAAGGATCATCTAGTTTCAACCCCCCTGCCATGGGCAGGGACACCCCACACTAGATCAGGCTGACCAGAGCCTCATCCAGCCTGGTTTTAAACACCTCCCTGGGATTTCACCCTAAAGGAAGTAGGTGTTAGTCCTCTTCTGTAACTTGAACGTGTTAAGACCCATGTGTGGCATATTAGTACTATCTCAGTGTTTACCCCTTAAACTGATGAAGTGGTAAAATCTGATAGGAAAGCTGATTTTCAAGACTGCAGACAAGAGTTTGATAAGGATGGTCTGGGAACAGAAACCAGCTCTTTGCTGAGAAAGAAGAGGAATCTCACTCTTCTCTTCCCTGCTATAATGTCCATAAACTCCAATTACATTTATAACTTTGCATTAAATTAAATATGTTATTTTACAGAAGCACTTAAAAAGGCTACTAAATATCCAATAACAGTTTCCTTTATTCCCTTGTTAGCAGCTGCCATGGTGGCAGGGCTTGCACGAGAAGCAAAGTGATTTAGTGCATTGATTTGCAGTTGGCACAGCCCTCTGCTCTCAAACAGAACTGATTAGCTTAGCAGGAAAGTGCCATTTACTTTTTATTGCCTTTCTTTTCTGCTCATCTCCCTTTGGTGGTTGCCAAGAGAAACAGCAGAACTGTAACCTCCTGAGCAGGTTGCTTACTTTCTTCAGCTCCAAATTCTGCAATTCTGAGGACTAATTTGTCTGAATGGTACTGCAGTATCAATACAAATGCCAGGGTTACTGCTTTGGTTCGCCGAAAACAGGTCCCAGTGAGCTCTTTCAGGCTGTTCCTACACAAAATTAACCCTGACAAGACAACCCAAGGCCCATCTAAACCAGGATTTTAGGGCTATCTTTCACCATTTACTGGAAAAGCTAATAGGTCACTAAGGTACAATGTCTAGCTGGGAAGATTTCTCCTGAATATGTCACTTTTGCTTCATAGACTGACCCCAGGGCTTGCCTTCTAATACATGACATTTGGAGCCCTGTGTATACACTTCTGTGCCTCTGATGTTCTGTGTGTTGAAGCTGTTGGGGGAACTCTCGATTCACCAGGTAAGAGTACAGATTTTCTGCAGCACAGGATGACCAGCAGCTAGAGGAAGAACAGTGGGAGTCATTGAATTAGCAATTATTTTCCCTTGAAGACCAATTCACAACAGGAGTTTGGTTTGCTTTGGATGAGAGTCCCTAATTTCCTGGGTCAGCCCCTCGGCTGGAGTGAGTCTGTGTGGCTTTATTGAAGTGCACAAACGTACACGGAGTCACACCAGCTGAGGTCAGTGGCATAACACTTCTTCAAACCAGTGAAGGATCTGATTCCACAACCTTATTATGACTACTCAGACTCCTTAGCCCTTCACAGTTCTCATGCAACCTGCTCACCAGTGCCACAAAGTCAAAGCTTCTCAGGGGTTTTAGGTATTTCCAAGTCTGTTTTTACTGAGAAATAAGCAGAGGAAAATAGGAATGGGTGGGAAGCTGAAAACCATGGTTCACTTATTCTGGAAACAAAGATATAAAGATAAAGAGATGAAGAGAGAATTTCATTCCTATTTCCTAGCTCTTAATATTATTAATCCTTTTGGACTCTGTACAGGTAGCAGAGATGAAGAGGCTAATCTCTACCTCTTCCACACTGGAAGCTCCATTAGTTCTACTAAATAGCCAGTGCAGTACCAGAGAAAGAATTACATATGCATTTGCTTCCCTTCTCCTTTGATCTCAGCAAGAGATTATAAAACAGCTCCCATAGTCTGTTCTTTCATTTTAAAATGCAAAAGCAACCTGAAATTTTCTTCCCTCTGGCACAGGAAATCCTGGTGAGGAGAGGGCCTCTTTACTAGAAAATGTATAGTTCACACTCTCCAAATGTATCTAACTCCATTAGTCATGTGAATTCAGTATCTTTGATTCCCTCTTATGAGCCACCTTCCCTCTTTCCACAAGAGCAAAGAAAATCCTCTTTTCTGGTAAAGCAGGATTTATTTGAACTGCACTGACTCAAAAGACCACAGGATCTGCCATAGTTAATGAGCTCCTAACAAACGAGAAATGAGCTGATGGGGAAGATGACTACAGTCCTCTGCTGAACCACCAGAAAACATCATTTAATAGCAATTAAACTACTGCAGAAGTGGAACTACTCACTGCCAGCACAACCTTACTCTTTTCAGGCTATATATCATTTGTACTGCCACTGGTGGCAAATTCTAAGGTCCACAAGTTGAGTTTTAGGATGAGGTGAATTGTACCTCAAACGCCATTGATTACAAAGGGAACTTGCTGTGACTGCCTCAGACACAGAGGCAAACATTTGGTCAGATGAACCAAACATCACACATCAACTCATCCACATACTTCTGCACATTCGCTTCCATTAAGTGTCCTCCTTGGTTTGGAGATGCTAAGTTCTTGTTGGTTTTCTTCCTCTGGAAACCCAGTCACAGGAGAAGGGGAAATAACAGCAGCAAAGTCTAGGTACACCATGGTGTTAGAGGCACAAAGCTGTGGCCTCCAAAGTGGAATCTGTAATGTTGCCTCAGAGCCTTAGAATGGCTTAGGTTTGGAGAGCACCAGATGCCTTGAAAAGGGACACACTGATGACAGCTTTTTAGTGAGGGTTTGATCACAGACATCAGTAATAGACACTGAAGATTGAGTGTGCCCTAAATCCCATCCCTTTTCATAGCTTGGGAATCTTGCTTAGGGTCAGAAGGAGTGACCCTTTTGTTTGGGACATCTTCCTGAAGATGGAAGTCCAGACCCTGTCTTTCAAACTGTGAGAACATAGGAGCAGAGATCATGGGGAAGCTGGGGGATGGCAGTGAGGGAAGTCCCTTTTACACCATGTGACAGTTACTACATTTACCCAGGACAGGGCTGCAGCAGCGCTGGAGACAGACCATCACATCTGGGGCTGGGACTGACAGCCTTGAGGGTGACTGGAACAGGGTCCTGGGCTGTGAACAAGGTGGAAAGAACCTCAAGGACTTAGGCAGGGGCAAAGACACCTATCAGTGCCTTCAGGGACCTGGCAGTCAATGGACTTTTAAACATATAGCACACAGAATTCCCCTTCTGTGTATATTTTAATGCTCTTCTATATATATTTTAATGTTTAAATTAGATCAGTGAGTTTTCAATGTAAGAAAAATAACAGTGAACCTTTACCAGTAATGCTGCTCCTCCCCACTGCCAGTTACCACAGGCCCTAGTCCACCCAACACCCCAGTCCTTTCAGCATTCACACACCTCATGACTATGCCAGCAAAGCCCTTGCCTGACTTCTAAGACCATGGATTAAAATGTCAGGTTCTGACAGGCAGCAAAGACACTGAACTGCCACCCTGTGATCTCTCCTGACCACCTTGTGGAAGACTCTGCATGCCTACAGCCCCAGCAGCACTGGGTCAGCATCCCAAGCACAGATCCTTTGCTGACAGGCGATAATGAAGGGACCACTGAAGGAGCCAGTGTGTGCCTGGGGCAACATTGCCAGGACTTGGGAAGAGCTGGAGCTGCCATGGGGCTCATCTGAGCAGCCATGGGGCCAGTCTGCAGCCTGACATCCCACAGGGTGGCTCCCACAGACAGATGCAAGTTCAGTATAGCAAGCAATGTTTATGCCCTGAGTTCCTCAGTATCAGAAATGGGCTGTGCTCTGCTTTGTTGAGCTTTGTTGTATTCTTGTTCACATTCTGAATCCAGGACAGTGCAATGCATGTGGAGTTGCAGGAGCCACATTTGGACTGCCGTGCCTAAAGACCAAGACATTGCAACTCTATTTATTAACACTTCTGAGACATTTGATTATCCAGGACAATTCAGAGTGTCCAGAAGCATTTGTGCTAAGAAAATTGAAGCACTTTGGCCTTGGCTGAGCTTCAGTTGGATGGATTTGCTCCATATTTGTTAACAAAAGAGAGCAAGAGAGAAAGAGGGTGAAAGAAAAGACAGCAATTTGTCTCCAGAAGTAGCCACACAGTAAATCTCCAGTAACCAGAATTTTATGGGAGAAAGTCTGTTTCCACTCTTTTGCTTCCAGACTTATAGATGGTTTTCAGGATAAATGCAATTGTCCAATGCTGATGATTTAAATGCAAACAATTCCATCATTCATTTCCTTGGTCCTGAGTGGCAAAACTTCAGAGATGCAGTGTGACCTCTGCCTTCCACAAATGACTTACTAGCAAAAACTTAATTTGCCCAATTCAAAAAGAAATGGAGAAAAATAAAGCCATCTCTTCTCTACAAAGGAACAAGGAGAACATAAAGTCATGCTCCATATGGCCCTAATGCTGTAAGGGGTTCAGGCTGTAGATTAAGGTCTGTATCACTGATCGGTGCAGAGCTTGGGGTCTGTTTAGCTCATGTCTACTGCTGAGAGCAGGATTTGTGCCTTCCTTACTCAGTGGTTTTAAGCTTTTTCTTCTGCTTGTATCAGATTTTGTTTTTTCCAGATATACTTGTCAGTAGAATTTGCTCAAATGCACTTTGTAAAGACATTTCAGTCTATGCAAACTATTTGTTTTGACTGCTCACTACTCATGCTGTGTAACCAGCCACCTAAGGCAAACTGCAGTTTTCCAGTGCTTTTGCAGATGACTGATCCCTGGAGTCCCCTGAACTGTTTTGCAGATCTCTACTGTGATCTGTCTCCAGTCACCCGGTAAGGTTACCACAAGTCACATAAGGAGGGTCACTATCTGCTGACTCTTGACAGACATACTTAGTGTCCTGATGGAACTGAAAACAATGCTGGAGTGATTTGCACACACCCACCATGAGCTGGAAAGGGAACATTTTCATGATTCTGTTTAACTTAAACACATTTAAAATGTCTCACTTCCAAATCTCTTCATGAAACTACTAATAAATACAAGTGCTAGCTTGCAGAGTTCTTCACAGAAAGAAAGTACAACAAAGCTTCTGTTCTAAACCAGATGCGTGTTAGATCTTCATCTGGCATGTTTCTAGTCAGGCTAATGCTGAAGAGATCTGGAGGTCTGGACTGAGTTAGTCTTTTTCTTGGAAGATATTCAGTAAGTTACAGCACTACTGTCAGTTTTTTACCCTGTAAAACCAGATGTGACTTCTGCTCTTGATGCATGGCAGTGCACCTCCTTTCCTAGTAAATGAAACCAGAGAGCCTCTTAAGACTAAACCATAACACAACCCTTGACTGCCCCAGAGTCATTCACCTGGTCAGCACAGCAATGGCTGAGGTTAGGTGAGATGAGCCCCACTCTATCTTGACTTGTAGTGACTGTCTTCATCCGCAAAGTCCTCTATGGCACAAACTCATTTATGGCAGTGTTAGCTAGCATGACCTTCAGGGACAAGCTGCAGAAGAAATCTGACTGCCAATGGCACATCTGTTGGCAATGCTGCAACCCTGCTCAGAGTGCAACAGAAGAGGGCTCCTAAACATGTGTCATTTGCTATAGCTCCATCAGTGAAGCTTCCACCACCTCTTGGGGTGTTTATTGTTTATTTTTAACAGCCTAGTTATGGATCAGAATATTTTGCATTTTGTAATGTCCAGACTGGGGCAGCATCAGGGGCTTTCAGCCTCTCTCTCACAAATAACAACCTCTGACTCAGAGTGTGCACAACCCAAAATACCTTGTTATGGCTCCTTGTGGTAACATCACTACATGTGGCATAATTAGAAGAAAATAGAGATATCCAACCTACAAGAGGAAGCATGCATTTTTAAGCACAGAAGAAGGTCATTGGACACAGCTATTCTGAGGACTCTGCTGACAGAGACTTTTCTGTAACATTCTAATTTCAGTGCTACTATCTATAGCCCTCTGTGTAACTTGTCCTTTCACTGTGCACTCTTTGTCAGTGAAAAAAAAAACCTGTAAGCTGCTTTCAAGGTGTGACTCAGAAAAAGCTGGCAAAAGGATGCTCTGAAATTTTCAAAGCTATGCTACGTATCCTCACTGCTAATGGATATGCCTGCAATCCTCCACAGCTTGGAAAATCTCCCCTGTAAGCTGTCTGCCGTCTACAAACAAGAGCCAAGGTCACCCAGAGGGATTTTAGCACATGACAACAATGTTTATTAGCTCTTGTGAACACCCTTGGGGATCTGTTAGGGATGTTGCCTATGAGGGTGTGTACACACACATCATTTTTGCATGCAGACATGTACATATCTAAAGGAATCTCTGTGGTTTGTCAAAAGACAGGCATTGAGTTTGCCAATCATAGCTACCAAATGCCTAAACACATAGAGGAGCCACCTACACTTCAGTGTTTCTGGCATTCAGCTAAGGTACTCATGTTTAAAACAGGGTTCCCTGTGCCCAAGAGAAAAATCTTTGTATTTCCCTTAGAGTAAGACTTGACAGACTCACAGGTTTTTAAAGCCATTATGAGTAGACTTACAGAAGAGAAACCAGAGCCACACAGATGTGTGGAGATTTGGAGGAACGGTGGCTTTACAAGGAGCAGCAGAGAGTACGTGTTTAGAAAGACAGGCTGTTTTGATTTAGGATGCACAGCTCTCCCTGATACTGCCTGTAAGCCCAGCAGAAGAACAGGATTTCCCCACTCACAAGGATTCTTTTATTTTTGAAGGTCTGCTCTAAAGTGTTACTGAAAAAGCAAAAAATAGAATAGCTTCTCCCCAAGCAATTCAGAACCAGAAGAGGGAAGGCTTCTTCCCATTCTTTCCTCTTTCTCACAGGCTGCCTTGTTCTGACAGGCTGCGCAGCAGGGCGACGGGGATTTACTGTTTGTTCCGTGGCACAGGGAAAAAGGCATTAAAATAAAATGTCCTTATGTAAAGAATTATGTCAATTTTGCAATCAGCCAGGAAACAAACAAACAAAACCCAGTGAGGTCAGGGCTGAATGTACTAATCCTGCCAATGCTCTGTATGATTAAAACCGTTTCACCTTGAAATCTGGCATTAATTACAACATGGAGCACCTCCAGACCTCCGTATTTCAGTTTGGTTTTATGGACTTAGTTAGAACAGAGTTTTGTACCTGGAGTATTTTCTAGCCTTTATGATCCATTTAGCACTTATTTCACATGATCTCTTTGCTGCATATTACCTGTTGCTTTTTTCTGTCACCACATCTATATGATGGGAAATGCCACAATGTATCTCACTTGGCAGCCAAAAGCCTTTATCAGTTCTCAGTTTTCAGCACAAGCAATTCAAATTTCCCTCCTTCAGAGAGGGGCTCAGTTTACAGCAGAAGTCCAAGAATATCATAAAAAAAGTGTTAATATCTTTCTGGAAGTCTATTGTCACAAACCAAAAATCTGTGTGCTGGAACTAGCACACAAACCCCTCAGCTTTGCCCTGAAGTTTAAAAAGAGAAAATGGATCTTCAAACCTTAGCAACATGTGGATCACAGAATGGCTCAGGTTGGAAGGACCTCAGTGATCCTCTACAACAACCTCCCCACCATGGGCAGGGTCACCTCCCAACTAGACTCAGCTGCTCAAGGCCTCATCCAACCTGGCCTTCAACACCACCAGGGAGGAGGCAACCACGACCTCCCTGGGCAGCCTATTTCAGAGTCTCACCACCCTCCTACTGAAGAACTCCTTCCTAAGACCCAGATACCTTCATGTCCATTTATTCTCTGCCCATGTCCTGTGTGCTCTGTTAAAGTGGATAAAGTCACACATACTTTCTGTTATCATTTCTTTACAGTAGCAGTGTAGCTCCAGGGCTTCAATCCATGAGAAGTTTTAGATACAACAGCACTTTCTCCTTCCTCTTTAATCTGACCCCTGAAAGTGAAGGAACACCTCCTGTAACTTAGAGAGATAGGAATTTAGAGGTGCCCTTGTAGCAAAGAATCATAGAATCCTAGAACGGCTCAGGCTGGAAGGGACCTCAGAGATCATCTACACCAACCTCCCCACCATGGGCAAGGACACCTCTCAATAAGATTTGGTTGCTCAAGGCCTCAACCAGCCTGGTCTTCAACACCCCCAGCTGGGCAGGAGGCAGCCACAGCCTCCCTGGGCAGCCTGTTCCAATCTCACCACCCTCCTACTGAAGAACTCCTTCCTCAGCTCCAGTCTAACCCTGCTCTCCCTCAGCTTCAAACCATTCCTCCTTGTCCTGTCTCTAGACACCCTCATGAAAAGTCCCTCTGCAGCCTTCCTGTTGGATCCCTTCAGGTGTTGGAAGGCAGCTCCAAGATCCCCCTGGAGAATTCTCTTCTCCAGGCTGAACAACCCCAGCTCCCTCAGCCTGTCCTCATAGCAGAGCTGCTCCAGCCCTTGGAGATGTTATTTTAAACTTCAGACCTTACACATTTTAATTGGGTAATTCAGGTTTGTTAGTTATAGTCTAATTTGATTCTAGTACCAGTCTGACTCCCAACTTAGATCTCAGTTTTGTACCTTGCGCCTGGCTTTTATTTAAATCCCCGAGATTTATTCAGTTGCCTTCCCTTTAACATCAAGCAGCTTTAGTTAAAGAGATTTGTACCTGAAATGCACACATTCAGCACTGGCCCTGTTAAATTAATAGTGATGTATGTGTGTTTGTAGGCAGAGTGACCTTTATTAGCTTCTCATTATAGTGGAAAATAGTTCTGGTTCTCTGACTGAATGAATTACGCCGAGCGCCGTTATGGCTCAGATAACCTACAGAAACTAGTTATTTTTCATCAGATGTTAAATGTTAAAACTAACAAGCAGTTAGTTAAGCATTACACTGGAGACTCTTATCATGCCTTACAACTTGGAACATGCACTTTTCAAACCGTTCAGATTAAAGATGAATCAAAAGCGCTTCAGCTTCGGGGATAGGACTGGAGGTGCACATCCCTGCAGACAGAGCTGGAGTATAAAATCCAACACAAATTGCTTTTAAAATTTAATAATTCACAGAATCTATGGTTTAAGCACAGCCTGCCTGTGGTAGATAAGTAAAATAAATACTGCAAAGTCAATTTTTAATAATCTGTGGCATGAAATTTAAGCACAAGAGAAAACATTTCACAATCAAGTCAGAAGCTTTCTGTAAATGATCAAATGAGAATTTTAAACCCCCTCACCTATGGATGCAAAATACATCCAGTTTATCCTTTTACTCCACAGTGTATAGTCCCAGATTTCTTTGTTTAAATGCCTTTTGCTTCTACTAGAGCCTTTGCTGCAACCCCTTTTTAGAACTAGAGTTATTTACAACAACATCAGAAGCAGATAAACAGGTACTGGAGCCTCTGACTTGCTGGCGCCTTGGCTCATCGCAGGCAGTCTCAGGAAATAATGTAATTAACTCCTGTGCTAGTCTGGTAACAAGTGGTCTGGTGTATTTATCTAATTATTGAGACAACGCATTTACAACTGGAGGGATTTTGCCCTAAGAGGTTTAGAAAACTCTGATTCAGGCTGATCTTCAGTCTCTTAATGCCAAGTAAAAACTGGCCTTCGAGCAACATTTTTGTATGATGAAGAATAAAATCCCAGATGGATTATGACAAGTCTGTGTCGTCCTAAAAGAGAAATCAAAATGAAAAGCTGGGAAAATTAAATGGCAAGGATAATATATATAAACACACTCGTTCAGGGAAGAGAGAGAGAGAGAGAGAGAGAGAGAGAAAATGTGAAGATTTGTACATATTTTATGCATCTGCAATCGGTATGCTAACGTGCTGGTTATGCTAAGAGGTGCACCATCTGCAAGGAATAAAGAAAAGGCAGAGATTATGCTATATTATGGGGAAATTATATTTTGACTTTATTATTATGGCTGTGGCTATTTCATGAAAAGAGGGTGGATTAATAATTGTCTAACCAACCAAAAAGGAAAGAGAAAGCGAAATGGATTTTTCAGAGAAACAGATTATTTCTCACACAACAAGGGGCTTGTGCAATGGAGCAGAAGGAGGAAGAGAGGGTAGTGACAAGAAAGGGAGACTGAGTGCCATGGTGCCAGAGATGAGAGCTTGGATGTCTGCCGGGCTGAGACTAGATGCAGAGGTAAGGGTGAGCATCAATCAGCATCCACAGGCAATGTAGCTAGTGAGAGAAGTTCTCTGGGGTCCTGGACTTGCTGCAAAGAGGATGCTATCAGCCACAAGACTGGTTGCAAGTCTCCTTGACAGAGGTGCCTCCTGGGCTGCCCTGCACATGGGCAGAGGACAGGCAGAAGTGTTTGCTGCAATGCAACCCTTAGTGCTGAGAGGAGATCTTGCAGCCAGGGGATCACCTGGGACGGGATGTGGGCAGGGGAAGCTACGTCCTCTCACATCATATGTGAGGTCCTGTGCTGATGCAAAGAGGGACCAGGGCTGGTCAAGGGCAAGATGATGATATTGGGAGGCAAATGCAGGATTTCTAGGTGTAAGCTATTAGGAAATGATTTTGTGGGAGGAAACTGTAGGGAAAACACACAACATTTAAATCTAAGGAAAAATGGCTAAAGGTGAGTGAAGCTCACCTCTGCAGAGAGGGTGTGGACCAGATCTTCAGCTTCTTTTGTCTGCACTCCCTCATTATGGATACTTAGCACAGGTTATTGCACGTCTCCTCCACACCTCCTGCTCCTGCTCAGGCCCAGTGGCTTTTTGTTCTGAAAGGAAGGAGAGCCCTCACAAAGGGCTGTTTTGCTGGGAGGTCTTGGTTTCATTTACAGTGGGTTAGAAATGCAGGTGCTGTGGTGCCCTGGGCCTTTCAATCACCTGCCAAGAGCCCTCACTTCTCATTGTTTCCATTTTAACGCTGCTCTTGCAGATGCAATTGCAGCCTCTTTGAATTAAAGCTGGGTTAACAGTCTGAGGACAGAAGAGCCCCAAGAGAGGAGATGATGTAGATCCAAACAGCAATTCTTTAACCTATTGCTTTTTTATGACAGATTGGAAGCCCTGCATGCAAAGGGAAGCAAAGTGCATTTTTGCAGTCTGCTCTGATTTGCATAAACCTTTCTTTTGGTATTTGCATAATTTTTCAATTAATCACCAGGACAATACTCCAACTCCTGAACATCTCTCTCCCAGGCATTTATGGTATTCTTGCTAATATAAAAGCTTTAGACACTGATTATGAGGCCAAGACCTGGGGTTTTCCATTTATTTTGAGTGTAAAAAACAGCCCAAATGTTTACTGTACCTTCCACTCTAAAATGAGTGCATCAGTGATTACTGGAAAAGCACAGATGGGACAGAGACAGCTTTTCATTCCTTGTTCCATATGATAGAACTCAACACATCTGGTAGGCTATGAAAAGCATCTTTGCACTAATTTGTTTGTCAGTATCTGTTGGAAGGACTATCTGTCATCCTGTCGCGTTTCGGTTGCCCTGAGATGTCTGAAGACAAGAGTAGTCACCAATTGCGACTGCTGGCCACTTGGGACTAGCTGGGAGAAGGCACCAGCTGTTCCAAGGATCATCACTGGTGGATCTGTTTCCTTTATACATACATAGATACATATATCAGTGGTAATTTCAGGGTAATCTTTCCTCAGACATTGTGTATGTTTCCTGTGTGAACTGGTATAGGTGATCCTGCTCTGGCAGGGAGGTTGGACTGGATGATTTCTAGAGGTCCCTTCCAGCCCCTAACATTCTGTGATTCTGTGTTTGAGAGAAGGAAACCAAACCACTTGAGCAACAGACAGTTTGTTTGTCTTTGCTGGCCGTGTGCACAATTCCATCTGTTTCTACAGCTGGTTTTGTTCTCTGTAACTCTACAGGACCGATGCAGTGGGACAGAAAATGCACTTGCTGATGGTGTGTGCATGTGGTGGTCTTAGCACTTGCCTTTGTGTGCTGGGTCTTTTATATTAGGAATCTAGCCCAAAGAGTGGCTGTCAATGGGTCCATGTCCAAGTGGAGGCCAGTGACAAGTGGAGTCCCTCAGGGATCAGTCCTGGGCCCAGCCTTGTTTAACACCTTTGTTGGTACCATGGACAGTGGCATTGAGTGCACCCTCAGCCGGTTTGCTGACACCACCAAGCTGTGTGGTGCAGCAGACATGCTGGAGGGAAGGGATCCGTCCAGAGAGACCTTGACAGGCTGGAGAGATGGGCCCATGACAACCTCATGAGGTTCAACAAGACCAAGTGCAAGGTCCTGCAGCTGGGTCAGGGCCATTCCAAGAAACAATATAGTCCGGGCAGGGACTGGCTTGAGAGCAGCCCTGAAGAAAAGGACTTGGGGGTGCTGGCGGATGAGAAGCTCAACATGAACCACCAGTGAAGGGCTTTATAGGTTGCCAGGTAATGATAGGACTAGGAGGAATGGGAAAAAAACTATAAATGGGTAGATTCAGACTAGATGTTAGGAAGAAGTTCTTCACCATGAGGGTGATGAGACACTGGAACAGGCTGCCCAGGGAGAAGCCACATCCCTGGAGGCTTTTAAGGCCAGGCTGAATGTGGCTCTGAGCAACCTGCTGTAGTGTGAGGTGTCCCTGCCAATGGCAGGGGGGTTGGAACTGGCTGATCCTTGAGGTCCCTTCCAACCCTGACAATTCTATGATTCTAATCTGACCATAAAGAGATTGATTTTGTCAGGGAAAAGTAAAGATGGTAAAAGAGCCTTGGTGTTTGTATGGGTGGATCAATGCAGGCTGAGAATGTTTGCTCCCATAACTCTCCAAGCTGATCATCCTCTTGAAAAGCCTTGTGATTTATGATTTGTTCTGTTTATTTTACCTCATCACCTTGCCAATGAATCAAACTCTTGGATGTCTTTTTTTTCCTAGTCTGATTTTTTTATTTTCTTATCATAAATGTTTTATTGCATTAAATTCTGATTGTGTGACTAATTTAAGCCATTTCTCCTCAGTCACAAGCTATCCTGGCAGAAGAGTCCAGGTCTCTTTGAAGGTGTAAATTCCATGCTTCATTAAGGTTGGGCAGTATAAACCTCAAGTGCTTTCATAGATATGAGAAAGCTTCTGAAACACAGAGAAAGCATTCCCAAGCCCACTTAGATGGCATAGAATAAAATAGAATAGAATAAACCAGGTTGGAAGAGACCTTCAAGATCATCGTGTCCAACCTATCATCCAACACCACCTAATCAACTAAACCATGCAACCAAGCACCCTATCAAGTCTCCTCCTCAACACCTCCAATGATGGTGGACTCCACCACCTCCCTAGGCAGCACATTCCAATGGGCAATCACTCTCTCTGTGTTTTAACTTCTTCCTAACCTCCAGCCTAAACCTCCCCTGGCACAGCTTGAGACTGTGTCCTCTTGTTCTGGTACTGGCTGCCTGGGAGAAGAGACCAACCTCTGCCTGTCTACAACCTCCCTTCAGGTAGTTGTAGACAGCAAGAAGGTCACCCCTGAGTCTCCTGTTCTCCAGGCTAAGCAACCCCAGCTCCCTCACCCTCTCCTCCTAGGGCTTGTGTTCCAAACCCCTCACCAACTTTGTTGCCCTTCTCTGGAACGCTCCAGCAAGTCAACATCCTTCCTAAACTGAGGGGCCCAGAACTGGACACAGGACTCAAGGTGTGGCCTAACCAGTGCAGTGTACAGGGGCAGAATGACCTCCCTGCTCCTGCTGTTCCTGATGCAGGCCAGGATGCCATTTGCCCTCTTGACTGCCTGGCCACACTGCAGGGTCATGTTCAGCCTACCATCAACCAGTACCCCCAGGTCCCTCTCTGCCTGGCCACTCTCCAGCCACTCTGACCCCAGCCTGTAGCACTGCATGGGGTTGTTGTGGCCAATGTGCAGAACCCGACACTTGGATGTGTTCAATCTCATGCGCTTGGATTCTGCCCATCTGTCCAGCCTGTCAAGGTCCCTCTGCAGAGCTCTCCTACTCTCTAACAGATCAACTCCTAACCCCAGCTTGTTGTCATCTGCAAATTTACTGATGATGGTCTCAATGCCCTCATCCAGATCATCAGTAAAGATGTTAAAGAGCATGGGGCCCAGCACTGATCCTTGGGGCACACCACTAGTGACTGGCCACCAGCTGGATGTGGCACCATTCACCACCACTCTCTGGGCTCGGCCATCCAGCCAGTTCCTAACCCAACGCAGTGTCCTCCCATCCAAGCCATGGGCTGACAGCTTGGCCAGGAGTTTGCTGTGGGGGATGGTGTCAAAGGCCTTGCTGAAGTCCAGGTAGACTACATTCACAGGCCTCCCCACATCCACCAGGCGGGTCACCTGCTCATAGAAGGAGATCAGGTTGGTCAGGCAGGACCTGCCCTTCCCAAATCCATCCTGGCTGGGCCTGATCCCAGCATGTAACTTTCAAAAATACTGGACTGAACTGTCTGTAGCTAACTAAGTACTCATGGTTTTCCTTGCAGCAGGAAAAATTAACAGGAGAGATTCAATGCCCCACGAAAACCTTTTCCTTTCACTATCCTTTGGGTTTTTTTACCTAGACTTTACATCATTTTCAGGTACCTGCTGGCTTTGCCATGATGCAATACCTGAATGATTCCCATGCCTGAAGGGATCCTACAGGAAGGCTACAGAGGGACTTTTCAGGAGGGTGTCTAGAGACAGGACAAGGGGGAATGGTTTGAAGCTGTGGGAGAGCAGGGTTAGATGGGATCTAAGGAAGAAGTTCTTCAGTAGGAGGGTGGTGAGACTCTGGCATAGGCTGCCCAGGGAGGCTGTGGCTGCCTCCTGCCTGGGGGTGTTGAGGGCCAGGCTGGTTGAGGCCTTGAACAGTAACCTTGCCCACAGCAGGGAGATTGCTTCCAACCTGAGCCATTCTAGGATTCTATGACCATCCTGACCAGGATTATTTGCAAGAAGAGCCCCCTCTGTGAGAGAACACTGCAAGAATCAGGCCCAGAACCACAGTCAGATGTGGCGAAAGAGCATGCTCCTCGCTCCTGCCAATACATAGATTACAGAGCATCAAAATGCTGCCAGTGTGCCTTGTTTACTCAAATCCATTTCATGTCTGCAGTGGGGTAACCCTTGCTAAAGTTGTGTATGACAGGCTTTTAGTTTGATTTGGGGGACCAAAAAAAAATGTAGATCAAGCAGCCCAGTAAATCAGAACAGATATGCTGAAAGGATTCCCTTTAACATTAAGACAGCCTTCCGTGACTGCAAAGCACATTTTGAACTGAATAATTTGAGGCTTAAAGAGCCCACAATGCAGCTGGTTTTACAGGAAGTCTAATATGATAATGAAGTGCTCTTACACAATTTAGGCTTTTCAGGTGGCTGCTAAACATAGAGGTGTGGAGTACACTAAATAAGATTATCTTCTACAAATTGGTTGCAGTGAACACATAGCTGTTCTGAAGAGCCAGCACTACTATGCTGAAGCCTACATTCCTATCAAAATCATATCCTTGTAACACTCAAAGTAAAACAACTACTTTTATTACCTCCTCTGAAGAGTAACACCATGTCTCTCACTTCTTGGTCTTGGCTTGGAACTAATCTTTGAGGACACAGAATTCATTGGAGTCACTGAGTTTTCCAGGCACCTCTGGAGACCTGCCCAGGACCACATCCTGCCAGGTTTGGAATATCTCCATGGATGAAGACTCCACAACTAAAGCTGCTCTGAGCAGTGGCAGCTGAAGGTGCTCAGGAAACGCCTGTGGGTGTGTCAGAGGTGTCAGCAGGCAGCTAGGGGAGGCCAGCAATGCCTGTGCCAAAGCGTTTTGGCTTGACTCTCTGATTCCTACCCACTAGTTTACACATAGGAAGAGAATACATTCCCAGGCTTTTCAGCAGGTAGTTATACATACACCAGAAAGAAATTCTTATCTCATCTGAGAATCCCAGTGGAGCAGCTGGGACTTCACTTTCCTCCCTCTCCTTTTACCCTGCAGGTCTTTCTATTAGACATTCCAGTCCTTGTAGAACTGCAAAGCCTTGGAGGAAATCTGATGAGAAGAGATTTCACCAGCAGACTTTCTGTGTATTTTACATTCAGTGGCACAGAAAATTAGGGTCAGTTTAGAAAGAACTTGATTGATACTGCTTACAATCAAAGCCAAAGTTCGACAGCACAAGCCAGGCACCTGAGAGGCAACTCAACTATAGCACCATTTGATTTAAACTTCATAGGACATCCCAAGTCTGGGCACATTTTTTCCCCAGTGCCATACACTGACTCCAGCAGGGTCAAACAAATAAAGCTTCATTTGAAAATTCCTTACTTGTCTGCTTCTGTTTGCCTTAGTGCAAAATTGATGTGACAGAGATTTCTGAAAACCCCTTCCTCCTGCAGGGATGAATTCTGGTGGGACTCTGTGTGTTAGGGTTTTTTCTAATCTCCCCTGGCTGTGAGAAAGGACCAGAGCTACCTATGGATCTGATGCTGACATCCCCTTCCCTGCTTGCTGTCAGTTTGCAGTGAATGTGGAAAGACAAAAGTACCACAGGCTGGAACTGGTGCACGATGGGAGAATTTAATGGGGATTTTCATTTTCTTTCTATGAAAAAAAAAGTATTGCAGTATCACAGTATTGCTAAGGTTGGAAGAGACCTTGAGGATCATCCAGTCCAACCTGTCGCCCAAGACCTCATGACTAGACCATGGCACCAAGTGCCACATCCAATCTCCTCTTGAACACCTCCAGGGATGGTGAATCCACCACCTCCCTGGGCAGCACATTCCAATGATGAATGACTCTCTCAGTGAAGAACTTTCTCCTCACCTCGAGCCAAAACTTCCCCTGGCTCAGCTTGAGACTGTGTCCTCTTGTTCTGGTGCTGGTTGCCTGGGAGAAGAGTCCAACTCCTTCCTGGCTACAACCACCTTTCAGGTAGTTGCAGAGTGCAATGAGGTCACCCCTGAGCCTCCTCTTCTCCAGGCTAAACCATCCCAGCTCCCTCAGCCTCTCCTCATAGGGCTGTGCTCAAGGCCTCAAGTAGAAATGCGTAGATTCAGATTGGCTGTTAGGAAGAAGTTCTTCCCCATGAGGGTGGTGAGACACTGGCACAGGTTGCCCAGGGAGGTGGTAGAAGCTTCCTCCCTGGAGGTTTTTAAGGCCAGGCTGGATGTGGCTCTGAGCAACCTGATCTAGTGTGTGGTGTCCCTGCCCATGGCAGTGGGGTTGGAACTGGCTGATCCTTGAGGTCCCTTCCAACCCTGACAATTCTATGATTCTATGATACCACAGGCTGAAACTGGTGCACAATGGGAGAATTTAATGGGGATTTTAATTTTCTTTAAAAAACTCCCACATTTCTCCAGTCTTCTGCTTCTCTACCACCTTCATTTTTAATTTTTTTTTTTTCAGGGCAAGTTCTTTTTAGGCCAGCCTGGATGATTAGCAGAGAGTGTACAGCAACAAGAATCGATCCGTGCCTCTGGAGTCTGACCTCGGAAGGGATTATATCCTGAATGCCACTCCTGGTTGTACCTCAAAGTGGCATTTGGATGTATGTTGCAAGAGGCAGCCATACCTATGAAGGAGGAGGGATGGAGAGGTTGGTTCTGCCTGTCTGTACCAGCGTGGCCATGCAGCAAGCCTCGCAGCAGTGGTTAGCTGCCAAGGCTGCTTTGCTGTTTGGGTGCATGTGTCCTGCTCACCATGTAAATGGTAGCTGAAATCGGCTGAAACAATTTATTAACCACTAAAAGGCAGGAAGATATTTTAGCTTCCCTGCACCAATCAGAATCTCCTTGAATAAGACATCAGTTTATAGCAGACATAAATCTTTACAAACTCTCAGCATCTTGTGTGAACAGAATGCATACTGTTAGGCAAACATGAGCTGATCTTCTGAAGTCACTTAGGGTTAGGCAATGCCCATAAATTTCCTGAAGGTTTGCAGTCCTAGGACATGGCAAGAAGCCACCAGCAGTTTGCACAGCAGGCAGCACTGGTTTTGAGCACAGTCAGTCAAAAAGAGTCTAGATGTGGTGCTGATACACATGCTTTTTCACCTATTGTTCTGCCTAATATAGTATCTACCACCACTTTATCACCTGCTCCAACCACCACTCCCAAACCTGGGGAGAACGCAGAGACAGGAAACTATTCTCTGAAAATGGAAATAAATTTATTTTGGAAGATGCTTTATGTCTTCCTGTGGTTTCAGATGTTGTATTCCTGCTTCAGAGATCACCTGTGAGCTACCTAGGGCTAAGATTTCAAACCCCATTTGCCATTTGGTGAAGATAGAGGAAAAATGAGCAACAGTAGGTAACATCTGACCACTTCTGTCAACCAGTGTAACATGGAGGACAGTCCTC
This sequence comes from Melanerpes formicivorus, assembly GCF_026170545.1. Taxonomy (NCBI): domain Eukaryota; kingdom Metazoa; phylum Chordata; class Aves; order Piciformes; family Picidae; genus Melanerpes; species Melanerpes formicivorus. Next base: position 674,575 of record NW_027142515.1, on the reverse strand, counting down.
AGAGGAAGGAATGTAGTGATACCACATCTACTGAGGGATATCTTTAAGCCTCAGGACTGGTCTTGCAATTCCTTACGTGGGATGGCATAAATAGGCACGCTGCTCCTCTGACTTCCATGTACTTCTCTAGGACTGTGTGGTGGGTTGAAATTACCCCCCCTTCAACTAACCTGGAGAAAACTGCCCCCCAAAATAAAATTACCAGAGCAACTCAGTTTGGGATGGAAGCAAATGAAGCTCTCTTTACAAGCAAACTCCAATCTAGAAATATGAAATGCAATGAATATGTACAAAATATACAATATATGTACTATATAGACATATAAAAATGTATTTACAATTTATAAACACAGAAAGTCTTCAGACATTCCTAGACAGATCCAGGGGACCTATTCATTTAGAATAAGCCAAAGCAGGTTGGAAGAGACCTTCAAGATCATCACGTCCAACCCATCAACCAATCCAACCCACCTAAACAACTAACCCATGGCATCAAGCACCCCATCAAGTCTCCTCCTGAACACCTCCAATGATGGCGACTCCACCACCTCCTTGGGCAGCCCATTCCAATGGGCAATCACTCTTTCTGTACAGAACTTCTTCCTAATATCCAACCTGAACCTCCCCTGGTGCAGCCTGAGACTGTGTCCTCTTGTTCTGGTACTGGCTGCTTGGGAGAAGAGACCAACCTCTGCCTGTCTACAACCTCCCTTCAGGTAGTTGTAGAGAGTGATAACATCACCCCTGAGTCTCCTCTTCTCCAGGCTGAGCAACCCCAGCTCCCTCAGTCTCTCCTCATAGGGCTTGTGTTCCAAGCCCCTCACCAACTTTGTTGCTCTTCTCTGGACTCATTCCAGCAAGTCAACCTCCTTCCTAAACTGAGGGGCCCAGAACTGGACACAGGACTCAAGGTGTGGCCTAACCAGTGCAGTGTACAGGGGCAGAATGATCTCCCTGCTCCTGCTGGCCACACTGTTCTTGATGCAGGCCATTTCCTCCCCCACTCCCTCCCTCCTTCCTGTTACCTCGCACAGAGATACCATGGCAAGGCCATGAGAAGAGAGTGAGAGTTGCAAGCAGGAGCAACAGGAGAGGAGAAAGAGAAAAAGAATTGTTTATGCCTCCTCTCTATATTCCCATTAGCAATCCAATGAATTATATAGACCTTTCTTTTACATCCAATGGTAATTTATTTTACTTTCAGTCTTTGCAATCAGGATCTAGGCTAAAGTTCCCCCTTTAAACTGTCCCTGCCCCTGCACTTTCGCTATGTCTTTATGGTAATGGTTACAGTGGTAAGACTTCAGGTTTTTATGGGAGCAGGCACAAGGGGACATTGGCCAGACTGGAGCTGACTGCAAATTTGTTGCTGCCAGGAGTGAGGACAGGCTTTTAGCATTTCTCAAAACAAACATGCTGGTGGGAAGTAACACTTCATTTAGGACTGCCAAGAGTGTATCTTAAATGGCAATGGCTTTGAGGGGGGAAAACCACAGTGCTAGAACTCTTAGTGCATCCAGGTACATCTAAATTTCCCTTGGGGATGGGATGACTTAACTGTCATTTCAAGTTTTACATTATTCCTTTAAATCAGCTATTTCATTTAAATGAAAAGATTCTGTATTCTAGGATGGAGGTGCAGCTGCTGCAAGTAACCCTGAAGCACATTGATTTATTAGTGACTATATACTTTTTCAAGGAGAAGATGCCTTAAGAAGACACTCTACACCCAGCTCCATATTTCATAGCACTTTATATTAATCTCACCATATATGCATCCATGAAATTTGGGAGGGAAAAAAGGGAAAATAAGGTAATTACATATTTGGATAAATACACTTGCAGGATTTAGTGCTTTCTGTTCATACAAATAAACTGCTGCCTACAACTAGAGATGTTCACTGAGAAGGTGGCTATCTGAAAAGCATCTCTGCCACATAAATTGAGAAGTGAAAGGATTTTCAGGTCTCCACTTCTACCATTTTGAAACAAGTCACTGAAATGCAACTCACTGGAGCAAGTGTCAGTGCCACACACTCAGTGGAACAAGTGTCAGTGCCATGCATGCACTGGAGCAAGTGTCAGTGCCACACACTCAGTGGAACAAGTGTCAGTGCCATGTATGCACTGGAGCAAGTGTCAGTGCCACACACTCAGTGGAACAAGTGTCAGTGCCATGTATGCACTGGAGCAAGTGTCAGTGCCACACACTCAGTGGAACAAGTGTCAGTGCCATGCATGCACTGGAGCAAGTGTCAGTGCCACACACTCAGTGGAACAAGTGTCAGTGCCACACACTCAGTGGAACAAGTGTCAGTGCCATGCATGCACTGGAGCAAGTGTCAGTGCCACACACTCAGTGGAACAAGTGTCAGTGCCATGCATGCACTGGAACCAGTGTCAGTGCCACACACTCAGTGGGGCAAGTGCGAGTGCCATACACTCACTGGAACCAGCGTCAGTGCCATGCCTGTAGCTCAGACTCACTTTGAAGTGTCTGTCTGTCCTGTCTGTCCCAGTGTTATCAACCTGAACTGAGTTCTAGCAGTGAATCAGCAGTGGGGGGTTGGTGCTGGAGTGTGGCTCTCTGAAGAGAAGAAAGAAGCATGAAGTTCTCCCAGCCTCCATACACAATCAGCATGGCTAGGATGGGAACAAGGCTTGTAAGTATATTGTAAGCATTTTGGCTCAAAAAGATCCAGATGTGCTGAAGCAAAGCTTACACAAGCTCTTTGATGTCTGCATGGAAAGACTGAAGCACAGGATCCAGCCTGAGTTAGATATGGATTATCAGACCCAATAAGCATCTAAATAAATAGCTGAAGCTGCTCCTCAGCAGACTGTACTACCCCAGATCAGGGTATGGGTTGGCCTGCTAACCATCTGATTGCTAATTTGTGCAGGGCACTGATGTTATCACTCCTGTTACTGCTGGGGGCCAGGAGACAGAGACTGAACTAGCAGGAAAATCCACTTGTCCTTCTTGGACACCACTTCTTCCTTTGGTCTTTGGTTCTGAAGGAAACATTTTGTGCAACAGAGATGAGGAGGGATGGCTGATGACCTGATGTGATTTCTCACACTGACTGAGCACATAATTCATTGCTGGATCCCATTTCTTCCCTGGGAGGAGACTTCATGCAGTTAAACAAATGACCTGAGGTCTTTCTCCAACAGGGCAGTTTGAAATTCATTAAAGTCATGCTCATATATAATAAGAAAAGGTAAAATGGGATACAGGTCATTAATAACGTCAGCAGCTCAGTGAAATCAAGGAACCTTCCTTGCTGCTGCACATGAGCACAGCGTGGTTTGCTTCCCACAGTGACCTTAGAGAAGAGCCATACCTTCCATAATCACCACGACTTTTCAGTGCTACCTAACTGCCAGGCCTCACCTGGGCTGTAGCTATGTCTGCGAAGCAGAAAGGTCTGGGAACCACTAATTGTTACTGCAGAAGGATTCATTCATTGCTGACAGCAATATCTACTTCAGCCTCAAAGCAGCTGAATGGTGAGAAAGAAACAAAACTTAAACCACACCTTAGATTCATAGCTGCTCTTAACTGTCACTTTAACTATCTGTTTTAAATGACAATCTCACTAAATCTGCCTTTTCACTCCATTCACCTGGAGACCTGAATTTAAACCCATGAAGTCTCCCTGCAAAAATGTGTTGTTGGAATATGGTTAGGCCATTTCTAAGATGAAATGCTATTATACCAGGGTGCTAAGATGCAATTTGCTCCTTTTATTGCCTAAGTAGGACAAAAAGAAAAGGAAAAGGGAAAAAAAAATCACTTACAAAAGATAAATGAGATCCAGATTCCAAACAAAACGTGTCTCTGACTATTTCTGTAACAAAATGCATCCTAGCACAGCATCTATTGAATTGCTGCATGTCAGGATAAACATTGGAAATATTTCATACATACTGTTAATAAAATATGATGCACTGAAACAAAAAGGGTTTTTTTATTGCTCTGAACACAGAGCACAGGCTGCCAGTCAAATGTTACAGACGGGTTACAAGAGCACAGGCTGCCAGTCAAATGTTACAGACTGGTTACAAGAGCTCCTTCTCTCCAGAGCTTTTGATAAAGGCTGAGAGACCTGGGGCTGGTGAGCCTGGAGAGGAGAAGGCTGAGAGGGGATCTGATCAACATCTACCAGTATCTGAGGGGTGGGTGTCAGGATGAAGGTGCCAGGCTCTTCTGGGTGGTGCCCAGTGAGGCAACGGGAACAAGCTAGAACACAGGAGGTTCCATCTCAGCATGAGGAGATGCTTCTTCATGGTGAGGGTGGCAGAGCCCTGAAGCAGGCTGCCCAGAGAGGCTGCAGAGTCTCCTCCTCTGGAGACTTTCAAAACCTGCCTGGATGGCACAGATGAGGGTTGGTAGTTGCCTGAAGACTTGAGCTAAAAGGCAGAGTATAACAATTGCCCAGGGCTAGATCACTGCTCAGCTTCTGATGTGCAGGAAGTTGCCAACGTAGGAAGCATGAACTCTGTGAGCAGTTTGATAATGCAAACACGTACAGGCCATTAGCTAAAGCAGTGCCCCTTGATGAGGCCACAGTAAGACCATGAAGGTTATGTGGGATGTATCCTTCCTAGCCTTGACTAAATTCTGAGCCAGGCCTGAAGATGAAGTGCAAGAGCAGTTACATAGAGTGAGAAAGCAGCCACCTACCGGGAGAAAACTATGGTGCAATGAAGCTGAGTAGCTGACTGTTTCCCCAGTGGGCTAAACAGTAATCTACAGCAGACAAGAGCTTGAAGGGGTCATGAATCCCTTCAAGAGAGTTGAAATGACATGTACTAATTCCTGTATCATCATCTAGAACACTGGGGGAATAAAAATTGATTACATCAACAGCATTCCTGCAAATCATAAGCAGGACACTCTCCTTAAAAGAACTCTGCTGCATTTCCTTGGGATAAACTACTGAAATCATAGGGAGCTATAAACCAATTTGTTCTTCTGCTCATGCCCTTCCAAGTCTTACTTAGACAGGCAGCTTTAAAAACAGAAATATAAATCATTATAATCAAAGTAGAGACTAATATTATATTTTAATGGTAAAATAATATCAAGGCTGCAATAAATTATACAAAAACAGCATTAGGAAACCTGTCTGAGATGTTGAATTATTATCTGAGGTGAAGTTACAGTTTTGAGTTCATAAATAATAATGAAGCTTCTATTGGCAACATAAGTAATGTTCAAACTGCAGAGTTTAGACTCAGCTTCTACTGAACCAGAGCTTGAGAAGAGGAATGACAAAGTGGAGAGGGCACAACCTCAGATAAAGCAGCTGTTATCATCCAGGGCTACGTGGGGAATGGCAGAGCTCCCTACAACTGAAATATAACTGAACAGGCAAGTGGTGCAAGCCCTCAGCCATCGATAATCCCAGCTCTACACAAATCAACCCAGGGAAGCCTCTGAATCCCGGAGTATCTGGTAAAACAAAAACCAAAGTGAATTTGCATTTGCAAACAAGCTCCCAATTTCCCTCTGCTTGTGATTCCCCAAGAATCTGACCTCTCATGGATATGTTAATTCACATTTGCTAAGTCACAAATGGCATCTTTTCAGAGTGGGCTGATGAAAATTTAATGGCACCTCTGAAGGCAAAACTGTGAGAAAAGGCCAAGCACGACCTGTACGATGCACTCCTGCATGCTGATGTTGCTGGGTCAAAGGAACTTGTGCTGCAAATGCTATCTGGTCTCTGAGGGCTGCTGCTAAACTCGAGAGGGTGATCCATAACCTCATTCTTCCTGACACAGAGATACAGGTGGGCAAACCCTGGCAGTGCAAGACCAAGGCTGATCATGCCACCTTTAACTCATGTGACATTGAATCTGTCCCAGCAGACACTGCAAGCTGCTGAAGTGAGAGACTATGCTTTCCCTGCACTGCTTCCAGCTGCTGCTGAAGGAAGGCTCTCCTCTCATCTCTTTCCTCCTGTGCAGCTCTGATGACTGAGAGAAATACACCTGGGAGAGCTAAAAAACACTGTGGAATTCTAATCTGAGTATCAGCACCAAGCTTATGTTTTACTAATAAGCAGGAGGTAAACTATGCCTATAGCTTGCTGAGCTTCTTGAGCTGATAAGTGGTTACCAATGAAACTCTGTACAGGAAATACACTCTGCCACTGAACACTGATCTGTTTCTAATGAAAAACAAAGCTCAAAGAGGGCTCAGATAAAGCAAACAGGCTTCCTCTGACTGGAGAACAGAGACTTAGCTCAGCCTGCTGCCTTCACAAGACAGCAAGCCTCACATCTACAAACACTTTTGCTTCTTCATTTCTACAACAGTTTTAAGAAGATTCAGAACATGATGGGCGAAAACCTTACCCTGCTGAAGCCATGGCAAAACTGCCTGGGTTCCCATGTAGGGATTTGCATACATGATGCTCTGTGCACGTGTGTGAATCTATTGATCTATATCTAATATTTTTGGATACAGGTTAACTCAATTTTGTCATGCCCTGGAGAGGTGATCAGGGTGAAAGTCATAGTACTTACAGCCCAGGTAAGCCAAGAGAAAGCATATGACTTGTTGAGGGTAGAAAACTTGTTGGGAGAAAAGCAGGAGCAGGGAGGTCATTCTGCCCCTGTACACTGCACTGGTTAGGCCACACCTCGAGTACTGTGTCCAGTTCTGGGCCCCTCAGTTTAGGAAGGATGTTAACTTGCTGGAACGAGTCCAGAGAAGAGCAACAAAGTTGGTGAGGGGTTTGGAACACAAGCCCTATGAGGAAAGACTGAGGGAGCTGGGGTTGCTCAGCCTGGAGAAGAGGAGACTCAGGGGTGACCTTATCACTCTCTACAACTACATGAAGGGAGGTTGTAGACAGGTGGATGTTGGTCTCTTCTCCCAGGCAGCCAGTACCAGAACAAGAGCACACAGTCTCAGGCTGCACCAGGGGAGGTTCAGGTTGGATATTAGGAAGAAGTTCTATACAGAAAGAGTGATTTCCCACTGGAATGGGCTGCCCAGGGAGGTGGTGGAGTCGCCGTCATTGGAGGTGTTCAGGAGGAGACTTGATGGGGTGCTTGGTGCCATGGGTTAGCTGTTTGGGTGGGTTGGATTGGTTGATGGGTTGGACGCGATGATCTTGAAGGTCTCTTCCAACCTGGTTTGGTTTATTCTAAATAAAGGTTTATTCTAAAACAGCTTGAAAATGAGAGTGCCTGTTTCTCAGGTTGATGGAGCTTGTGCAAGGGTCATCAGTCTACTAAAGCTTCTCATTCTCCACCATTCTTTGCTTGAATTTTGAATATTCAACCAGGCATTCACGGATGCCAATGAAAAAAAACCATGTTTATTCTGCAAGCAAAAATCTACACTCTCCTGCTTCTCAAACTCAAGCCAATTTCACCTCTAAAAGAAATAATTTATTAGGGAATGTTGAGTTCAGTTCAGATTTAGGAAAGGCTGGACAGACTTTGAATCACATTGTTAAGAGTTACTGACCTTGCTGGGTGTCTTCGGATGGTGCGCAAGAGGAGGGAGAGTTCACACTCCTGATAAGAAGTCTGCTTAAAACTAACCACCAAGAGTGAGGAAGTGACTGGTGCATTTAAATTACCTATTTATTTAAAGTAACCTTTGAGACCTGATATTTACTTTTGCTTGAATATCATCTATCATGAGAAAGAAAGTTGCCTGGTTAGTGAAAATACATGGACAAATTTAGCTGGTTTTTTTGTTCATCAAGGTAAGTATTTTTATTATCACCTTTATTTAGAATAAACCTTTATTTAGAATAAACCAAACCAGGTTGGAAGAGACCTTCAAGATCATCATGTCCAATCCATCAACCAATCCAACCCACCCAGCTAACCCATGGCACCAAGCACCCCATCAAGTCTCCTCCTGAACACCTCCAATGACGGTGACTCCACCACCTCCCCAGGCAGCCCATTCCAATGGGCAATCACTCTCTCTGTATAGAACTTCTTCCTAACATCCAACCTGAACCTCCCCTGGCGCAGCCTGAGGCTGTGTCCTCTTGTTCTGGTACTGGCTGCCTGGGAGAAGAGACCAACATCTGCCTGTCTACAACCTCCATTCAGGTAGTTGTAGAGAGTGATAAGGTCACCCCTGAGTCTCCTCCTCTCCAGGCTAAGCAACCCCAGCTCCCTCAGTCTTTCCTCATAGGGCTTGTGTTCCAAACCCCTCACCAACTTTGTTGACTAGCAGCTTGCCACAAAGGAAGAGGCCACAGAGTATTTTATTATGCAAAGAGAAAAAAAATCTTACCCTGGATTTCTGTCCTCAAGTCTGTCTTTGGTCTGTAACAGTGACAGCTTTTTATCTTTGTGGGGCTAAACTCTCTCTGCCAGAAGAAAAGCTCTTTAAATAAAACAGCAACTAAAGGTAACTATATGTCCCTCAGCCAGCTCTGAGCTGTTGCAAGAATAGAATAGAATAGAATAGAATAGAATAGAATAGAATAGAATAGAATAGAATAGAATAGAATAGAATAGACCAGACCAGGTTGGAAGAGACCTTTGAGATTATCAAGTCCAACCTATCATCCAACACTATCCAATCAACTAAACCATGGCACCAAGCACCCCATCAAGTCTCTTCCTAAACACCTCCAGTGGTGGTGACTCCACCACCTCCCTGGGCAGCACATTCCAATGGCCAATCTCTCTTTCTGTGAAGAACTTCTTCCCAACATCCAGCCTAAACCTCCCCTGGTGCAGCTTGAGACTGTGTCCTCTTGTTCTGGTGCTGGTTGCCTGGGAGGAGAGACAAACCCCCATCTGGCTATAACCAGGTCACACTGGCCACACTGATGCAGGCCTGTTCCTGATGCAGGCCAGGATGCCATTGGCCTTCTTGGCCACCTGGGCACACTGCAGGCTCATGTTCAGCCTACCGTCAACCAGCACCCCCAGGTCCCTTTCTGCCTGGCCGCTCTCCAGCCACTCTGACCCCAGCCTGTAGCTCTGCATGGGGTTGTTGACACTACACAGAAGTGACACAGAGCTTCCTCTGAGATTTGTGGTGGGTTCATATTTTCTTAAGTTGCAATGGAAGTGTTCCAATCTTAGGCAGAAAGCTTCCCAACCAAGCACCCCTGGGTGCTGGAACCCTTTTTGTCCTGTTTTTCAAGCATGACTTTTTTTTATAGGGAGCCTGGAGTGATGGTGCCAAAACGAGATGGGCTGAAGGAGATGGAGGGTGCCAAGGATGGGAGCAGAGGTGCCTGCCACATGAAGAGAACAAGCAGACTTTTCCAATCCTTTTTTTGTCACACTTGGAAATTACTTGGGAATCTGCTCTGTGGTCACATTACTTTTTCTCTCCTATTTTGTTCCTGTTTTATACATGTTCAAAGCTGCTTCTCCGTGACACAGGCTTTGTTAGTTCAGGAGCTCTGTGCTATCTTCTGTGCCCCAAGGGCACGCTGTGGGAGGTGTGGAAGCCTTCAGCCTGCTGGGATCTCTGCAGTCTGTAAGGTTTGTCTCTAGGGCAGCAGTGGGCCTGCTCCCCTCAGTGTTTGAGGAGGCTTTCTCTAAGCTGGTTGATGCTGATGGTGACTCGCTGCATGTTGGTATGTTGGTGTGAAGGGTGGTTAAAGAGGATTCAAGTGAGGTGGCAGGCAGTCACAACCAGCTGCCCCCGGCTTTTCTCTCACATAATCCCATGAGGTACTCCCCAGATTTCAGGTGAGTAAAAAAAGCAGGAAGGACTTGAAACTTTCCTCCTGGGGTGAACATTATCTAAGTTTCTGGGTTCTCCCCAGAATTTAGGTTTTCATAACTACAAATAATGCCTTCTCAGGTGCACCCTGTGATAGGACAAGGGGCAATGGATATAAACTACAGCACAGGAGGTTCCACCTTAACATGAGGAGGAACTTCTTCACTGTGAGGGTCACAGAGCACTGGAAGAGGCTCTCCAGAGAGGTTGTGGAGTCTCCTTCTTTGGAGACTTTCCAGACCCATCTGGATGTGTGTTCCTGTGTGACCTGTGCTAGATTCTATGGTCCTGCTCTGGCAGGTGGGTCAGACTTGATGATCTCTGGAGGTCCTTTCCAATCCCTAACATTCTGTGATCCTGAGATTGTTTGGAGACAGTGAGCACAATGCTTACTCCAGTAAATGTATCACAGTATCACTAAGGTTGGAAGAGACCTCAAAGATCATCGAGTCCAACCTGTCACCACAGACCTCATGTCTATGATGGCTGCAGTTAAGATTTCATGTAGACCTCCATTCAACTGCAATTTGTGAGTCTGTGTCTTAATGGCTGCTCTAATGAGAAAAGGGCCCTCAGGATGGTGTTTCCCATCTGTGGCAAAGCTCTGTCTTTGAGACACATTTGTTACTGATGCTGTTTTTTGTTAGGACATAACCCAAGTCCTTTTCAGTCACTGTGAAAACTTCAGTTCCTCCCTGGAGATGAGGATCCACCATGAGTAGAATGCCTTAGGATAATTTTCCTGTGTTTCTTTCTGATGAGGCTAAACCTTTCTAGAGCTAGCATCTTCAGAAGTATCTCACAGAATCACAGAATCAATAAGATTGGAAAAGACCTCAAAGACCATCAAGTCCAACCTGTCACCCAAGACTTCATGACTACTAAACCATGGCACCAAGTGCCACATCCAATCCCTTCTTGAACACCTCCAAGGATGGTGACTCCACCACCTCCCTGGGCAGCACATTCCAATGGCAAACGACTCTCTCTGTGAAGAAGTTTCTCCTCACCTCAAGCCTAAACTTCCCCTGGTGCAGCTTGAGACTGTGTCCTCTTGTTCTGGTACTGGGTGCCTGGGAGAATAGACCAACCCCCACCTAGCTACAACCACCTTCTGTCCCTTCAAAATATGCAAAAGTCTGGCAACCCAGAGCATCATCCAGACCAGTTTCTAGGAGTACACTTGGTTGCCCCAATTAACCTAGGAGCCAGCTTCACAAAGCAATGAACCCTATGGGCTGCCTTTAAACAGAGGCTGCTGGGATAAGGAGAGGAGAAGCTCGGTGGCTGTACTGGCACTGACAGCAAATGATGAGTTTGATTCACAGTGACCCTGAGATAGGAACTAGTATTTAAAAATGGACTCTCAAATAATTCCTGCAAAATTTCAAACCCATTCAAAATCCAGGAAACAGCCCTTAAAACATGCAGGTTGGAATAAGCTTTGAGATGGTCTTCATAAAGGATCCAACCCAATTTCTTCAACGTAAGGTCTTTCCTTTGGCATTGAATAAAAGCATTCCCCTTTTTACATCTACAGCTCCTGCCTCACCTCCCTCAAGAAGCAGTGGTATCTCTGTTTTCCTCTTTTCTCACTTTCTAAGTTCTCCAGTGCCCTCTGTCCTTTAAAGGCTTTGACACCAAAGGTCCCCATTTATTAGAGGGGCTGGAGGAGAACTAGGCTAGCAGGACTTTACATCAAAACTGAAACACTTTTGAAAGAGTTTCCTAAAGGGGTCCTGCCCCTTCATTTTATTCCTGCAGAGGGAAGAGCTGCACCACATGATTTTCACAGGTACAATTTATTTACAACCCAAACCCACGTCCTGCTTATCCATCCAGCCAGCTGACAGATGCTTGTTAGCAGGTGAAAAGAAGGCTACTTGTTAAAGTGCAGCTGCTTCGATATGTTTTTTTTTTTGCCAGCTGCATATCAGACACCACCTGGCAGGAATTTATTCATTAAGTATTACTTAAAAAATACCAAACCCCAAACCCAACAAAACAGCAATGTGATGAATTTAAAATGTTAATTTGGAATGTTTTAAGGACTGGGTAAGGGAAGAGGAAACAAAATGCTAATTTACTGCGACTGGTATTGCTAGTGGCTATAATATCTGATTACTTTTCTAGGTTTGCAAATGAAACAGCTATTGTCACTCTGAAACAATACAATAGCACCAATCCCTTCCCATATTTATTAGCAAATAAAGGACATGGTGGATTCTGGGTCACAGAGATTCAGCTGAACTTAGGCTCTTGATGGAAAGCTAAGCCCCTGTTAACAGCTGGAGAAAGCGGTTGTATTCCTGGCATTAACATTTTATCTCACTATAATGTGCCAATCTGAAGATCTCTGAAGGGAATTTTCACAATGCCTTCATTTTACCTTCCTGGGGTTGTATTTTTAATGAGGCTACTTGTCCTTTCCTCAATTTATTACCAGTGGAAAAAAAAAAAAAGAAAGAGGTATTGCAGGAGTGAATGCAAATCTCTAAGCATAAGTAAATGTCATCCAACTGTTAAAACTCAATCATGGAGAATGATCCAACATGTAAAATCTGGGTTTAAGTGAAATACATCTTGTATAAGGTGTTCAAACTGGAATAAATGGACAGACTTCCTTAATGGAGTCAGTTTTCTTTCCCTTTGCCTTTAAAATGTGCTGGGTTCTGCACATTGGCCACAGCAACCCCATGCAGTGCTACAGGATGGGGTCAGAGTGGCTGAGAGCAGCCAGGCAGAGAGGGACCTGGGGGTACTGGTTGACAGCAGGCTGAACATGAACTTGCAGTGTGCCCAGGCAGCTAAGAGGGCCAATGGCATCCTGGCCTGTAGCAGGAACAGTGTGGCCAGCAGGAGCAGGGAGGTCATTCTCCCCCTGTACCCTGCACTGGTTAGGCCACACCTTGAGTCCTGTGTCGAGTTCTGGGCTCCTCAGTTTAGGAAAGATGTTGACTTGCTGGAATGTGTCCAGAGAAGGGCAACAAAGCTGGGGAGGGGTTTGGAGCACAGCCCTGTGTTGCTTAGCCTGGAGAGGAGGAGGCTCAGTGGAGATCTTATTGTTGTCTACAACTACCATAAGAGAGGTTGTAGCCAGGTGGGGGCTGATCTGTTCTCCCAGGCAACCAGAACAAGAGGACACAGTCTCAAGCTGCACCAGGGGAGATTCAGACTGGATGTTAGGAGTAAATTCTACATAGAGAGAGTGATTGCCCATTGGAATGGGCTGCCTGGGGAGGTGGTGGAGTCACCATCATTGGAGGTGTTGAGGAGGAGACTGGATGGGGTGCTTGGTTACATGGGTTAGTTGATTAGGTGGTGTTGGATGATAGGTTGGACGCGATGATCTTGAAGGTCTCTTCCAACCTGGTTTATTATTATCATTACATTAAAAAAAATAACACTTCTCTCTCCCACAGCACTCATCTGGATCCATATATCAGCAATAGTGAAAAAAAAATACCATTTCCAGGAAAAGAGTTCATTTGGAAGACTGAGATTCAGCTTCTAAAGAGCATAATTCAGTTCTGATTATTATATTACTGGATCTCCTCATGGATAATTAATAGGTGGCACAATCTGTAATGTATAACTACAAGAAGACCAAAGAGCTTCAATCTAATTTATTGATGCAGTATTTTATGAAATGAAAGTCCATTATAAAGAAGAGGAAGGCTATGCTGCTTTGACCGTCTCTTTATCTAATTCATACTCCACAGATACCTTCATGTCCATTTATTCTCTGCCCATGTCCTGTGTGCTCTGTTAAAGTGGATAAAGTCACACATACTTTCTGTTATCATTTCTTTACAGTAGCAGTGTAGCTCCAGGGCTTCAATCCATGAGAAGTTTTAGATACAACAGCACTTTCTCCTTCCTCTTTAATCTGACCCCTGAAAGTGAAGGAACACCTCCTGTAACTTAGAGAGATAGGACTTTAGAGGTGCCCTTGCAGCACAGAATCATACAATCCTAGAATGGCTCAGGCTGGAAGGGACCTCAGAGATCATCTACACCAACCTCCTCACCACGGGCAGGGACACCTCTCAAATAGACTCAGCTGCTCAAGGCCTCAACCAGCTGGGCAGGAGGCAGCCACAGCCTCCCTGGGCAGCCTATTCCAGAGTCTCACCACCCTCCTACTGAAGAACTCCTTCCTCAGCTCCAGTCTAACCCTGCTCTCCCTCAGCTTCAAACCATTCCTCCTTGTCCTATCTCTAGACACCCTCATGAAAAGTCCCTCTGCAGCCTTCCTGTAGGATCCCTTCAGGTACTGGAATCATTCAGGTATTGCATCATGGCAAAGCAAGCAGGTACCCGAGTGTGACATAAAGTCAAGGTAAAAAGCCCTGAGGGATAGTGGATGGGAAATGTTTGCACTAAGTTTTCAAGAGGCTGAACCTTATCCTCTTAATTTTTCCTGATGCAAGGAAAACCAAGATCATCCCAGGTTCACCCCAGGATAAGGCACCACCTCTTGAAGGTCTTAGGAGAAAGGGACACAGTAAAGGGCACTGTGTTTGCTGGAGCTCCAGGCATGATATTTTCCTGGAAATGATGTCTCATCAACTAGATTTTTACTTTCAGAATGTTTATAGTCCTGATGTATTCTGAAAAAAACACAATCTTCTGCCCTCAGACAAAGGGGTTCCAGGCTATGATTTCTGCTGGAATTATTTTGCTTGAGGAAAGCTGAGGCTGTAAAACCCCAGGAAGATCACAGGTGTAGATCCAACCCGATAGGAGGCTGTGACTCTGCAGCGTGTGGCCATATGTAGGCTGGCCAGAGCTGAGAGGAGTGGAGGAGAGGAGCTGCTTTGCCTCTGGTCCTTCCCAGCCTGTCAGCACTGGCTAAACTGGCAAGTAGAGAGCCAGTGATTGCTAATTGCCATGCCAGGGGGATGCTGCCTCCAAAGCCAGTTGTGGACTGAAGACATTGAGAATTCAAAACTTGATAAATGTCTTGTACTGTTTGGACAGATTGCTTTGCTCAACACTGGGGTCCATGAGGCGGCATATTTGGGGGACTAGGGGACTACTGACACAAACACTGATACAGACAAAGCTGAACCCAGTGTGTTTCTAATGTGGCAGCCAGGAATGTACTGAGCTTCATGAAAACTTTTCAAGGTCAGCTTTTATTTTCTGCTTTCCTTCTTTCACATGCTACCATTACAGAGCACCTCAGCTGGCCTTAGGATGAAAGACATAGCGACATCACTGCCTTCTGAGATGCCTTGTTACATCCTTAATAAATATCTTTGCAGCTCTCCATAACAAGAGCAGAGTGCATCTCCACTCCAGATTTCCTGCAAATCAATCCCACATGCAAGGCAAGCACTTCAGAGTAACCTGCTGCTAGACACAAACCTCCTAGCTGCAGTATAAAGTCAACATTAAGTGAAAATTTGACTGAAGCACAGAACTTCACACGGCTTCAGCTTCCTCCTTTCCCCTAATTTGATATTTTTTTTTTCAGGAGAAGTACCTATTTAATTGTTGTTTTGTTTTGCTTTTTCACTTTTCAGGCCTTTTCCATATGCTTCACCAATGTAGTTCAGACGAGTAAACATATGATTAAGGGATGAATAACTATCATTGTCCTCATCAAATCTGGTCAGCTACACCCATTTTGACTTTTGTTTTTTCTAATTCAGACTTTTTTCTCACACATTCTTGCTCAAAATGTCCTTGCAGACATCATGACTTCTCTCTGTTTACAAGGGTCAGTTCTGCTGCCATGGAAGTCACTAGCAAGAACACATCAGTAGGAAAAAGCAGGAGTGATCTTCATAGGGAATATCAGATGAGATTTGCTCTATAGTAAACTCATTATTGGAAGGCATTTCTTTGAAGTACTTGGAACTGAAACAGTACAAGAAATACTTTGGTGGCTTCTGACAAAGTTCAAACTGGAAAAGACATTTTCTTTCTATGTGCTCAGTCAAATATTCTAATGATCGTTCCATATGCAGCTTAATTACAGAGACCTAATTAAGTAAACTGCAAGAAATGTGCAGATCTGAAGAATGATAACAAAATATTAACCTCATTTCTCTGAAATTAGAAGACTGAGATTAAAAGTAATTCTATCTTCCCCCCACTATTTTTTTTTACTTAAAGTTGAAAGATGAACTTAATAGCTGCTTAGCTAAAGGTCATTAACCAAAGAAAAGGAGCAGGGAAGGATTAAGGTATATTTTTGGATCACTTGTTTCATCATCTCATCAGCTCAAGCTGCTCACAGGACAGTAAGTGCTGGGATGAAACTGATGCCTATCTCGTATGGCTGCTGCATATAGGGAAGCTTACAGAAGCTCTTAGCACAACTAATTACCTTTACACTCAGCAATGAGACCTGGCAACGCTTTCCAGTCCCATGTGTGCTGAGAAAGCTGCCTGCTGCTGTATGTGCACCTATGTACCTGCTCACAAACATACACATTTGTCTTCTACAGAAATTAATGGAGCAGACTCCTGCTCTCCTCCATGTAAAGACACAATCATAGAATCCTAGAATGGCTCAGGTTGGAAGGGACCTCAGAGAACATCTCCTCCAAGTCCCCTACCATGGACAGGGACACCTCTCAACTAGACTCAGCTGCTCAAGGCCTCAACCAGCCTTGCCTTCAACACCTCCAAGGAGGAGGCAGCCACAACCTCCCTGGGCAGTCTATTCCAGAGTCTCACCATCCTTATACTGAAGAGCTTCTTCTTAAGTTCCAGTCTAACCCTGCTCTCCCTCAGCTTCAGACCATTCCTCCTTGTCCTGTCTCTAGACACCATCATGAAAAGTCTCTCTGCAGCCTTCCTCTAGAATCCCTTCAGGTATTGGAAGGCAGCTCTAAGTTCCCCCTGGAGTCTTCTCTTCTCTTCTCCAGGCTGAACAACCCCAGCTCCCTCAGCCTGTCCTCAGAGCAGAGGTGCTCCAGCCCTTGCATCATCTTTGTGGCCTCCTCTGGACTCGCTCCACCTCTGTGTTCTTCTCAGGATGGGAACACCAGATGAGATAGAGAAATTGCTAGTGTGTGATTCCTTCAACCAGTTGTCTAATTTATAAAGAGATTAGCCACACCCTAAATATATTAGTTTATAATAATGATATTTTTTTTCCTTTATAATAATGGCATCCTGAGACTGGGAAGAATGTTGTAATTCTGCATTATTTCATGGATGCAGAGCATTTGGTTAAGTAAAGAGAGGGTTATAAGAGTAGAAGCATGGACAGCAAAGGTTACAAATTACAGCAAGGGAAATGCTGACAATTTACAAAGACAATACCAAAACACAGTCAGACTCTGGATCAGGCAGCCCAGAGATGCTGTGCAAACACTGTCTTTGGGGGGTTTCAAAACTTGACAGGACAAGACTCTGAGCAACATGAGCAGGGAGTTGTGCAAGATAACCTCCAGAACTCCCTCCGACCTAAATTATCCTGCGCTAAGATTCTGTTAGTTTGGGGTTTGTGTTGTAAATAGAAACTCAAGCTTAGCCATACAGAATGATTAACTTTAGCTTTTTATCACCCAAAGCAGGCATTTTCAACACACAAAAAGTCATTCATCTGGTGGGCAGATGTCATTATTTTCATCTCACTCACTCACTCACTCACTCCATTGAACACGCTACAGCAGAGTGGATATTTCTGCCTTCAATAACATAAATGCTCTCCCGTTCCCCTTCCTTCCTCCAGCAAGCTCTTGCTTACAAATCCAGAGCAAACCCCAAACCACTGACCTGCAAAGTGTGATTAGTCCATTTACCTGAGCAGTGTGAATTTTTCTCTCACTTGAAAACTTAGGAAATCTCTACAGCCTGGAAGGTCTCTGTTTGTGGTTTCAGAACTTATGGACTCCCTGCAGGTTTCCTGTGTCCTCTTCCACCACGCTGACATACATCCCAACCCAGAGAAAAGTAGCAAAGCTTTCCACTGCAGATGCAGTGTTTTTATACAAGAAGGCAGCAGCTTTCTGCCTGTTGCTATTAGGTGAAGGCTTCCAAGAAGGCCAGATTAAGAAAACAATGAGGTTAGGAGCACACTGCAAAAACCAAGCCAGTCTAACATCAAAAGAGATAAGCTCCCAAGACTGTTTTTAATATGTTGAGAAACAATGGATATTGAGTTTCAAAGGATTAGGGTTTTTGTTTTTATTTCTCATGTGACTTCTATAGTTAAAGACAGATGTTTCATACTGTAAGCAGTTACCTTCACCTAGAATAATGCCCTGATCTTTTAACCTTATCAGGTAACCTTATCACCTTTCAGGTGAGAGGTCATCTAGATGAGCAATAGTGTTTCATTTCTGCATAAAAGAGCCCATCCCCTCTCAGTCTTCTCCAGATAAGCAGCCCCAGGTCTCTCAGCCTCTCCTCATCAGGCAGTGCTCCAGTCCCTTAATCATCCTTGCAGCCCTCTGTTGGACTCTCTCAAGAGATACCAGTCCCTCTTGAACTGGGGAGCCCAGAACTGGATGCAGTATTCTGGGTGAGGTCTCACCAGGGCAGAGTAGAGGGGGAAGAGAACCTCCCTTGATCTGCTGGACATATATATGCTGAGTATTGTCTCTCTTGGTGTGGCATTTGTCCACAAACATCTGAACATGAAGGTTAAAGAGGCAAGTTTCAGTGTTTATTTCTGTGGATGTTTTTGGCACAGTTGTTCTCAGCAGTGGAGTGAAGAGCATACAGAAGACACTACCAAGTTATTCTTCATGGCTGAAATGGCGTCATGACAGACTGCCCACCTTGATCTTCTAGTTTCCATCTCCTCATTCCTGCTAAAAGGCATCATCCTGTGTAATTTAATATTGTATCTAAAGTCTTCTCCGTTTCAGAATTGAGTTCTCAATCTTTCAAGATTGTTCTGTATTATCCCTACAGTTCTGCGTTGGGTGTTTAAAATAATCCTGTTGAAAGATTCAATATGTGAGCTGATCTGAGCCAGTGACAGCTACTTCTGCCACATAAGCTTCATTTTAATACAGGACAGTGAAAAGGTACCTGGCACTGTAAAGAGTGTCCTTAGCTGAGCTCTCACTTAACCTAATCTGCCAGAAGTTTCTGTGAGGCAGATGTATGCCTACTAGGTATAGAATAGAATAGAATAGAATAGAATAGAATAGAATAGAATAGAATAGAATAGAATAGAATAGAATAGAATAGAATAGATCAGACCAGGTTGGAAGAGACCTTCGAGATCATTGCATCCAATCCATCATCCAACACCACCTAATCAACTAAACCATGGCACCAAGCACCCCATCAAGTCTCCTCCTAAACACCACCAGTGATGGAAACTCCACCACCTCCCCAGGCAGCACATTCCAATGGGGAATCACTCTCTCTATGAAGAATTTCTTCCTAACATCCAGACTAAACCTCCTCTGGTGCAGCTTGAGACTGTGTCCTCTTGTTCTGGTGCTGGTTGCCTGGAAAAAGAAACCAACCCGCACCTGCCTACAACCTCCCTTCAGGTAGTTGTAGACAACAATAAGGTCTCCCCTGAGCCTCCTCTTCTCCAGGTTAAGCAACCCCAGCTCCCTCAGCCTCTTCTCACAGGGTGTGCTCCAAACCCCTCCCCAGTTTTGTTGCCCTCTTCTGGGCACCTTCCAGTAATTCAACATGTTTCCTAAACTGAGGGGCCCAGAACAGGACACAGTACTCAAGGTGTGGCCTAACCAGTGCTGAGTACAGGGGCAGAATGACCTCCCTGCTCCTGCTTGCCACACTGTTAGTGATACAGGCCAGGATGCCATTGGCCTTCTTAGCCGCCTGGGCACACTGCAGGCTCATGTTCAGCCTACTGTCAACCAGTACCCCCAGGTCCCTTTCTGCGTGGCTGCTCTCCAGCCAATCTGACCCCATCCTGTAGCACTGCATGGGGTTGTTGTGGCCAATGTGTAGAACCCGGCACTTGGATGTGTTAAATCTCATGCTGTTGGACTCTGCCCTTCTGTCCAGCCTGTCAAGGTCCCTCTGCAGAGCTCTCCTACCCTTTCCTGCCCCCAGCTTGTTGTTGTCTGCAAATTTACTGATGAGGGACTCAATGCCCTCATCCAGATCATCAATAAAGATATTAAAGAGCATGGGGCCCAGCACTGATCCCTGGGGGACAGCACTAGTGACTTTTCAAGTTCCCAAGCAGCTGCTGACTCTCACAGGTAAGCTCCATTGGCACTTAGGGTTTTCCTGAGTCCTTTAAAAATTCTTTAACATGCTTCCTCAAAGCACTGCACAAACATATTTCAGCACTGACTTAGCTGTTTCTGAAAGTCATTTAATCTCATTGCCCAATTAATTTGTGACCTTTCTGCTGATGCGGAATTGTAATTAGAACAAGGTGGAAATACTTTTTTTTCCCAGGAAATACAACCAGAGTACATTTTGCCCTCCATGATCAGCTCAAGTCTGTGTGCCCTCAAGGCAGAAGAGCAGAGGCTTGTGCTGGTGATGCTGCAATCACCTCTCCAAGAGCTACTGTCAGAGCATCCCAATTTGACGCTGTAAATCAGGCTTGATGTTGATCTCAAATTCACACTGCTGTGAAAACCAGGACCATTTTTACACTGGGAGCCAGGACACTGAGTGGGAAGCTGCCCACTGAATGAATGTACTCTGTGTTGGATTAGAGAGCTAATGACACATCTAAATGTGGGCTGAAGAGAATACACTTCTGGGCCAGCACACAAACCTGCTCTGCCCCAGCAGAGGCGGAGCACACATGACTTTTCTCCATCTGTAGGTACATTACTGCCAGATATTGCCCTAGACAATGCTGGAAGGATCTCATTCCGAGTGTTTTGCAGTGCTTTAAAAGGATGAAGTTAACCTTTAAGACCGATACCTATTTTCCCTTCCCGTTTCAGAAGCAATCCTTAGAAAAGAATTTGTCTGAGGACCAGACTTGCTCGAATGAGAATTCATGGCAGTGTATCCTGGGTTGTTTTATTTACTAGGATTCCTACAGACAGAATGAGTGAATCCAGTGTCCATCAGCAGGTTCAACAGGCCCAGCGTGTTGCCTTCATGGAAGAGTTAAACCCATTAATGATACAGCATCCACTGAAACTAATAAACCCAGCCCATTAGCTGGTACATTTTGTTCCTGGGGATGTGTAAAACGAAAATCAATATGAGCAATGTGAACATTTTGAGGCAGCACTGGTGCTGCTTAGTTGTGAAAATAAGAATTGCTCCTGATGTTGGAACACTGTGAAATATTCTAGTATTGCCTTTAGTTCAACTACTAGTTTTAAATAGAGGACAATAAGCTCTCTGGGGAACCTGCCTCTGACACAACACTGAATTTCTCTTTATGAACTGAAAGCAATCTGTCTGGCTAGGACATTGAGGACCAGCAATTTACAACCTCAGCTATAATTTTAAGTGCTTACCCAAAGCAGGGATTGAAGCTTTCATTCTATAATTACAGAGGAATCAAAGGCTAGCACACTAATGTATTGAGCTACAATGCCAGCTATTTATTATCATCACTTTTCAGGCAATATGTTTTTAATATGTTAGGATGAGATGGTTGTCAGAAACAATCCTTTTTCTTCCTCTTTTTTTTTTTTTTAACATAGACTCCCTAAAATGGCTGAAAAATGCAAATTATTTTTAAAGCTCACAGCATTATAGTAGCCTTAAAGGAAAGAAAAGAACCTGTGAAATTTATCAGGATTAGGAAGGATTAGTTTGGGTCCTTCCTCTGTCATAAGGTACAAGGGATATCAGAGTGCACATTTAAAAACAGCCCACACACCCTAAACCACTGGGATGTGTAGCAAGGCTAAGACAGCAGGTTTGGGTTCAAGACCAGTCTAGCAAAGCCAAAGCACTTCACGCCACCCCATGAGTCCAGCCTCCTCACTGGAAACTGCTGTTTAAACTCTCTTCTGCAAATACAGCATTTTGGCTACAATTTTACAGTAGTTGTCTAATAATGAGTCTCAGGGATAGTTTGCCTTTTTTCTGACCTGATCACCAGTCTTTCTTATCACAGAACCACAGAATGTCAGGGCATGGAAGGGGCCTTGAAAGCTCATCCAGTCCAAGCCCCCTGCCAGAGCAGGAGCACCTACACCACATTACACAGGAACACATCCAGGTGAGTTTTGAATATCTCCAGAGAGGGAGACTCCACAACCCCCCTGGGCAGCCTGCTCCAGGGCTCTGTCACCCTCACAGGGAAAAAAGTTTTCCTCATATTCACATGAAACTTCCTATGCCTCAACTTCCACAGCTGCCCCTTGTGCTGTCACTGGACACCACCCAGCAGAGCCTGGCTCCAGCCTCTTGGCACTCACCCATCTTTATAAACATTGATGAGGTCACCTCTCAGTCTCCTCTTCTCTAAGCTAAAGAGCCCTCAGCTCCTTCAGTCTCTCCTCATATGAAAGATGTTCCATTCCCCTAATCATCCTCATGGCTCTGTGCTGGACTCTCTCCAGCAGCTTACTGCCTTTCTTGACCTGAGGGGCCCAGAACTGGACACAATATTCCAGATGCGGCCTCACCAGTGCAGAGTAGAAGGGGAGGAGAACCTCTCTTGACCTACTGGTCACACCCCTTCTAATCCACCCCAGAATGTCCTTGGCCTTCCTGGCCACCAGAGCACATTGCTGGCTCGTGGTCATCCTTCCATCCACCAGGATCACTGAACTGTGTTACAAGTGACATTTGTTCAGGTAGCTCCAGAGAAAGCATCTATGTGTGGTTTATTGCAGAGTTCATGGCCAAAGAGAGAAGAAAACTCTTGCAGAAGAGCAGGATATTTCCAGCTACAGTAATGTCCCTCTAGCAGGACATATCCCCTGTGTTGGAGTTTGACCTTCCTGGTCAGTACTGAGGCTCGAAACCATGGCTGCTTAGGGATGCCATGTCTTCAGATTTACCCAAACCTGCCTTCCCCCCTCACTCCAGGGTGATGCCATCCTGTCCCTGCTCCTCTTTTTGGTATTTCTGGACAGCCTGAGGAGTCCTGAGGTTCCTCTGGAAATAGGGCTGAGATACTTCTGCACTCTTGGACAGTTCTATTGCAAACATAAGGAGCATTTTTCTACAGCTGAGTCCCTTTACACAGACTTTTCAGGTAGTGCTGATCAAGTCCTTCAGCCCACTAACAGGGCTTATCAGGTTGTCCCTTATTATGTTGTTTGTAGAGTGTCCAGTACAATGAAGTCTTACATTTATTAGGGCTCTTGATGTCATATCATTGTACAAATAATTATTAATAATGGAAAAGCACTCTGAAATTATTAATGAATAACCTGTTATGAAGTTGATTTAGTGTCTGGAAAATCCTGACTTGCATACCCAATTAATTAACACACCAGCTCAAAATTCAACGTGATACAGATTTCATCTAAAGCTCTCTGCATTGCTCCCTTGCTCTGGCTCCAGCTGAGCCTAATGCTCATTCAGCAGGCAAGAGTGTTTTCTGCACTGTTCCACCTCAGTGACCTGATGACACTCACCTTAACTAGTTTCTTGTATCAAAGATTGACCCAAGTGAGTATTTTCAGGGAGAGAGATGAAGCACAGGGAAGGAGCTCTGGGTCAGACTGACAACAGATCCCAGCAGTCCATCACACTTACCCAGAAACCCAGAGAATTGTTTATCCCCATCTGCAGGCAGCTAATGGACACTTACAGACTCTGCCCCGTGCCTGTTTTCTGTGACTGTCTCCATTTACTCTTGGCCTTGGAGAGGTCAAGGCACAGGGGATGCCTCTGGTGTGCTCACATGCTCACCTGAAGGGACTGCCTCATGACTGCTGCTTGCTTCTTGCTGTGCACCAGCATGAGGACACCCACAGCCACTGCTCTCCCTCTCAAAACCTGCATCTAAAACATCCATTCCTTCAACTGCTGGCAAACCTGAGGAGCCTACATGGATTAATGTCACCTCTCACACCCATTTCTCTACCTGGTTCACCTGGCCATATCTTTGATATTACTGCCATGGGACTGCCTGCACATTCCCAGCTGACAGCCAGGTTGCTTTGTGACACCCAGGAGGAACATAATTGTTGCAGCCACTGTTTGGAGGGCATCTGCTGGATGTGTGCAGAGTGCAAGATTCCTTAGCTGACTGATTCCTTAGCACGCTGCCTAGAGCAAAACAACACTACTCCATGAGTGCCAAGAACAACAGCCTCACCATTTGACTGGAACAGGCTGCAGAAGCCACCTCCTGGACATGCTGGCACCTCTTACTGAGAAAAGATTTTAGCTTATGTATGTGGTTGGATTTAGCTTATGTGGTTGGATTTTAGTGGTGGTGCTACATAAATAATAGATAGAAACAGAACTTATTTGCTCTCTCTTCTATGAAAATGGAGGGAAGACAGAGGAAAATAAGGTAAAGATTTAAAAATAATTAAGAAAAAAATATCCCTTAACCTTTTCTTCTATTATTTGACCTGGGTTTCCAAGGAAACAAGATCAGACACATCAGTAGAAGGAAGAACTCTCATTTAAAGCTATCACATACAGAGAAGAACTGGTACCCCACACAGACACATACCCCAGTATGAACCCCAGCTAAGCACCACTGCAGATTTGCTGTCAGTGGCTTGAAGCAAAATATTAACCTCTCAAAGAAAGGCCCTCTGCTCTCTGCAACTCAAACCTCTTAGACACAGCTCCAGCTAGGCAGGAAGAAGCAGGTTCTCGGCATTGTTATTTACTTTGAGTTACCATACGTATACAGGAAAATGAAGCACACCAAGAGGACAAGGGCTGCCTTTGTAATCAGGAGAGGCTTTAAGCACATGCTGCCAAGCCCACTTGCTGCTGCATGAGCTGGCAAAATCCTAGGAAGGGTCCTGCACAGAGGCAGGAGATGGCTGTGGAAAGAAACATCTCACTCAGACACAGCAGTGACTAAGTCTGGGGTTCCATCTATAGCATGCTCTACAAATAGAGAATGAACACTATCAGAGCAAAACCAAACCAAAGTATCAGTCATTTTCCATCAAATCCTGGCCACACAGAAGTGGCTGACCCTGGGTACCTTGGTTACTTCAACCTCTTATTGATCCAGTCTCCCTGGGGTCTGACTCACTAGGACCATCCATCCACTGTGCCCTATCATCCCTGACTCAGACCTGACTCTCACGGCTCCTGTTCCTGCTCAAGAGCTTTCCAATCCCAAAGGTAAATCTTGCTCAGGAGTAACTGCTTTACAGATAAAGCTTTGTTACTTAATTAAGGTACAGAAGTAAGTGTCTATAATGATGTCATTAAAAGGCTGTTTGCTAGAGTACAGCACCGGAATAATTGATGTAGAAAAGCTTAGAGAGAGACCATAAATAACTCCCAAACCCACAGGCTTCTTTGTTTCATTATAAAACAAGAATGAAGGGAGTCAGTGGCTGGCACTGGGGTTATTGACAATTCAGATACACATCAAGCCTCTTACAGAACCTGCCATTGCTGGGCTTATTTTCTGGGTTGATTTTTTTAACACCCTATGTTTCTTGTTTAACAAATTGTTCTCAACATGACGTATTCACAATAAGCCCATGAGCACAAACTGCAACACAATTTCCTGCTAGCTTCAGTAGAAATACATTAATCCAGTGGATATTTCCCAGGACAATATTATCTCTCATGTGCAGGCTATATTTCTCTCCTTCGCTGCAAAGGGGAGAAAAAAAATCCTTGAAAATCTGTTTGAAAAGTGACACGCAAGAAAGCCATAGGTGAACTGCCTCTTACTCCTGTGAAGACTTCCCTATCTGTTTATCTATCTATTAACCTATCTATCATCCATCATCCTTGAGGCACATCATTTACTAAAACCCTCCCTTAACATGACAGTGAAGTTAAATACTGAAAGAGGCATGAAGGAAGTTAGGCTGCTGAGCTCCTGATTGTTTTGAAAGGCTGCTGTCATCTCCCTCTGACTGCTTTGGATCACGAGAGCATTTTGCCTGTTAGGAAAGGAAGAAAACTGTCTGCTTTGTGTTTAGAGACAGGCATTTAAAAATGCCCACTGCTCTTATCCACCCTCACATTTTCAAGGCCACATATGCTGCCAGACCTTGTGAAGATGCCATATTAAACGCTACAAGGATGAAAAATGTACAAGGAAAGTCTTTTTTCTTTAGTTCTTCATAATTTCTGCTTTGAGATGGAGCTGGACATCAGCATTGCTGAGAGCAAATGTGAGAGAGTGGAAAGGAAGAGATCAAAGCTACCAAAACCTAGGTTTCCCTCCTCCTCCTCCTCGAAACCTGCCTGGTTTCCAAGTGGGGAGATGGAGACTGCCCTATTTTGCTGACAGCTAGTTCCAGCTGAACTTGAACTCCAAGCTCACTTGCCAGAGGGACTTGGTTTGGCTCTACCTTGTCATTTGCACGGGGGAAAGAGGATCAGTAGCTGTGTGATTTTTTCTAGTCCCTGCCCCTAAGATTCAAGTGTCCCAACTAATGAGTACTCCTGAGTATATCTGAACAAGAAAGACTTCATTATTGAGAATAAAGAGATCCTTTTCACTATGGAAATAATTTCTTTAGGACAGGAACCAAAATATTTATTTGGCTTATGGTGCACAGAAAGGAATATCCCAGAAATGGGGAATGGAAACTTGAAAGGGCCACCCTGGTCATTATGGCACTGATGGCAGCTGGGCTGTCTACAACTACCTGAAAGCTGGTTGTAGCCAGGCGGATGTTGGTCTCTTCTCCCAGGCAACCAGCACCAGAACAAGAGGACACAGTCTCTAGCTGTGTAGGGGGAAGTTTAGGCTTGATCTTAGAAAGAAGTTATTCATAGAAAGAGAGATTGCCCATTGGAATGGGCTGCCCAGGGAGGTGGTGGGGTCAATGTCCCTGAAGGTGTTTAAGAAAAGCCTGGATGAAGCACTTAGTGCCATGGTCTGGTTAATTAGTTAGGGTTGGGTGATTGGTTTGACTTGATGATCTTGGAGGTCTCTTCCCACCTGGTCGATACTGTGATTCTGTGAGTGGCTTTTGTGTGTGTGTGCAGCGCTGTGGACGTGCACAGGGGCTCTTCCACAAACATCTACAGGGAAGGTTTGGAATTGAGTGAAGGGGTTAAAGAGATAGACACAGTAATGTGGTATGGTGTAGGTGCTTTTTCCTTTGACCACAGCTAGAGCTTTCGGTGCTTTGGGAAGAAGGGCTCCAAAGTTCTGATTTGGACATGCATCCAAACTGAACTTGGAGGCTTGGCAGGCAGAAAGGATTTGTCCTTGGTTTGAGAAGAATAGCCCTTGCAGCTCCAGAGGGAAAGAGGAGGAAAAAAACAGATGGAAGGAAATTAATTCAATAAAAATAAATTAGGCCTTTTAAACAGTATTGTTTTTAATATTTATGATGCCAGAAAGATTTGCATTTCCCTGTCAGTAAAGCGCACGTCTCTGTTTGACCTTCACTCCCTAAGTGAACGCTTTGCAGCCTCAATGGCAGATGTTTTTCTGCCTTTTCATGGACAGTTGAAGGAAGCCTAGATGCTGCTATTTTACTAATTTTTAAAAAATTATTATTGTTATTCACGTTGTAAAATGATCCTTGATGATAAGAAAATGGTAATATTTGCTCACAGCACATGACTGGTTCAAGGTAGCCAATGATCTGTGTCTGGGCTGCTACAGCGTGATGCATCGCACTTCATCGCATTTGCTGCAGGCAGAAATCTTAATTAAGGCCTTTCCTAAAGAGTGACCTTCAGGGACTGTGTTTGTGAATTGGTGTAAAAAATAGACAAATGCCCTAACAGCATTAGGGGAGTTGTGGCAGGGTGTTAAATGTGCATTTCCCCAGCCCAGCTACACAAACAACGATTATTTGCCGCTATTACCCAGTGAGTTGTGAGGCATTTGCCGCAAACAATCAGCCTTAATGTGTACAGAGAGATTTCAGCTGACGTGCAGAGCTCAGTTGCTCAGCTTCTCCTCCACTTCCAGAGCAAGTTACATGTCTGATTTGAGAATATGTTCCCCTGGGCTCTATTCATCCATATTTCACCATGCTCATGGATATTCATGGTTTTGGCATCCCTCTGATTAGCTCGCCACAGGTGGTGCCTTGCTCCAGCCTTCATCAATAACGCCCATACCCGGCGTGCAGTGGTGTCGGGGAGGGTTTGGCTGGGTAAGAAGGGAATTGCAGACAGCACTAAGGAAGCAAATTAACCCTACTCACAATAAAGGGTTTCTAACAGTAGCTACAGCTGTGCAGGATGCTAGTGGGATGTGTACAAGTATCTCCAGGCTGTTTGCTATGCATTCTTAGCTGAAACATCTTTACAATGCTAGAGATGAGCTTTTCTTTTTAATTCCACCCTAAACAACTGCCAAACCTCCTGGCAGGTTTGTGCTGTGTGGTCATGCAGGGGCTGAGAAATGGCCACCAGCTTCACCTCCTGCTGTCTATCTAGGTCTAAATTTGAACTCCAGAGACACTAGGAGTAGACATGCGGTGCCAGCATCGCTATACTCTCCACGGGGTTGCAGCACCTCAGGACACAGGCTCTTAGTGGTGTTGCTGTCAGGCTGGCTCTTCTGATGTCACCAAAAGTGCTGCCTCAGCTGCCTGAGCAGTTTTGGTGACTGGCTGAGGGACACCATACACCAAGATAAGAAAAGCTGATTTCGGTAGCCACAAGTTGGATAAGCCACTTAAATGTTGAAGATGAAATATGCTTTTGAAGTAACTTTATAAAAGCTTTTGACATGAGTTATCCCCACCCTGCTCCACAATACAGCTTTCTTCATGGGCAAAGACGAAATGAAATAGCTGCTGGAGCTTACAGAGAGCTCTTGTCAGAGACGGAGCTTTTGTCTGCTCTTTTCAACAAGCAGAAACCCCTGGCTTTTTACAGCTAAAGCCCATTGTGAGAGGTACAAACCAGACAGCTGGCCAGACTCACCTGGCCTATTTCCAGTGCAACCAGCCTGTGCTATCAGCATGCATGAGCCTAGGGCCTGGCTGCACTGAGGAGGATGCTGCACTGTCAAGGAGCGCAGCAGCCCAGGACGCAAGGGCATGGCATGTACGGAGGAACCTGAGCTGCCCAGCTGGCCAAACCCTGCTTCAACCCCCCACTGGGATGTGCTGGGCACTGCTGGCATGGGTGCCACCAGCATGGCCTTTGACGTGCCACGCAGTGTGCCACAGGCATCACTCAGAGCAGCAGCTCCTGTCCAAGTGATTTGCACAAAGCTCTTCCAACGTCCTCTGCTTGCAGCTCTTTCCACTGAGCTTTTTCATAAAGGAAATTCACCTACAAGGCCCAGAGTCTCCAGAATGACAGACTTCTTCCCTGAGGTGGCTGAGACACTGCAGCAGGTGAGACAGTTTCTCTTTTTGTTCCCATTTCTGCTACTGCTCTTCAAATATCATCTGAGGAAAACGAACTTATAGCATCATAGAATTGTTACGGTTGGAAGGGACCTCAAAGATCAGCCAGTTCCAACCCCCCTGCCATGGGCACCTCACACTAGATCAGGTTGTCCAGAGCCACATCCAGCCTGGCCTTAAAAACCTCCAGGGATGAGGCTTCTACCACCTCCCTGGGCAACCTGTTCCAGTGTCTCACGACCCTCATGGGGAAGAACTTCTTCCTAACATCCATTCTGAATCTACCCATTCTAGTGTTGCTCCATCCCCCTAGTCCTATCATTACCTGACACCCTGAAAAATTCCCTCCCCAGCTTTCTTGTAGGTCCCCTTAAGATACTGAAAGGCCACAATAAGGTCTTCTTGGAGCCTTCTCTTCTCCTGACTGAATATCCCCAACTCTCTCTCTTCTTGTTACCCTTTCCTGACCTACAGAACAGCTAATTTTGCTTATCTGAGGAGAGCAGTGAAAAGTGTAATGCTTGCCAAGAAGCTTGAACTTACTCAGATGCAACAGATGCACAGGATGATGACAACAGACCTTGCCTCTGAAGCACTGTAGAGCAAAGCCTGCTAATGGCCCCAGCAAAAGCCTCAGGAGGAAAAACAGACAGGAAGTTATTCCTGCTTGCCAGCAGGATGTCCTGCAGTATCCCTGCCCTCCTGTCACGGCAGAGGCACAGGAAAAGTGCTCCAGCAGGAGCAGAGATG
The DNA here is from genome assembly GCF_026170545.1 of Melanerpes formicivorus. Taxonomy (NCBI): domain Eukaryota; kingdom Metazoa; phylum Chordata; class Aves; order Piciformes; family Picidae; genus Melanerpes; species Melanerpes formicivorus. The sequence goes on along the minus strand of NW_027142515.1, from coordinate 644,755 downwards.
CTGTGAGTGCTGCGATCTCGCATCACCTCCTCCACACACCATGCGCTACCTCAAACAGCTCCTCAGGCTTTGTTCCAGGCTGCTCAGCTGGCAGAACCCAGAGCTAAGCAAAAATAAAGAATGAGCTAAAGAGACAGCTCACTCGCAGCCTCACACATCGTGGAGGAGATAAGAGGCCAATGCATGTAACGATCTGCGCTGAATCATGTGCCACATGGGTATCAGAAGCTCTCAGCTTCATTCAGGGCTCTCTCATCCCCACTGCATGCAAGATGACAGCGTTAATACATCAACGCCTGCAGAGCTGGCTGTAATGAAATCTCTGAGTGCTGCCCCTGCACCAGACAGTACTTGAAAAGCAGATGTGTAGCTCAGATTCAGCTTATTACTGTCTGAACCTTCCTCACTCACAAAACCACAGAATGATTAAGGGGGAAAATCCCTGGCTACTGAAAGTTGCAGTAGCTGCTGCATGCAGCCTGGAACACAGCAGGAGCACCTCCTGAACCCTGCTGCTGTATTGCTATTTTTAGCAGTATATTAGTGTTGGTATATCATATAAAACTCCAAAGACCTCGAAACATCTCAAGAATAAATATTTTGAAGCTAACAAACTTCACTGAATCAAACCTGCCAGACTTTCTGCTGTCACAGAGTGTGGGCAGCGCGGTAGCCCTCAGAGAGCAGAGCCAGGCTGGCTGCTGAAGCAGCGTGCTGTGGCTCAGATCTGTGCCTGCTCTACTGTGTGACCAAGGCAAGTCACTCCAGGTAACATTTTCATGAGCACGTAGTGCCTTCCATGCTTAAATGCCATTTTCAGAACCTTAATCCTACTGACTGCTAATAACATAGAGACTTCTATGTGCTGAAGTCATTTCTGACAATGAAAGTCTCCTAAATAATTTTGACATGCCTAGAATTAATTAACTCATCCAATCTAGTTACTCCGTGTTTGCTCTACAGTTACTGGACAGGATGGGTATAATATAACTCAGCTGTCTCTTCTGAGATCCTTCTTTGCATGAGGAAGAGCCAAGACAGGCCCTACAAATGCCAGATTCTCCTTGTTTACTCCAGATAGCTCCAATGGGGAAGCCTGCTCTATGGGCATTTGTACTAAGCTAAACACATTCATGCACCTTGTATCCTGCTGTGCAACAAAGATAACAGCAGATCTCAACCCCTCAGAATAACTTCTCTCTGCTAAGGCCTGCCCAGTCCTGTCAGTTTGCACCATGAACACAGCCTGCTCCAGTCTTGCTTCAGATTTGCCAGGACATGACACTCATAAGCAGCATGAGCAAGTCATAGAAGACTGCTGTCAGACACTGAGGAAGGCAAGACACTCTGCCATCCTAGCCTATACTCCATCACTTTTTCCACAGGAGAGGCACAACTGCAAGCAAAAGAACCCATCAGCCTCTACAAATTCTCTTTTCGCTCCTCCTGCCCTTACAAGGCAAAATGAATCTCTATGCTGTTGAATGCGGAGGAAAACATCCTGGTGGGTCATCTGCCTGTCCTCTGCAGGGTGTGAGGAAAGCCTTGCTCTCGGTCCTCAGCAGAGATGAGGAGCAGAAAGATACAAAGCCATTCTTCTCACGCCTTGTGTGTTCTGGTAATCAGCCCAAGTCAAAGAGATGCAAGCAGAGGGTTATTTTGGTAATTGCCTGTTTCTAAGGTATAAAACAGTATATTATATACTACGTACACATTAGGATTCAAAAGCAAAAACGTGTTTAATTTTGAGTTTAATTGCATTTTTACTTCAAACACCAATTTTTTTCTCCTCAGTGCAAACAGACCTGAGCAATCCTCGAGGTCCTTTCCAACCTGGGTGATACTGTGATACTGTGATACTGTGAAATTCTTCCACAAATGTCAGGCATTTCTCTCTCGGTGGTGCTTGGCTCTGTGAGCATTTCAGCTGCTAACTTTGACAGAAAGAGCTGGCTGGTTTCTACAGCCTGCTGCTTTTGAAATCAACAAATATTTACTGCATACTGCATTTTAAAGGACACCACTATTAGTGTACCTCTGTTTGATTACCAATGACAGTAATAATACCAGCAGCTGCTGAATTGTAAGTGAAAATAACCCTTTGTTCTCATTTTTCTTATCTGTAGACTCTAACAGCACTCATGGGGACAATAACCTATGAAATAGATTAAAAGCCTGTTAAATGCTATTTTCAGCTTGGCAGATCACCAAACCCTAGCTCACCCTTAAGCTCTCTTCCCTTTTAAATATTCCTTTTAGTACAGCCATGTGACAATAGTAATGTGCAGGTTTCAAGTGATTAAGTAACTGCACAAACAAGAGAGTTTAGTTTCATAAATGGAGTAGTTTATAAACCCGCTCTGGCAGGTGAAAAGAGCTGTGCTACACCAAAGACACCCAGGCCTCTGCAATAGCCTGGAATGATCTGCTTTGCAATTCTCCCTCCTTTCTAGTGACTTCAAACTAAGGAAGGGATGCTGCTGGCTTCCTATAATAACTCTGAGAAGTTATTCTGAGGAAGTTTACAACATGAGAGCTGGAGAGTTATTCAGTGAATAAATATCAATTATTTCTCTGCTGATCTGGATCTAGAGTTGCAACAGGGCACTGAGACAGAAGAAGGGGTTCAGCACTGCCAGACAGAAATAGGAAGCCAGCAGCATCCCTTCCTTAGTTTAAAGTCACTAGAAAGCAGGAGAGCTGTCATCAGTGGGAAAGATGCAACCTGGGGCCATTCTTGGTGTGCCAGTCTTTCATGAACCTCTGCTGACTTGGGACTACTTTATCTGTCTGAACAGAAGGGCAAAACAAAAGGAAACCCCCCTAAAATTAGGCAGATTAAAGGAACCAGCAAATTGTAAAGAGATTCTAGTATTGTAGGATGGGTTGGGGTTTGTGGTTTGTTTGGGTTTTTTTTTTGGGGGGGGGGCTGGGGGTTGGGGGGAAAACACAGGTCCAGGGAAAAATGGGAAAAAGAAGCTTTAGTACCAGTGGAAGAAGAGCAAAGGCACTAGCAGACTGGCACTCCTCTGACAGAAAGAGTTGCTTTCACAGGATAGATCCTTTCTGTTCCAATACAGAACAAAATAGCTTCTCAAAAGCAGCACAACAGGATTGGGGTCTTCTTCCTGTACTGTTTTAGTACCTCTGGTTTTAACTAGAACCTTCCTGTAACTCTCTTTCAGCCTCAATGTAAGCAAACAAGCCTGCAACTAAAATCCCAACAACTTTTGTATTCAGCAGATGTGATGCCACATAAACAAAAATCATCCCAGATCTTACCAGCTTCTGAATAACTGGAAAGCAAAATAACAGTGTGTGTGTGTGTGTTCACAGACAATTCTTCAGAGACATTGCTTCTGAATCTTTAAATGGGAAATGAACATCTGACTTCCATTCTAAGAAGGAACAACCTTTCCTCTTTTTCATGTATAAATTCCTATCAGTCTCTTCCTGAATGGACAACAAGAGCTCATGAGATGTTCTGCTGTAAGAAACAGCACTCCTGCACTTGAACCTCAGCTTGCTGAAGACACAAAAGCCTCTCACACACCTGCATGGCAGGCCTACCTGAAAGGTAAAGACTAAGACAGTCCTGTTTATCCAGGCAAAAGCCTGCTGTCTTGAAAAGATCAACACACAGGAAGAGGACCAGTGCCCAAGAGCCTTGAAGGCACTATGCCCTCCTAAGCAGCAACCCACCCTGTCACTCCTCAACCCCAGGTGCTTCCTGGAAGTGGTTGTTCAGGCTCCTGAGCTGGAACATAATCATTGTGTTCTTTAATAGAGCACACAGAAAACATGGTTCTCCAAACCCCTTTGAATTTTTCCTTGCTTGCTGGTCAACAGGGAGACTCCTCCTGAGACTTTGTTCTCCCTTCCCTTTCTCTCTCCATCCATACTCAGTCTGCCATGACTTTTATCACCGCACTCCAGCACGTTTCCAGTGCAACCAGGATCATGAAAAAACAACCAAACCTTCATGTATGTGTAGCATTTGTATTGCTACTGGACAGCTCTCTGTTGAGGAGATGACTGCTGTTTTAGCATTTACTGCATTTCCTGCCCCAACTTCAATGTGCATGAGGCACATCTGCAGCAGAAGGAAACAGACCTGTCCCTTCAGTGCTACCTGCTACAAGACAGGATGCTCAAGGATAAAAAAGTCCTTGCAGGTCAAATATGGAGTCTCAAGTGGGATGGTCCCTTGAGGCCCTAACTGGAATATTTCTGCACGTGATTTCTGCAGGTTTTTGCTCGTTTGCCCAAATCCTGGAGTTTCACTTTGAGCTGTGGGTTGAAGTGAAGACGAAACATAAAGTGAAGCTCAAATGAAAGCTCTAACTTTTACCTACTTTCAGAAGAAAACTTCAAATCCCACTAGACCATTCTCTGAGCAATGTTTTTGAAGCAAAAGCTTAGTTCTTTTCCCCTGATGTGTGCTATTATCTTTGTGCCTTAATTTCACCCGATGGCTTGCATCTCCTCAGGAAGAGAGCCTGTCTCTGTGTACTCAGATGACCTGGTTAGGGAGACAGTGTTTGCAGTGAAAGCAAAAATATTTTAAGTGCAATTCCTGTTACTTTGGAGTAAATTGAAGCTACAGTATTTAATCTTCCTCTGGCTCTTCTGTACTTTGTGACACCAGCATCCTGTGTTTGCAGGCAGAAGGGTGCTGGGAAGGTACTGATGATGTCTGAACACATCAAGGTTTCTGCAAAAGAGGCAGGAAAAACATGCAAAGGTTCATCATAAGCAGTGACCTGGGTACTGGTACAGGCACATCAGACCTACCAGCTATATTCTGAGCATTATGTTTTTCTTTTTTGATTCACTACCATTTTTTATTCAGAGCCTCAGAAAGATTTTCTGGAGAAAGCTGAAGGAGCCCTGAGCCTGAACTCTAGCTATTGTGTAACCACAGAGTGGGAGAGATGAACCTCGGGAGGTCACTCAGTGCATTTCTCTGCCATTTACTATCCCAGAAGAAATTATTTTTTTCTTAAATTGCTTTTAAAAGTCTGATCCCAGAAGCCAGAGCACACTGTCAGTGCAGGACTTTTGCCTAATGACACATGGATCATAACTGGTTCAACAGGTCTTGGGTGCCTGCGTGACGCTGATGGCTGGAACGTGAACATTGTAGTCAAGCTGTGAACATTCAGAATTGGATCCAAAGCAGTGGGTTGTGGAGCCATTCATTCTTAAAAACATAACCCAGCAAGGAAACCCCAGCCCCACATGACTTCATCTCCATTCCTGTGAAAAGAGAAGCTTCCCTTGCCTGAGAGGGGACAGATGGCAGCCCTATAGGTTGCCGCTCCGCAGCGCCTGGAGCAGAGCTGTTGATGCTGTAGCCGTTGTTACAGCAGCATATGCTTGGGAGGTGCAAGCTGCTTTCCCTGCATCCAGCACTCTGGCACTGCATGCTGGGCTCCCTCACATCCACGATTCATTGCTTGCCTACCAAACCTCCCCATGCTTCCTTTTTCCCCTTCCTTTAAAGTGACCCTTTGCTTACCAGAGACAAAGAAACACAAACACAAACTGGTGAGCACAGTCAGACAAGCTCTTATGCTCTGTATGTTCTGTCAAATGCGTAGGTGAAGAGGGAATTTTACAGGTGTTGCTTTGAAATCCAAGTCTCCACAAGAATGACTGGAGGTACAGTTATTAGGCTCTGCTAGCAGCACTATGCTAGAGCTATTTGTTGGAAATCTTCATGTGGACACCCACCCCTCAGATATGTATAGACATTGATCAGATCCCCTCTCAGCCTTCTCCTCTCCAGACTAAACAGCCCCAGGTCTCTCAGTCTTTCTCCATAGCAGAGATGTTCAACTCCCCCAGTCATCCTCCTAGCTCTCTGTTGCACTCTCTCCAGCAGATCCCTGTCTCTCTTATTCTAACAGGAGTGACTGAGTTCATACAGATACTCATGATCTGGAGCTGCAGATCATAGGAAGCTGAGAATGTACAGCAGCTAAGTATTGCTGTAGCCATTCCTGATTCTTGCACTCTTCCCTAGACATCCAACAGGGCCATGCTCAGCGACAACTTACTGAAGAGTATGAGTGACTGGTCTGAACAAGTGTGGTTGCTACTTGGCTGCTCAGGAGAGGTTAACATTCATGCTGGCAAATCCTGACAAGGAGCAATGCTATCGTGCAGTCAGCAAGTAACAGAGGTGAGAACTGGGTGGCATGCAGTGTCCTAAACTTGAACGTCCAGTCTTTCCTGCCCCATATCCAGCTTAATCCCATGCAGATGAATTGAGCACCCTGGGATGTTCCATTGGTTCAACTCACCAAAGAGTCAACATATTCAGAACAGAGTCAGGAATGGTCTCCTCTCATAGAAGTCAATTAAAGTAGATAAATCCCACGTGAAAAGTGCCTATTTCTCTTCATTGACTATTGTGATGAGCTGTCACCTGACACTGAGGGGACACTGGCTCAGCTTTGGACACTCCCAGTGTGGACATCTAAAATTAGGTGAAAGACTGAGCCTTCATGCTGTTCAACACCAGGGATACCAGCCAAGATTTATTCTGGCTACCCAAAATTACTTCACCCAGTGTTTCCCAAAGGCAGCTGGGGGTGACCACTTGGGCCCTATCTTCATCAACTGGGATGAGAACAGGCACCTCAGAAACATGTCCCCCAGCACTTACAGTGCTGAGTTTAGTACAGGTGACACTTGCTCAAGTATCCTATACGACAGTCAAAGCTGGGCAGAAATATTACAGTGTCTCCACTGGTCTGAGTGACAAACTGCTAAAGCACCCTGCAACTGCAGCTCTCCCCAGTGCTAACTTCTGACAGTGTGACAGCAAAGGTAAGGCCCAGCACCTTTAGCTGACAGATGACCTTTAGCTGACAAAGCTCCGGTGGGTTTATTCCTGAGCCTCAGAAAACAAAACTCAGCTTATAAAGATTTGCAAAGGCCAGGGACATACTGTTCCTGTGTTTTTTCTGAGCAGGGCTTTTTTCCCTCCCAAATGGGAGCAAAGGCTATTTTGGAAATACTGTGAAAAACAGGGCAATAAATTGGTGTCATTGGAGTGGATTAGCACTGTCATATCAGCTGCCACAGCTTTCTCTCTGTGTCATCCACTGTGCGGCTGCCATTCTCCAGCCTCCTCACATAGCAATGGTTGCAGACATTGCAGGTAGAGGTGGAGTCAAAGGCAAGCCATATACTGAATAGATCTGGAAAAATAAAGGGGGAAATGCTGCTACTAGAACCATAAAAAGGAGAGGGTTGGGTAATACCAGTGCTGCTGAGCATGACAACCAGTTTTGATTAGGCATGTTTATTTGTATCAAGACAAAGTGGACTCTGCATACTCTGATTTCTACATATGAGACTAATTCAGCTTTCTTGAAATCAGAAGGATGACTGTGATGAAGTGGCTGATGCTTTCTAGGGAGGAGATTATGAACAATGGTTATGATGTATACCTAATGTCTTCTAAGCTTGGTCCTGTATCCTACCAGGGGCTCATTATGCAATCTTGGGCATCCTGTTTATGCTTCAGCTGTCAAAACATGTGAACGACTAGTAGAGAAGTTTCAGAGGCTACACAGAGAAGTTTCAGATGCTCAGACACTCAGCTGAAATTCCCCATGTATTTTGAGACTCCTAGGCTCAACAAAAGAGTCCTTCTCCTCCATGTTTTAAGACCCCAGAGTATGAGGGACAAAGTGAGAACAAGGTATTCTTTCTGTAACCTGATAAAATACAGGGCAATTGCGTGTAAGGAAGAGATCTGATCCCTATACATATTTATGATGTTTTAAAATAAAACAAAATCATTTGGCACTTGTATTTGACCAAAATAAACCTCCCCCAACCTACACAGACTAGAAATGCTGTTTGGACTGGAAGGGAAATGCTCCTTGGAGGCTGAATCCATTGTGCAGAGAGTAGGAAGTTACCAGAACAAGCCCTTAGCTGCAGACCAGAGGTTGGAGTATCTCATTTCACAGAGGGCTCAGAAACTTCTTGAAAGGACAACACTTTCAACAGGAGTTTTATTCTGTGATACAGAAAGAGGAATTTGGCTGGAACTCTTCTGTATCTTTTGAAGAAGACTTCATTTAGATACAGCCTAGACTTCGCAGTAACTTCTCCCACCTTTTTTTCAGCAGGAACTGATATAAAAGAGATTCTGAAATCCCAGCCTCGAGGCCAGGAGTGTGAGAGTTGTTGGCTTCCAAACCATTGGAACCAAGAGCACCACGATTTGTTTCTGAGAAAATCCATCAGAAACCTGTAATAGTGGGGAAAGGCAGGATTGGAACGGGTGCAGCACTCCTCACCTTGGTTCAACCAGGGCTCCTCAACCTAATGGCACATTACACCAATTCTTTGTTACTCATCACATTCACTTTATCTTACTGAGGACAGTAAAGTTAATTTCTACCTGACACTGCTTGAGACAGGCCCTAAACTGGGCTTAATGCACAACATTTTAGCATTTAAGACAACCAGTCTTTCTCATGAACCTTCCAAAGGAATTTTCCATTCCCTTTCACTCAAGTCTGTCCCCTTATTCCTGTTACTTTATTTCTTCTTTAGCCACTCAAAGTCCCCAGAGGACAGGCCTGGATGTTTTAACTCCCTGCTGAGCCTTCTCCACGTGGCTCCATTGGTTTTGCACCGTGCAGGGTCTGAGACACACGATTAAGTGATTCGCCCATAATCCCAACTCAATGCATATCATATTGAGAGAGATTTGTTTACTCCCTTTGCAGCTGCAAGTTCCACAGCAGCCAAATCCCCCTGAAATGGTTTTGAAGGTAGGCTTGTAAACTACTTTTAGCTTTCACAATTAAACAGAAGAAATAACTTCCTTCGATTTCTGGTCATCTTTTGCCAGGGTGTGGGGTGAGGAAAGGATTTAAGATCTGATTTACTGAATTATATTAAACCTTAAACAACTTTGCCCTTATCTTCTCTCCTGTTGCTATCTTCTGATTGAAGGAGTTCTACCAAAATGATTAATTTACTTTCCAGTTCTGATGTAGTTTTGTGTTTGTTTTTTAGCTGAAAAGCATTCAGTAGTAGCAGGTTCTTGCCACGCTGACCTGCTCACATTGACCTGTGTCTTGCAGGCAGTGTGATGGACTCAGATAACCTGCAGGTCAGAGATGGGTGTTCACCTCTTCTGCCTGAAGCAGCAGTCAGCTATGGATCTGTATTCCCATGCCTTAACCTAGCAGGGCCAATATTACTGTCAGGCATGCACTTAATGAAGCTTTTAAATGCATTGTGAAAATTGCCTTTGATAATGACGCTTGTCTGAGCCAACAACCTTGCCTTGCAGAAGATGAAATGCTTTTCCCAGTACAACACTGTGCTGTAAACACAAACAGTAAAGCAAAAACCTCTTGACTGTCTTTGGGAACTTCTATTCAAAAATGTTTTCAAGTCTTCCATTTTCTATATTTCCTAAACCCCTTATTAAGACAAATGCACCAATTTCTCCCCTACCAAGCCACTGTTTCAAAGGATGATTTGAGCTTTAAGTCTGCAAATATTAGAAGGCAGCAGATTCTCTTTTGTCCTTCTAACCTCCCCTTTTCTGGGGGAGTAGTACTTGAATTTCTTGTATCTTTCTTTTTTTCCCCGCTACTCTTTTTGTCTTACATTTCCCTCCAGGCTGTGAGTCTAGGAAGTCACATCCTGACACAAGTATTTTACATGGCTCTATACCTCATCCTAGATGCTGCCAGGAGCACGGTTGGTTTGATGTTTAGCCTCCCCTCTGGTTTGAGGTCCATTTAGAAGGTCCTGTTGTCTTCACTGAAGCCTCTGTCTGGTGTCTATCAGTTGTTATTCCAGAGAACTTCTTACCACAGATGATTATCGCTACAGGTGATCAGCACAGTAAGAAATGGAGTCAGGAATCAAGATCCAGAGAGTTGAGAGCCATGAAAATGAGGGTCTTAAAAATAAAACACAGCCCTGAACGAGGAGCCAAGGGTGGTCTGTGATGAACTGAACTGATCAACTCATCAATCTGTGTTGCTGATGTGACAGGTCACCATGTGTTGGACCATCTGGACGCTCTTCATCATGTTCTCCATCAGCCCCTTGTACAGTAATGGTCAGTAATTTAAAGCAAAGGTGACAAACACCAGGCTGGTTGATCCTCCTGCCATGTGGCAGGAAAAGATGCAGCCTCTTGGTTAACTAGAAGAGGGCATTTCAACCTTTAACATATCTTGAGCACTCAGGAGCAACAAAGTATATGGGATTCAGCTGAGATGATGGCAAAACCTTAACAGATCCATTACACCAAGACAAACTGTTGTCTTAATCAGGTTGTGATAGTTTTTCCTTCTTCCCACCTACCCCTACCTTCTTCATCTTTAATGTCTTATTTACTTCAGTCAGGCAATGATTCAGCTGGACCTGAACACAGGAAGAGTCACTCAGGAATGACTAATCAAGGACTGTGTTAATTTTAACTTTCCAGACAATCAGTAAGCTAACAGGAAGTGAAGAATCTAGAATGTTCAACATCTGGAAGCTTGTCCTCCACACACATCAATTCCCAAAGGTACTGTTCTTGGGCCCTGATTCCTGACGACTCTCCAGTCCTGCTAAGCTTTGCCAGACACATCATCATGTCTTGTTCCAACTGCTGGGCCACATGCTGTCATAGAATCACAGAATGGTCTAGCACGGAAGGGACCTCCAAAGGTCATCCAGTCCAACCTCCCTGGAGTCACATCCCCAACTGCATCAGGTTGCCCAGAATCTCATGGAGCCTCACCTTGATTATCTCCAGGGAAAGGGCCTCAACCACCTCCCTGGGCAACCTATTCCAGCGTTCTACCACCCTCATAGGAAAGAACTTGCTCCTAACATCCAATCTAAATCTGCTCTTCTCCAGTTTGAAGCCAATGTCCCTTGTCCTACCCCTGCAGGCCTTTGCAAACAGTCTCTCTCCATCCTTCATGTAGGTTCTCTTCAGGTACTGGCAGGCTGCTATTAGGTCTTCCCAGAGACTCCTCTTTTCCAGGCTGAGCACCCCCAGCTCCCTCAGTCTGTCCTTGTAGCGGAGGTGCTCCAACCACATGATGACTTTTGTGGCCCTCCTCTGTCATGCTTCAGAGACTGTTCCCCTGAGCCCATCCTTTCCAGTCTGCATGCAGCCTGGCTGCCCACCTCTCCTGTTCACCCCATAACATGTCCTCATGGAAGGGCTGAGTAGATGCTGAAGAGGTTTCTCCATGGGGGAAGAGGAAGGCTTGAGGAAATCAAAGAAAAGAGCTTTATAGCAGTAATAGCTCTACTTTAGTTGGCTAATCATAGAACAATTATTATTTGTGAGAATTACAGCAGGAAAACAATGTTGAGAACTCCCTCTTGCAGCCATGCCTGCCACACTGAGTGTGTAAGGAGAGACGGGGAAGAAAGTGGACAAGGAAAGCACAAGGTTCCAGTTTACGCTCACAGGCACTGTGGAACACTCCAGGTGATGTCTGACTCACATATTTAGACAGTGGTTCAGAAATGCATCATTTGGGTCTGCTTAATTTTACAGAAAATACAAATGGGAGTGAATAAAAGCAGAGAAGCTTCTGAGCAAGGCCAACCCATTGCCAAAAGAGCACTGGGCCATCGCTGGGGAGGGGAGCTGTTCAAACAGACATCATGCAATTTACACCGGCAGGTATGCAGTACAAAAGTTGCCATTTTGGCCCAAACAATAGAAGAAGAAATACAGCAGGTGGAATGGCAGGCTGAAAAAGACTTTAAATGAGAAAAACTGCAACAGATCAGAAGGACTCTGCAAGATGATGCAAGGAAACTGTGTCACTAGGACTTAACATTTTGAAGGGGTGAGTATGAACATGGAGAAAATGACCCAAACTATCCCAAGATCACATTAAAAAACCCCAACAGTGACTGCTAAGGAGAGGTTATTCAGCATGAATATGTAGAAAATATCCCCAAATATCTCAAGATCACATTAAAAAATAAACCAAAACAGTGACTGCTACAGAGAGGTTATTCAGCATACTCTTATGGCACTAGAATCATAGTATCATAGTATCATTCAGGGTTGGAAGGGACCACAAGGATCATCTAGTTCCAACCCCCTTGCCATGGGCAGGGACACCCCACACTAGATCAGGCTGGACAGAGCTTCATCCAGCCTGGGCTTAAACACCTCCAGGGAGGGAGCCTCAACCACCTCCCTGGACAACCAATTCCAGGGCTTCACCACTCTCATGGTGAAGAACCTTCTCCTCACATCTAGCCTGAATCTCCCCACCTCCAGCTTCATTCCATTCCCCCTAGTCCTATCACTACCTGACATCCCGAGAAGTCCTTCCCCAGCCTTCCTGTAGGCCCCCTTCAGATACTGGAAGGCCACACTTAGGTCACCTGGGAGCCTTCTCTTCTCCAGACTGAACAGCCCCAACTCCTTCAGTCCTTCAGAAGATGAATCTTCCTTCAGAAGATGAATTCTTCCCTGGCCTTGCTATGATCTTGAGAAAGTCTCTTCCTTAATTGTTCTTTTATATTTTTCTCATTCTTCTTGTCTCCCTTATCCATTTGTACTACAAACAGCTCAGGCAGAAATGTATGAAGCGCAAGACAACACCACCTGTATTTCTGGTGATGACCTTTTGGGTTAGCAACTTTACTGGTATAGAACAGAACAAAATAGAATAGACCAGGTTGGAAGAGACCTTCAAGATCATCATGTCCAATCCATCTCCCAACACCATCTAATCAACCAAACCATGGCACCAAGCACCCCAACCAGTCTCTTCCTAAACTCTCCCAATGACGGCGACTCCACCACCTCCCCAGGCAGCCCATTAACAAGGGAGTTCAGCCTGTAAGTAGAAGAGGTTCCCAGATTTCCTTGAAAAGCTGAGCAGGGCTTGATGATTGCACCCCCTTTCACACCCTTCTTTCTCGTCATGCATTAGTCAATCATTAAGCTTCTGCAAGTTGCAGAAGGCTGGATGAGGCTCTGGCCAGCCTGTTCTAGTATGAGGTATCCCTGTCTATAGTAGGGGGGTTGGAATTAGATGATCCTTGTGGTCCCATCCAACCCTGACTGATACTATGATTCTATTCTAAGTAGCAGGAACACTCTATAGAAGGCAAATGCCACTTTGCAGCTAGACTGATCAATCTCTGACTTTGCCTGTAAACACGTTTCATCAGGGGGTCACTAATATGCTTTTATTGCCTCCCTGTCAGAGATGATGCCATTACCAAGCCTGATAAAGTATTCTAGAGAGGGTTGCTTTTAATTTTATTTTTATGTGATCATGAGAGAGCGTAACCGATAAATTCAGTTCAATGCTTCCTCGCCATTAACTAATTCTGAGCAAACCCATGGGGGCAGCCTGGATACAAACACTTCAAAGAATTTTTACAGGATATTGGAAATGATTTTCACCATGGGACAGAGGTTTAAGCACCGAGCTGCTGGTGTTTTCTTTACCAGTGAAGCTACAACACTGCTAAATGTCATTTAGTCAAAACATTGTGTTCAGAAGGATTTGCAGCACAAGATCGCTGTTTGCTTTTAATAAGTTTGTCACATGGGGGTGGTTATGTTAGCTTGTTCCAGAGGGGGGGAAGGGGAGTTGGGAAAAGATGATGCTTCTTTCCCCCTTAGTTTCTTTCTTGGGGTGCGGAGGAGAGGAGGAGACTCAGGGGTGACCTTATTGCTCTCTACAACTACCTGAAAGGAGGTTGTAGACAGGCGGATGTTGTTCTCTTCTCCCAGGCAGCCAGTACCAGAACAAGAGGACACAGTCTCAGGCTGTGCCAGGGGAGGTTTAGGTTGGATGTTAGGAAGAAGTTCTATACAGAGAGAGTGATTGCCCATTGGAATGGACTGCCTGGGGAGGTGGTGGAGTCACAGTCATTGGAGGTGTTCAGGAGGAGACTTGATGGGGTGCTTGGTGCCATGGTTTAATTGATTAGGTGGGTTGGATTGGTTGGTGTGTTGGACGCAATGATCTTGAAGGTCTCTTCCAACCTGGTTTATTCTATTCTATTCTAATCCAGCTCCCACCAAAGGCAATGAGAGTTTTGCTATTGCTTACAGTGGGAACCGTCCCATGATCTCTGAGGGCTTTGAAGTGTTCAAATCCAAATTAAAATCCAGAGAGGAGGGAGGGGAAAAAAAAACCCCACCAAAATCCAATCAAACAGAAAAAGAACCCAACTCAGCTTCTGCAGCTGGGAAAAAACCTAACTCAAACCAAAAGACAACTGAAAAAAAAAAAGGGATTTTTCATGGAGACTTTTCTTTTCCAGGCTGCTTTCACATCCTATATAGCACCCTAAAAATTGGGACACAGGATGTGAAACCATGGAAACTGCTGGATGCTACCAGGCTTTGAAACCACTTTTGTCAAGGTTGAGACTTTGGGGATTTGATTTTTCTTTTAAAAGTTTAATTGATTTTTTTCCCCCTACTGAAATCCACAGTATGTTGAGCTTGTTAAACCTATGCTAGAGGTCACAGACTAAATGTAATTGGTAGTATGTCTTTTGAGCTTAACTTAAGGTTTGGTTTGGTTTTATGGAGAGATTCTTAGCTGTTGAAAAGCAGTTCAGCCACAATGGGTAGAAGATATGATCATCTGAGATTCAAATCCCATGCAAGATCTCAGGAAGAACATGAAGAAACAATAACAAGTGTTTTTTTCTTGAAAGGCTGTTTTAATGGAGTGCTCTGTACAGTTAAAGAGATTTTGCCAGGTGTTTAAATCCAAGAAGACAAGGCTGTCCTGGAAGTATGCTTGGATGTGGTTAGATGGGCTATGCAGGTTGGTTTTAGCTGGTAGAATCACCTCACAAGTATCAGCCAACTTTCCAACTGCTCATTAAAAAAACCTTCTAGCAGACTGCATTGCCTCTCTCAGGAGCCCTGCACTCAGTATTGATGGCTCTTTCTGCTCTTTCTCCTTGCTCTGCTCAGGCCTGGCCTTCTCTGTGCATCAGCTGCCACCATGACCCTCCCCAGCCTTGCTCCTCATTGCCCTCCCAGCATCTCTGTGTTGCTTTGCTCTGGCCCTGGAAAGCTCCCTGACGGCAGAGATCTCTGCTAGAATGAAGGCAGACTGAAGTCAATGAACTAGCATTGTACTGAAGCAAGAGAGGAATTAATACTTCTATATTCCCTCCAAAAACATAAAAAGCTGAAAACTGATGCTTGGAGCGGTCCCGGGCCTTGATCCTACAAGGTGTTTGACGTTATGCACTGTGAGCAAGTCTGGTTTTCATAGACCTGTTCATAGCTCATGTGCATAAAACATTCCAGGCTAGAAGACTGTAGAGCATGCTTAAGCCCACTGCTGTGCAAAAGACACTAACAGGATGCCACTACAGGATGCCAGTGGCTTACAGATCTCCTGAGGATCAGGAGATTACTTTGCATTTACAAATGCAATTTCAGTAAAATGCATTCAGGGCCTGGAGTGTCTGCTGTGCAGCAGTGGAGCTGGCAGATCAGTGTGGATGAAGTGAAATGTGTGCAACATTCAGTCAAAGGGCTTTGAGATCAGGTTTAGTTCAGACTTTTCTCCCTGAATCCAGAACTCAAAAAAAAAAGCTAACAAGTTGTAACAGACACTAGTCCAGCAGCCTTTTGAACTCAAGTCAGAAACTGCACTTCAGAAATGTTCTGAAGTGGTTCTGCTTTTTGTGTTGTTTTGTTGGTGGTGGTTTGGTTTCGTTTGGTTTTTGGGGTTTTGTGTTGTTGGTTTTTTTCTGAGCAGCTCAGTAGGTACAAAAAGGTTTGACTGAAAGAAATTAATCTCCTAATCTTTGGGGATTGTCTCCTCACCAGCAAATGGGCAAAGTATTGCAAAAATCCATGGACCAAATGTTAAAATCATTCATTAACACCCAGTAATGACAAAACTGTAACCTCAGCATAAGTGGGTTAAATAATTGCCCCATGGCAGCTCTGAGAGCTATGATCTGTATGCAAGCCTCCTACCTTCAATCTCCTCTAGTCTCTACACAGCAGCAGTGCAATAAATCTTCCACTCATTATATGACATTTACATCTATTTTTTCCTATATCTATTAACTGAGAAAGTAATTTCTGTGTACACCATGCTTCAGTTAACTCATCTTGACAGCAATAATGTAGAGTGACAATCTCTTGAGACAACTCTAAAATTCCCACCTCTGGAATCTCTACTAGAACCTCTCTCTCCTTATACTTTCTTTACTAAGCACCAGTTTTGACAACATGAGTATTGTGGTGCCACAAAAAGCACCGCCATGTTCTAGCTGCACAAATCAACATTCAAACTTGTCCTTGGAAAGCTGATATTGGTAGAGAAACATATTTAGAATGGGGTTTCCTATGCAAGGAAATAATTAGAAAGATCATGATGCAGGAAGGTTAAAAGTCTTGACAATAGAGGAAGATGTGTGGAGATGTGTGCCCTCCAGAGAAGGGCAACGAGGCTGGGGAGAGGCCTTGAGCACAAGCCCTGTGAGGAGAGGCTGAGGGAGCTGGGATTGTTTAGCCTGGAGAAGAGGAGGCTCAGGGGTGATCTTATTGTTGTCTACAACTACCTGAAAGGAGGTTGTAGCCAGGAGGGGGTTGGTCTCTTCTTCCAGGCAACCAGCACCAGAACAAGAGGACACAGTCTCAAGCTGCACCAGGGGAGGTTTAGGCTGGAGGTGAGGAGAAAGTTTTTCACAGAGAGAGTTGTTAGCTGTTGGAATGGGCTGCCCAGGGAGGTGGTGGAGTCACCACCCTTGGAGGTGTTCAAGAAGGGATTGGATGTGGCACTTGGTGCCATGGTTTAGTAGTCATGAAGTCTTGGGTGACAGGTTGGATGATCCTTGATGTCTTTTCCAACCTTGTTGATTCTATGAGATACTCCTGAAGATGCTAGCTCTAGAAAGGTTTAGCCTCATCAGAAAGAAACACAGGAAAATTATCCTAAGGCATTCTACTCATGGTGGATCCTCATCTCCAGGGAGGAACTGAAGTTTTCACAGTGACTGAAAAGGACTTGGGTTATGTCCTAACAAAAAACAACAGCAGTAACAAATGTGTCTCAAAGACAGAGCTTTGCCACAGATGGGAAACACCATCCTGAGGGCCCTTTTCTCATTAGAGCAGCCATTAAGACACAGACTCACAAATTGCAGCTGAATGGAGGTCTACATAAAATCCTAACAGCAGCATGAGGAGAAATTTTATCCACTGTGGCTCCGACCTTCTGTCCAAACAAAGGGTGAAAATACTTCCTTTGTCACAGGTGCCTCTACAGAGAACACTTCTTCGGGTGTCCCTCTGAGTATTTCCTAAGGTTTTAGTCAGTGCTTATTTTATTTGTTTGTAAACCATGAAGCCAAGGAAGGTTTTCTGTCTTCAAACTAAAGGAACTGGAATCAACTGCAAGAGATATCTGTGAGATCCTCTCACTCACAGCTTAGGCTACCCAAATAAATGACAGGATAACTTTCAAAATAGAAAGCAGAATTGTTACCATAATTTACTAATTCCATGGAGGAAAACTGACTTGGCTGAAAATTGTCATTGTGTCACCTTTCTGTCACTTTTACATCTAATTCATGGAATCACAGACTGCATTGGATTGGAAAGGACCCTCAAAGATCATCCTGCCCAATACCTCTGCAGTCAGCAGGGACATCTCCAACTAGATCAGGTTGCTCAGGGCCCCAGCAAGTTTGACCTTGAATGTCTCCATGGATGGGGCTTCAACAACATCCCTGGGCAACCTGCTCCAGTATTTCACCACTCCCATTGTGAAAAACTTTCTCCATATGTGTAACTTAAATCTGCTCTGCTCTAATTTAACACCATTGCCCCTAATTGTTTTCATTCCATAAAAGGTCTTCTCTGCTCATATCTGATTTCAACAAATTATTCCACAGAAAGCAGCAGAAAGTGTAATATTTAAAGGACAAAGATGAATAAACAACACATTTGCATAAGGTGCAAACTTCAATTAAAGGCAGTAGAAGACAGATTCAAATCAATTGTTAAGTGTCCCAGAGTGCACAACTATGACAGTGCATTTGCTTGACCTTTTGCTTAGTCTTAGGGCAACCTGAAAGTCTCCTCTCCAAATGTCCTAGCAGCTTCATCTCTGTTTCAGTTCTCAGCTACCTGGATCCTCCTTCAGTCACTTCTTGTTCTCAGACTGAGTTCCTGGTGGCTTCACAACTTGGGGCCATGGTGCTAATTTAAGTAGCTACGGCCATCAACACGCTGGCACTGCAGGCAGTGGCAGCTCTCCCAGTGGAGACCCCTTGGCTGCTGTGCCTGTCTCTGCTGCCAGGGAAAACAGCGCCGCTCACTCCATCCCAGCCTCTCTGTCTCGTGCCTACTACCGGTGGATGAACACCTGTTCTGAGACAGCAACACAGGAAATCAGAGGAGAAACGACAGCCTGACAGGATTTCCTTCCAAGCCCTCCCAGGACAACGTAGCTGTGTTATCTCTAATAAAGTCAGAATTTAATGTGGTTTAATTTGGAGCCTATCTTAATGGATGTGTGAAAAGCAAAGCAGCTATCCAGGTGATGTCAGCACAGACACAGCCTTTGGGCAGCGAGAGGGACTGGGTGACCTTTTCTTCCATTCCCATTTTCTCTCTGCAATGAAAAGTAAAGCACTTTAACACCATCCACAAGTGAGCACAACATCCAAGGAAGTGCACACTGGGGGGAAAAAAATCCTCTTTGATTGCTCTAGGTTTTGGTTTTTTTTTATTTTAACCTGAAGTACAGCAAGATCTTCTCCCAGAAAAAGACTAATTTCTTGCCATTTCTTGTGTGCTGCCTATTTTTGCTACTTTTCTCTCTCCTGTAAAGGCATTCCTTTCACACAGAACACTCTCAGCCCTGCTAAGTATTTGATCCTCTCTTTTTTTTTCCCTTTTTTTTTTTACTTTTTCCCTTTCAAAGCAGACATCACATTCTAACCTTAACACTTTGTATTGTGATTTGGCTTTTCTTTTACTGCAAGTGTCTGTAATCTAAATATGTCTTTCTTTCCAAGAGGATGACTGTTTCCTAGGGGATGACACTGCTTCTGGCCGAGACAAAAGCTGTTCCACCCAAGGAAATCTTCTGAAGTGCTAAACACAAGGATGTACTTTTCATTTCATCCTCGGTGCAGATTGCTTTTGCCTTCCACGGGAAGGCTTCAGCTGCTGTGTTACCAGGTCTTTGCCTGTACAGCTACATTTGTTATTAGTGTGCTTGGCACTTCGCTTTGGTAGTGAGAAGATTCAAGATGTGACAATGAAAAAAAATGTGCCCTGAACATCAGTGCAGGGAACTTTGAGATGAACCAGGCATGGAGCTGTGCCTGGAGGCAGCTGATGGCGTGATGGCCTTGCAGACGACAGGATCCACTCCCAGCTGAGAAGCAGCACTGACCCTGGCCAGGGCAAAACCAAGGAAGGGAAGAGCTGTCTTGGGGTTAGCACTCCAAGCTGGGCTCTCCTCTTGACTTTTGCCTGGAAAGCTGGTGGTATCTTGTATGGGCTTCACTGACTGAGATGATTTCCTCCCACCAAGGGGTGCCCAGATCCCCATTTCAAAGCCTGGGAATAGAGCACTGAATCTCATGCTGAGTGTTTAGTAATTTGAGGAGGACACAAGTTAAGGGTTCACACTCAACTCTGGCCTAGGCTTAGCATGAAATAACAGACCAGCTGCTTCCACTTCTGAAAAAACCAGTCAGTGTGAATAAAGCAGAAAACTGTTTTCAGATGGGGAATGACTTTAAAAAACTCCAAACCCATAACCCTACAGCTGCTTGTGCTGGCTGGAAACTAGGGAAAGGGAAAATATATATAAAATAAACCCAGAACCAACAGCAACAGTGTTCTACATCAGACTTGCACTGCACTGATACTCTTCTCCTGAATCCTGAGGAGCCCTGTGCAGGCAGACTGAGCCCTGGCTGTTCAGAAAAGTACTCAGCTGCTGCAGGGTTGGGTGAAAGCACCAAAAGCCACAGCTTTTAGCAGGGAGGGAAAGTGTCATCTGGACAAGTTCACAAAAAGACACAAAGCAGGCTAGCCTGCAATAGGAGAAATTCTAATAGACAATATATTGGTAGCAGGAAAAATAATGGTAGCAGGAGAAGTTCTGGCAGGCTGTAAAGAGAATTCATATGAAGTGAGAAGGGAAACACAAGAGCCTCAGCTTGCTGAGAGCTTGTGGAGCCCTGTCCTTGGAGGCTTTCAGCCTTGACAGGACATGCCTTGTGAGGCCAGGTCTGCCTTGAGTAGAAGTTGGGCTGTGGAGCTCTCTTCCAACCTACACTTCTTTGTATTTCCAAAGGAAGATGGAAATCTACAAGTTTGTCTCTGCTGTACAAGTTACTCACATGCAAGAACAGGAGCATGATGCCACAATGGGAAATAGAGTTTCAACATGAATGAAGTGGAAGGCAGGATAAAGGACGAGCAAGGGGAGAAGTACAGGAGTGGAGATGACAACAGAAATGTAAAATGCTGCTTTTTCATTCAGAGGAATGTCACTTCACTGAGGAAATTAAATGACACAGTTCCCCGTGGCCTTAGTTTTCCTGGGATGCTGTGCCTGGAGGTGGTTCCAGAATTTCAATTGGTGATATTTTATTTGCTTGTTGGTTTTAAATCAAACTTCAAAAGCAATGGTAAGAGCTTTGTATGCACACTTCTTTGTCTTTATGCTTGCATCTCTACAGCTTCTGCAATGAAGATGAAGAGTGGTTTTAAAAATTAGGGCATCAAAATATTCCAGAATGAAGAATTTCAGCTTGTTTGTTTTCAGAAGACTTTGTCTTTGGGAATCCTTCTGAGCAGAATGACAGAGTACTCAATTTATCTCTTTCTGAGAGATAAAAGGATGAAATGAACCCAGTTGGGATTTAAACCTATGGTTTCACTATGTTTCAGATCAGATGCCTAAACCACTAAATCATCCCACAAAATGGAATGCTGATGTTCTGCCCTTTGAGTTCCTTTTATCCAGAACTTCTTAGCTCAGTGGGGTTTTGTGGCTCTGTCTGAATTGATTAGCACAGCACCTCGCGCACTACAGCAGCGAACGTGCAGCCCTGTGCCGGGCCAAGCGTTTTCCATTTCATACGTCATTTACAGCTTGCCTCAACAACTCCACAAAGTTAATGTGCACACTTAACTCACAGAAGGGTTAAACAAGAAAGCTTCTCTGTATTTCCTTCATTCTGTGGAGAGAGGACATCTCAGCATGTCAGATGAATGTCTGAAAGCCTATAGCCTGGCACATGCCCAGCTGCACCCCTTTCACTCAACTCATGCCGTTCTCTTCTAACCGACTGAGAAGCCAAAGTAGGTCACATTTTGGTTGGTTGTTAAGTCTCTTAAAAGCAAATTGGAATCTGCAAGCTTTCTCTGTTGCTGTAGGGGCCTCACAGCCTGTTCGTATGAGACGTGTGTGTTACTGAATTGCCCCAGCAGTGGTTACAGACCCCACAGCACCCTTCTCTTTGTGCCCTTTTCCATTAGTTTAAGTTAATTTCTTGCCGTTCCAGCTCTGCAAAAATCAGCACAGAAGATGACAGCAATACAGACTATCCATGAGTCATTAGACCTTGCTATGTGGATGTAAGCCTATGAGGAATTCACAGTTGGAAATGAATGAGAAAGAGTTTTTAGTTCATTGTACTTCCTGAGATTTCTGAACTTCTCTTTCCCAGTGGGATGAAGCCAAGATCTCCCAGAGGTATTCCAAAGAAGCTGGAGATCCTGACCACCAAGTATCAGACAGGCTGGTGCACACAGGGGAGTGGGAGACCCTGGTTCATGTGCTGCTCTGTTTGATTCACTAATGAGATACTAATAGGGCCAGAAAGCAGAAGTGATTGCCTTGATAGCTCAGCGATTTGGTCACTCATCTAAAGCATCAGAGAATGGGGTCATGCCCTGATCTAAATCAGGCAAAGCAAGCAGCTAAAAGCATGTCTCCAGTGCTGTAGCTGAAGCTCCTACCACCTGATCAATGCTGCATAACACTCCTTTTTCATGAGAAAGTTCTCTCTAGAACTAAGAAACTACTACATGAGAAATAATTTGGTAGAGAATTCTTCAGAAGAGCTCTGTCAGACTGAGGCATGGAGGCAAAAAAGGGCAGCTGTCTTAAAAAGGGGCTTAGGGTTGCACTCTGCACACTGCCTGTTCTTGAGCTATGACTTGGGACATGGGAACAACGTTCATTCCTTTCATGCTGCTTAGCTGGCAGCAGGGAGGACAGGCACTCACATGTGGGGGAGCACTGCTGCTTGTGCAGAACAGCCACAGGAATTTAGAAACACGGAAGTCATTAGCATGGGTTGCTGGAAGCACAATGTGAAGCAATTGCAAATTCTCCATGGAATTTCCATAGTCTATGGAAATAATGAATTCAATATAATTATCTATTAATATTTGAAATCAAATCTTTCCTTGGGAAACAAAAAAAAAGCCTTGTTAAATGAGTGCTTTTCATTTGCCCTCTTCTTTCTATATTTATTGATCAGACATGTAACGAAGTCAGCGGGGTCATGTAGTTAGGAAGAGACAGCGATGTGTTCCTGGGAGTACAGAGAGCATCTATCCTGTTCAATGAGGGTTTGTGCAGACTGTGACACTAGGAAGTGGGGGACAATGCAGAACCACTGTGTGAGGGACTTCAAAATGCCTGTGTGATAAATATATAATGAGCAACAAACCCAGTAAATCCCACATGGATCCTGATCGCTCATCTTTCTTGTCAAGGCCAGTTTCAACATCAAAACCATGAGAGCAACAAGCTAAAAACCTGCTGTACAAATTCTGCAAGGGAGCAGCTTTTCCTAAGGATTTGTTTCTAATTAATTTCTTTATTAATTAGAGATTGGCCTGTGCCCAGAAGCACAAGGATTTGTAGTACTTCTCAAATCTTCTAAAATCTAAATATTTGTGTTGCCTGCATAAACACCAAATGGTTTTGGAAGCCTGCTATACTCTTGGCCAAAAAGATACAATGACAATGAGCCTTAGAAACTCACCTGTCAGAGCTTGAAGGCACTACTTGTTCCCCCCTTCCCCTCCTTTGTTTTTTTCTGCCATAAGAAATGTACCTTGGGTTTGTATTATAGGCAGAAATTGTAAAGGAAAGTAGCCAAAGAACTGTATTCTGTGACCACCTAAGTGATGTGGGAGTGAGAGCCACACAGCAGATGAGTCACACATCTTGCAAATGTAATCCTGAGTCTTCATTTTTGGAAAACACTTTCAAACACTCCTTCTAGCTAGTTATAAGGAAGTTACCTGGATAGGTTAATAAAACAGATTTCTGATTTCTTTGGTGGAAGAAATCTTATTCCTCACTAAAGGCTCGCTTAAGGCCTGTAAAATGTATTCAAATGATTCAGTTCCAACTGATCTTGCTCCAGGTAAGCCATTAGCCAGCAAGCGCTGGAGGTTTAGGCTTGATCCTTCATCAGCTTCTTGTGAGGTAGCACCAACGACACCGGCAGGCAAAACATTAGATTCATGATACTTAAGAGATTCTGACCTTGAGAAAGCAGTGGGATCAGATGTCATCTGAGCAGACTTCTTCCTGGCCTTTTAGGCACATATACAGCTCAGCAACTCTGCAGAAAGAGTCTGAAGATAGTATTGGATAGCCTTTGGATGTTCTCACTTGCAGGGCTGGCTTGAAAAACAAAGCGTAAACCTCTTCCTCTGTCAACTTGTTCACCACAACAACAGTATCTGAATAACAACCTGAAACTCAACAGCTATGTACAATGGAGATGCAGAAGAGTCAAATGCTTCTGCTTTTGTGTGGGATACTGAGGAGTGTTTCCTACAAGCAGGCAGGTAATGCACTGCAAAGCAGGTTGCACTGCTCAGCTGTCAGGAGGCTGTGAGGAAAGGAGAAACCTGCAAATGGTCTCCAGTCTCTTCTCACCCTCCGTTATGCTACAGCACAGGGTAGCTGTGTGGTTATATTACAGAGGGCAAAGCGTTACCATGCATGCTGTCTGGCTGCTGGTCTGAGTTTTGCTCCTAGCAGATGTTTTGTTATGTGATACACCCATTGGGTTATCGTACTGGTTTGTAATCCAGCCCACTGAATGAGAAGGGCCTAACGAGGTTGCTAGAAAATTATATCTAGCATCTCTCCAAGGACAAATGCAGATAGAGGCATCTAATTTACCTACTAATTATCATTCCTCTCCTGGGTTATGTGAACAATACCAAGTCCAATTTAAAAGGAGACATTGCTCCCTTTTACTTCAGAGTAACTCTATAATCCCTTAACAATGTGGTACAGGGAAGAAAGATATGAAGCTACGGAGCCTGTCAGTCCTCTACTGTAATGGATCCAAGGCAGCTTGCTGCTGTTTTGCCTTTGACTACTGCAACATAGTCCATTGGCAGAAGAAAATATTCTTCACAGGTGCCTTCCAAGCACCAGTGGACAAGGTGCAGGCTCATTAAAATTATGCTTTTTTACTGGAGTTAGATGGCACAAGGTAATTACTGTATGGTAAGAACACACTGGTTATAGGAGCCTACCCACCTAACCTGAACATCCAGGCTTTGCTGCATTTCAGACAACAAATGAAGCAGCCTACACAGAGTGAGATCCTAATGCAATCAGTGGAGGGAAGCAGATTATTGTGATTACCTTCTGAGGGATCTAAGGGGTACAGCCTCTCTGCCTGTGTTCAGCTACCTAAAACTGGTAGAAAGGAACTCCATTTGGAGGCCTCTGGAAACACCTCATTGTCTGTATGGTACATATGGGGAATTCAGGCACTTATTTAGCTGCTCCATTATACTGGTGAATGTTTGGTCTAAGTCAGATCTGCACATCAGATGGACAGAGTCACAGCCATCACTTTTCCAAGAAAAGTAAAATGTGGGCTGATAGAGCTAGGTGAACAATATCTGCTCTGCCAGCAGGTTCCAGCACATTTGGTCCTTATGTACTGTCCCAGCTGGCATGGAATGCAAGGATACCAGCTTTCTACACCACTGCATTGTGAAGAATCACACTTCACCACTTTTCTCCTTGCAAATAGCTCTTACATTCATCATCCCATGAAGACCAGTTCTTGCACCACCTAATCCTTTACTTGCACACCATCCTAAGACATCACCACAACATGATAAGGACTTTATATTGGCAGACACACACTACAGATGTGCTACTGTCTGTCATATGGAGAAGACTGTAGGAGCTCCCTAATATGCTTGTCAGTTGCTGGAGTTTGCATGAAAATCTGTCCAATCAAATGTAACCTAGGAATGGTTTGTAGACTGAGGAAGAACAGATAACTAAAAGGTTGTAAAATGAGACTCTCATTCCTGATTGGGTAAAATGTGAAATACTGCAAGAACAAGTGCCAGGTGCTACACTTTGGCCACAACAACCCCATGCAGTGCTACAGGTTGGGGTTGGAGTGGCTGAAGAGCTGCCAAACAGAAAGAGACCTGGGGGTACTGATTGATAGTAGGCTGAACATGAGCCTGCAGTGTGCCCAGATGGCAAAGAAGGCCAACGGCATCCTGGCCTTCATCAAGAATAGTGTGGCCAGCAGGAGCAGGGAAGTCATTGTGCCCCTGTACTCTGCACTGGTTAGGCCACACCTTGAGTCCTGTGTCAAGTTCTGGGCCCTTCAGTTTAGGAAGGACATTGAGACTCTTGAACATGTCCAGAGAAGGGCAATGAGGCTGGGGAGAGGCCTCGAGCACAGCCCTATGAGGAGAGGCTGAGGGAGCTGGGATTGCTTAACCTGGAGAAGAGGAGGCTCAGGGGAGACCTTATTGCTGTCTACAACTACCTGAAGGGAGGTTGTAGCCAGGAGGAGGTTGGTCTCTTCTCCCAGAAACCAGCACCAGAGCAAGAGGACACAGTCTCAAGCTGTGCCAGGGGAAGTTTAGGCTCAAGGTGAGGAGAAAGTTCTTCACAGAGAGAGTTGTTAGCCATTGGAATGTGCTGCCCAGGGAGGTGGTGGAGTCACCATCCCTGGAGGTGTTCAAGAGAGGATTGGATGTGGCACTTGGTGCCATGGTCTAGTAAGCATGAGGTGTTGGGTGACAGGTTGGACTTGATGATCTTTGAGGTCTTTTCCAACATTGCTGATTCTATGATTCTATGAACATAGGGAAATAGCCATAAACCAACACAGCCTTATACATGTTCCTGCTCTGGGAAGAACAGAAAGGCACCAGATCACCTTGTCATAAGAAAAATAGTAAGGAAAAAATGTACCAAGAAGAAAAGTTTCTATGAAACTTCCATGTTCTACACACTTTTTCTTAGCAGGAGCAGACATCCAAGGAAAACCTATCCCAGGGATCCCAGAGCAGATTTTGGGAAGAGTGGGGAGATGTGTTACTGCTAGGAGACAGAGGTAACTACATGGTGAAACTGAGCTATTTAAACCTTGAAATAAAGCTGTACAGACAAATTTATGTCTCTACTGTAAAAGCAAGACTCTTCAGAGTTCATGGAACTTCAAAATCAGTTATTAAACTGCAAAGCTGTTTAATCCACACTTTATTATTAAATAATTCTAAGTATCAGCAAGCTACTGAACATCTTTCTTTGGCACAATACCATTTAACATTCTGAAGACTCAAATGCATTTGGCTGACCTAAGTTATTGAGCTCAACTCAGAGCTAACGGGAAGAAATTTAATGTCCTGTGATATATAGGATATCAGAGTAGATGATCTTTTCTGGCCTCAGCTTTATAAATCTATAGGAAGCGAGGCTCAGCCATAAGTTCCTCACAAAGGGCTGTCACAGCCAGGACACATTGTCCTACTGGCCCTCTTTCAGACATATGAGGTCTGGATTTAGCCAGTTGCTGGGCTTGCTGAGCCGCAGCTGTGAACCCTCTGGGCTCTCCAGCTCGCCTCTGCTTTGATCATTTCTCTGGGGATGTTGGCTCAGTACATAATTGTGCTAAATCATTTTGTCTCCATACATCTTTTATTAGAGCAGGCTTAGTCCTCCAAATCTCAGAAAGAGAGGGTGTAATCATTTCTCCTGCTTCACCATCCCCTTTGAGAAACAGTGCTTCTTTATTTGACTACTTGTTTGCTTAGGTTGATACTGTAAATTTAACCCATACACACCTTGGGGAAGACATCCACCTCTCTGCCACAGAAGGAAGGACCAAAAATACACACAGTGAGTTTTCATTGACCAAACAGGACAGCAGTAAAGAACTGTGACTGCTGACATTTTCTGTTGCCCTCTGCTGATTTTACGTGAGTCTCTTTCCTTTTCTTTCACAGCACAAAGCACAGAACAACACAGAGTTCCCAAGCAGGGATTTAAACCAGGCACTGTGGAATACATCCTAAATGAACACTTTGGGAATTACTTATCTCACTCAGACTCAGGCATCAGCAGGATTCATCTGTGCTAGTTACCTCCTCTTGTAGGCAGTACAGGAAATCACATTCTCCTATTTGCCTTCATAATTTCCAAAGAGTCCAGAGCTCAAATGGGCAGCAGTGGAAGTGCCTATTTCTTCTGCAGATGAAAAAGAGAGCCTGTGGGGACTAGCTGAAATGTAGATGTAGAGATTTCTAATATTAGATGAAATAAATCCCATCATTTGTAAATTCTTAGGAACACCTGGTTTCTTAGGACTAAGATAATTACTTTGGGAGGATGGTAGGCAACGAGGTGGGTCAGGCCAGACTATACCTCTGCAGGAATAATCCACATCTCATGTGCTGTGTTTATTCCCAAGTATAAAGGTTAAGACAGTTTGGGGAGTTTCTATGCTTCCCACAACGACTCTCAACAGCTATTTGTAGCAGAGCAGAAAGTTAATATCTTCCCAGCTCGTTCTGCTGCCAGCTGTAGGAATCCAGAGACAGGTCTACCCAAACCATGCATTTAACACCACCTCTAGTGGCTGCAATGCTCTGATGGGTATTGCCATTGCCAGGAACTCTCTTAGGCTCTCTACTGAGTTTGCAAGGACTCAAGAAGTCAGGTTTGCTCTGTCTGAACTTCTGACCTGCCTGCAGCTTTGATTTCCCTGGTTTGATTCCCTGAGTGACCAGATGCCTATGGCTAATTTGTTTCACTTCCATTCACCTCTGTGTTGTACAGCCACAGTTTTATGGAGATCACAGAAATAAGCAATTATTCTGTGCAGAATGGGATTTTTATGACTCTAATACAATGATGTCAAGAGAAATACAGACTCAGTACAACAGCAGAGGTCTTAAGAGGTGAAAACAGAGCAGGGCATGGAAGAGTGCAGGTGTGGGATGGTAAGAGACAGAGCACAGGCTGGCACTGGGGACCTTGTGGATATGAACAACTCACCTATAGCCCCTGACACAGACTGTGAGCTGGACAAAACTGCTTTAAGGCACAGCTAAGACAGCAAAGAAGCCATTTCTAATAGAAATGACAGCATGTATAAAAACTCAGGCATAATTCGGAGCTGCAGACAAATGAGGAGAGTGTAAGATGCAAAAGTCTGTCAGCAACTGTGAGACCTCTCCTCACCATGCTGTGGCTGCCTTCCTTTCGATTTGTTACTGCCTGTCCTGGAGGGACACAACCCCATTTCACTAGGGTTGAGATCACCACTCCAGTTAGGCCCTCCTGCTTTTAGTCTGTGTTTCTACAGAAGCCCAGACACCCCTAGAAAGCTTCCAGACACCATAAAGACAGAAAAATTAGAGAAGGGCAATGCTCACTCTTTTGTCCAGGCTAC
Organism: Melanerpes formicivorus; assembly: GCF_026170545.1. Classification (NCBI taxonomy): domain Eukaryota; kingdom Metazoa; phylum Chordata; class Aves; order Piciformes; family Picidae; genus Melanerpes; species Melanerpes formicivorus. Next base: position 615,994 of record NW_027142515.1, on the reverse strand, counting down.
CTCTTCATAGCAATAAGTGCAGTTCACCTGACAGCTTCCCACACCCCAAATCTATGGATGCTGAGGTTACATTCAGTATGGACCTTTAAGGACACAGTACACTAACTTTAAAAATCCAGATGCTATCCCTTTTCCTTACATGCTCCTCTGGAATATACAGTTATTTGTAAGAGAGCTGTCTCTCTGTTCATGATAAACACCTCAGCCTCACCTCCCAAATAGGTAGAAGTCCAATTTTTTATCATCCATTTATGTATCAATGTCTTTGCAACGTCCCCTTCTCAAGGATAATACTTTGTTGAACACAGAACAGATCTGCTCCCTCATCCTTCATTCCACCTCTTTCATGCTTTTTAAATAGCAGTAGGCAAACAATGCTGCTGCTTAGCTTTTGCAATTTAGATTGATTATTGAAAGATACAGTGTCCAGGCAAAGAGTCTGTGAGCTGTTGGGAGATGGAGTATCTTGTTCAGAGGGTCTCAAGAAGCAGCAGTGGAACTGAATGAGCAAATCCACACTGCATTAGCTGCATATAACAAACATTTTGCTAATTGGATGATCTGCTGGATTGCAGAAAGATCTACCAGAAGAACTCTGGAAATCTGGCCTTTGGGGACACTAAAAGCAGAAGAGAAAATAGTAAGCGATAAATGTCTGCACTGGAAGAGAAACATTAATCCACAAGAGCTCACTCACTTGTACAGTTACATTTTTATGACATGTATCACACCATAAAAAACAACTGAGAGGCCCAGGGTACCTGGAGAGTCCTCCTTTGAAGGTGTGTGTTTCTTTATCAGGTTTCTCAGAACCAAAGCATATTTCTTGTAGTTCAGATATGGCTATCCTGCCCTAGCAAACTTCATTTACAGAACTCCTATGGCCAGGACACAGACAGACAGAAACAGGATTCCCCTAAGAAAATGAACACTAATGGAGTTCACATTGCCAGTAATTTTCAGAGCAGAATATGCTCTTTATTAGCAGACTGATGAGAGGGCACATTCAGAATGACTACAATTGCTAGGTACTGAATTAACATTACATTAAATTACTGTGAATGGAGTTTGGCCCTAGAGCACAGGAAAGCTTAACAGGGACACCCTTTCAACCTTTGCTTCCCCCCAGTCCAGACTGCTGGAAATGGATGTGCAGTGGGACAGTCACTACCAGATCTGAGAGCCTCAGCTCCTCCTCTCCTTTGAAAGCCACAGGGGCCTTCTGCGGATGAGCATGCTCTCCCAGATGACAGGCTCTCCATGTTTTGTCTTTGAACCAAGAAAAGTCATCAGGAAGGCTGGGGTGTCCTCTCTCCTCTGTTCACTTTGCTTCATAAAGGCTCGAAAAAGGCTCACAGAGAACTAAATTTCTATGAAGTAGTGATGTCAACAGAAGGGTGTAGGGGGAGAGAGGACAACTTAGTGACCTGCAGCTTTGGGGCAGATGAGGACAAAGAGGTGCAGTGGCTAGGCATGCACAAGGCAACGTTTTCATCTGTTGCGTGCTTCAAACATCTGATTCTGCTTCTGTTTTTCTGTCGAGTGAGTTGGTCTAGCTGTAATCCAGTCCCTAACGAACAGAAAGATCAAGACCTTCCTAAGCAGGTGATTGAGAAACTGAAGATCCCCTGCCAGCAGGACCAGCCTCAGCGGCTGAAGCAACAGTCACCAAACAGCGACACTTCACAACTCTTTGTCACCCCAAGTGCTCTGAAGAGCACCGGTGGCAGCTCAAGTACTTGAGCTCTCCCTGGCCTCTCTTGCAGCTCCCTCTTCCTCTTGTTGACATCGCCCGCAAACCATTTCTACGCTGCCAGCAGCTTTACAAGGCCTGGCATCAGTTCCAACAAAGTGATACAACTGCAAGGACTTTGTTATTTAAAACACTGAAGACGTCAAGAACAACAAAAAAACCCGAACCAAACCCCAGCCAGCTCGGGAGTTAAAGGTTGTCTGAGCCCGGAGGGGATAGAGAGGTGGGAGCGGCAGGGGAACAGTTTGCACAGCAGTGCGCAGGCTGGTGGCACTCAGCAGAAGCTGCGGTTTGTGCCCTTATCACCTTCCATTAACGGCTGTGCAGCACCTCAGGGTGCCCCAGCCGGCTGATTGCCTCCTTCCCCTCGCGCAGAGAAACTTCCAGCTGCTTTCCTCAGGGAACACTCACAGCAAAATGGATTGAAATGTTTTCAGGCTTGTTTTGGTACAACCTGAAGGTCAGTGCAGAGGCGAAAAAGGAAGGAAATTTAGAAAAAGAAATGCACAAAACTCGGAATGTTTTGCTGTCTTTGTGTTTCTCTCACTTTGTCATGCTGGGAAGCCTCCATCCAACTCTCCCCATCTCTGCTGGACAAGGCACAGGCAGGCTCCAGCTGTACCACCTCTTCTGCTAAGCTCAGTTTTTATCTGGAAGGAAATCCCCTGCTGTGCAAACCCCAGCTGTGCCTCAGAAGCCCACCCCTCCTGTTGCAACCCCCTCTGAAGGAATCTGCACCTGCTGGCAGGGCACTTACTGACTGTTTGCTTTTTCTCTCACCCAACACCACACTGCTCTTGGGGTTGTCCTGGGTTCAGCTAGGAAAGGCTGGCTGGGGCAAAGGGGAGACATTTGAGCTTATGGCTGTGACCTGATCATCCTTTTTGCTTCCTCTTTCTTCTGGTTTTGTCCTCCCTCTTTCCATGTCACAGTGAGGGTGTAGCATGTCATGGTATCTCCTTGTATTGCTCTATCAAACTCCCTTTATCTAAACCTGTGGGGCTTTGGAGCTTTTTCCTTCCGCTTTTCCTTCCCATTTCACTGGAGGCAGGCAGTTGTGTGAGTGGAGCTCACCTGCTAGCTGGGCCTGAACAGCGGTAAGGTGGTTTTGACCATTGCTAAAGTAGTCTAAGCCAGGCCACAGGAAACAAGGTGTAACTTCTGCCCATCTGTTTCTTCCATGTTTAGTTTAGCAATGTTCTCCATGTGTTGTGTGTGTGAACACCTTCTGGATTTTCCTTTCAATACCACTCCACTGAAGTGGAAAATGGGTGCTGAGCAGAGAGATGCTGAACTGCTTCTTTCCTTCTGTACACAACAGGAGGAAGAGTTGAACCTCTCCTGTGTTAGCCTCTGCCTCAGGATGGAAGTCAGCTGTTTATTTTTCTACAGTAAATTACAAACTCTTTTTTCCTGTAAACAGAGACAGAGGTGTGGCAAACACGTGAGAGCATCTTCTGAAGGAGACCAGAAGCTACCTGTGCAGGCAGATCGAAGAAACCTTCACACACTATTGACATGTCATCTCAGCAGGGAAAAGGAAACTCTTCCCTTTTGCTCATTTGGTTTCCCTTCTCTCTGAAGCTGGATTACAAACTCAGTGCAGGTCCCCTAGCATTGGCAGCCATGCCAGTTGGCAGGCTCCTGAAAGACAAGCCTTTTACGAGCACACCTCACTTTTCATGGGCAGTAACAGCTCACATTAGCTCCTCTTTTGAACAAAACAAAAGAAAACCACGACCACAACACGAGCAGGAAAACAAACGTTCCATTATAGCTGCCGTGTACTGGATACACTGACAAGTGCGGAGCTCAGGAAATCACAAAGTAACAAAAGCTCAAACTGCAAAGGGAATTACTGTGTGCTGCCTGTGTGTGCTTGTTAGATTTCATGAATGACATCTTGAAGGGCTGAAACAAGCTGAACTCCATCCACAGGCCAGCAGGCAGAGGAAAAGGCTAGAAGCTCACTCTTTCTCCTTAGGAATCCTAACGCTGCTATCATTTCAACAAGCTCACAACAGCTGCCAGTTTCTTGCAGGGCAGCGAGCTGACACACTGAGCTCCAGCTAAGAGCATGTTGTGAAGAGGGTGATCCAATTTGATCACGTCTGAGCGAGTGACTTGGCAGGCTGTGAGATTTTCATCCCATCACACTGCATCACTGAAGCTTGATTTATTCAGCAGCAACTGCAACACTGAAAGGTGTTTCATCTCCCTCCTGATAACACCCAAATGTGCAATGGGTGAACATATCACCATCTACTCACTGACTTAAAAATGCTGGGATTTATAGAAGCAAAAATCCAGGGCTTGGGGAAGGCTTATCTAACTAAGTTCCAAATCAGCATTTAGACCTATTTTCCTATTTCCTGGCCTTCTAAAAAACCCTGATGCATAATATGCCAGCATTCTTTCACCTGGGAAATAAAGATTGTTACTAAAATGAATAACATTAAAAAGGGTTTTGCACTTTTCTTTGGAGATCCATTTACATATGGGTCTCTTGATTTTACAGTAAGAGAGAGGAAAGTTAGCAACGTCCTCCTGTTAGGTTAAATCAAGGTACAGACACACTAAGCAGCCTCCCCATGAACACACAGGCAAGGATTAGCAATTTCAGTTTCAGCTTCTACACTTTGAACACGCCTATTCCTTTCTGTATGCCACTGCAAATGGTGTCTGCTTATAGAGGAGACAAAAATCAATGATCAAGGCTGTGACCGCATGCACGTCACAGCTTAACACCTTCCATTCATCTCTGATGTTTTTCCAACAACTTGTCTTCAAAATGTCTTCTTGGATTATGTGCTCAGCAATGAAGAGAGGAAAAAAGGGGTTTCAAGATACAGCTTTTGGGAGTGAAGCTTGTGACCTGGACACTTCCAAAATGCATGGCACATCAGCAAGTTTGTTATTTTCAGAGCTGCTAAACAGGAACAGCTCTGAAGAGGCCGAGCTGAACATATAACTGTGCCTTGTCTCTCTCCGGAATCTCACTTGTTAACCCTCAAAACTATTTCTGTCCTCAAAGCTGAGCGCTGATACAGCAAGAGTTTCTGTCCTTCAATGGAGCAAATGCAAAATATACAAAAGAATATTTTTTTTTCTATGTCATTACCATCTTTCTAAAGCAGTACTTTTGCTATCAAAGGGTAAGAGGAAATGAGCAGCTTGCCATACCATGGCATCACTGCAGCTAAGTTCTTGGTAAAACACAATATACTGAGGTGATACTGTGCTCTGTTTCTTCAGATTAAATATATCTCATCCTCAGATTTATACTGGCACTTTATGGCTTCTGCAAATGACTGCCTCAGCATCGGAAAGTAATTCCACCCTGTCATATTTGTCTTTGGAAATTGTAACAAATGATGGTGATTTATAACATCAAACTCAACTCTTCCATTTTTTCCCCAGATGGGAGCGTCGCTGATGGCAAGATGCTGGGCCATCCATTTACGCTGTGTGGAGGGTGACAGTGAAACATGTTTCATCTCTCTTGCCTGACACTCTCTTTCCCTTTGAGGGGAGGCTGTCAGCATAACTCAAGCTGTCAAGGCACCTTTGCAAGGGGCCTGAAACAAATCTAAAGCTCTCCTACCTGCATGCCTACTAATGAGGTGTGACTCGCCTCTGCTGGCTGCCTGGCCTCGCTGCATCTCCTTGCCTCTGACCCCTTGCAGTCTCTCTCAGTCAATAGAAGTCAAACATTCATTTGTCTTTGAGTAAGGACAGACAATGATCAGAGATGGGAACTTTGGGGAAACTCACTCTGTGTGTACTTCTGCTATGCTGTGCTTCATGCAGGAAAACAAAAAAATCATCTCATGCCAGCACCGTAAGAGCTGAAGGAAAGCCCATCCAAGGGTTAAAGCAGCCTTGAAACGTTCTCCTTACAGCCTGCCTAAGGCAAGTAGATTTTCTAATTGGCAACTCAACGACGGAGCTTTTTCCCAGGGAAGTATTTCCTCTCATAGCAAGAGATGAACAATAGATTGTGTCCTTAAACTGAAAATTTCCCTGGTACCTTTTAAAGCAGAATTGCATGATCATTCCAGCTTCAACCCCAAGATAAATAAATATGTCACTCTTTTTAACATCTGAAAGGGAGAGTAAGACCTGGTTCAAAGAGTATAAGACACATGGAGCTTTCTTTTTGCAAATAAACCCAAGGAAGTTTCTCACCAGGAGCAGAAGGGTGTTGGACCTTATGAAAACCTGATCTCTATCATAACGTGTGCTGGGGTACATTAAAAACGACTGTTTTGGCTAAAGAAAGCAATCCCCAGGAATCCTTGCCTGCAGGGTCCTACAGAGTGGCAGAAGCAATATATGATACAGAAAGGCTGAAGCAGAGCTGTCTCTCAGCCCACCTTGGTAAGATGTATTACTCACAACTTAGGAGCTCAGTAAAAACGGCATTTGCCACCAGTGATGGAAGTTGCAGATCCCTACTTATGGCAGAGATCACTCACAGGGCTGTGCAGAGGGAGAAGTCTGGGAGGGGTAGGAGAGGTTTTAACATCCTCCATCCTGAGCTCCCTCCACTTTAGTAAAACAGATCTCACATGATGTGAATGGAATAATGAAGGCTAAGGAAGTGAAACATCCAAAATCTACCAGCCAAGGCGGATGTATAAATGTGCCAAGTATTTCATCACAGGAGCAGAGGAGCTCCAGCCACTCCAGCTGTACAACAGAGCCACTGTGCTGGCTGCTGCAGGCAGGGGGTGGGCTGCAGCGCTCACTGGCAATGACTGCCAGCACCACACACAAGCAAAGGGGAAATAAATTAATCACTGATAACCTAGACATGTAGATCCTCCAAGATTAAGTAAGTAAACAACTACATAAAAAACCCTGTCAAACACAATCAGTCCTGAGATTATTCTTGAAGGGCTGGTTTTATTTCTCACCTCACCATGGTTGCAGAGAACTATCATTTGAGCCATTTTTGCTGGCATTTACAGTGGCTTGACAAAGTGGGTGCAGGTAAGTGTGTGTGTGTTTATTTTTAACATGCTAGCCTGAATGTGTCAAACTGAACCACATGGAACATGGCAACAAAGAAAATGATTTCACTGAAATTACATAATGCCAAGCAAATAATTGGAATACCTACATTAAATACCATTTGCATGCAACATAGCATTACACAATTGCTGAGAGGCTGCAGAGAAGGATGAGGTTTGAAGTAACTACGTTTAGAAAGCAATTTGCAGAGTTTCTGCTCTTTTTGCCGGTTTGAAAAGCAGTGATAATGTGTGTTTTGCAGCTGACAAGCGAACAAAAACCAATAATTGAATGGTACCATTTTACCCACAAGGCAAGTTGATAATTAGAGGTTCAACACACAGTTTGGATTTAAACTGAGCAGTGACAGCTACTCTTCCTGATTTTTTTTCCCCTTGTTGTTGTTTAGGGACCCAGTAAAGTTATGTGTGTCCCCCAGTTGTCAATAGCAATGGGGAAAAGAAGTTATTTTTTATCCCTGGCTCACGTTTGACAATGGACTCCTGGAATGCAGAGACAGGGAATGATTATGGACTAGAGGGAAACGACTGGAGAATGTGCAAGTGAAAGGAAATGTAGTATGAATAACGAGGGTGGGGAACTGGCAGAATTGCCTGGCCACATCTTCCTTCTTCCTAGGGCAAAGCAAGGGACTGCCAGCCACAGCCTTCTCTCTCTGGGCTGCAGTTTCTGCCCTGCTGCAAGGATTGTGGGTGAGAGGACAGTGGTGGCACCTGTGCTGTGTCAGCATGGGGTCTGGCAAGGCAGGACAAAGGTGGTGCATCCGAGGGGTGCATGCTGCCCACATCACTACAATTCCAGGCAGAAAGCTGAAAGAACAGAGTGAGAGCATGTGTATAGCCAAATGGAGGGCAGGGCACTGCTTAATGATGGGAAGTCCCCCAAGCTACACCCTTCAGAAGTTGGCAGTGATCACTAAAGTGGATTCCCAGTCCATCTCAGGTCGAACGAAGCCTGGGTCAGAAGTGAAGATAGCATTTTTTTCAGGTCAAAAAGAGCAAGACCATACCCCAGCTATTCCATATTCTCCCTTTCCTAGAGAAAGGGCTGGTTGGTTTTGCAGCCCAATGACCCTTTATTGCAAAGCAGGTTGCACTTGTTCAGCTCCATGGCTGAATTTAAAGGTGTTAACATCACTGATCTCACCAGTAAAATAAAACTGTTGCTGTAAAATACTATTAAACACTAATGAGCATATTAAAAAATTCTGTAAGACCACAGAGACTTCCTGGGGAGCTTGTCAGACTAGGCAGAGGGAAGACCAAGCAGGCCATTCCCTTTCAAGCAATTTTCAGTTGGTTTTCTATCATGTCCAGGAGTGGAATTCTGGTTTTGCTTTTGGCTTTTTTAAAGTGAAATCAATTAAAGCATTCTCAATAATCTTAGGCTTAACTGGGGGCCAATTAAGAACTTCAGCAATCTACTGCTGACAGTGCTCATTGTTAAACGTGTTTATTCCCCAAAGAATTCACGTTGAATAAAAATGAGTTTGAATATGTCATGTCATATAGTGCCAGGAGACAGATACATTTCCACACAAAACTAATAGTTCAAGGGGAGTTTTTGAAATGTTGGCCATATCCAAAATGTTTTCTTATGTCAAGTAAGAAAACAAAACCTTTTTGCTCACATCTTTCCCATTAACTGAGAGCTTGCACTTGTTGCGAGCACATTAGCACAGTGATTGCCACTTCAGCTTACTGGCAAAGCAATGTCAACACTTTTGATTGCTATTATGAAGGAAGGCAGCACCTGAAAACAGCCTCAGAGCAAAGCAAGGCAAAGGATTCTGCCTTTACTTTGACTTTTGCTGCAAACACCAGCACCACCAAGCCTGACCCTTTCATCTAGAAAGTGATATTGCTCATCGAATGCTCTAGATTGACAGCCATGGAAATTAAAATCTCGTTCCCACCATGGGTTAGAAGCTAAACACACACACTGAGCAGTGGCCTGGCCCCTATATACACTGGCTCCTACTCTCCCTAACACCAGCCCCTCTGCAAGCAAACGCTCTGCAGAAGCCACCAGCGACATCTGCTCCCCAGCAACTGGCAGCAGCTCACCAGATCCTTTTGGGTAAACTATTGAACTGCCACCAAATCCTCACCAGTTTTACCCTGGTTCACGTTTTGGTTGTGACCTAGGGAGAAAAAGCTTCATAGCTCACTGCTTATCATAGGGATTTTCCTATCTTACCTTGTAAGAGATCTGGAAGCAAGGCAGAACAGGTGAAGTTTTAAGTATCAATTATTTTCCTTGAAATTAAATTCGAAGCAAACTAGCTTTTCAGTGGAAGATTACATTACTATCCAAAGCACAAGTCATTATTAATATTACTGTAATGAGTAGCAAGTGAATTACTAATGGCTGGCTGCTTATTTTAAGATTATTCACTTCTTTAATGTTTATTCTCAGCCCAGCCATTATGCCCTTTATGTAGGACATACGTTTAAACAGCAGTTGAATTCAACCTGTAAAAGAACAAGAAAAAGACACCAGGGAAAATAGTTCAGATGGGAACAATTAACTTGCCATTTTCCCTCCTATTTCAGTCCTTGCTTTAAAGGTGCATATCAGAGTGGACGATTTCCTTTCCTCTAACATCTATTAATTGACAGAAACACTGGCCTGCATACTTTCGGAGGCTGAGTGCTCAGAATCCAGAGCACTCCTTTCTCTGGAGATGAAAGAACTGAAAATCAAATGTGAATTGTCCAAATAAGAATGCAGTGCATTACCACGCAGTTATTAGGGAAGAAAAGTACTCCTCTGAATGCCCAACATCAAGGTCTAATTCCTAGCCCTACCGCAGGAATGAAAGTAATCAAAGACCTACCTGGGTGATGAAAGTCACTTGACAAAGTCACTTCATCTTCCCATGCTTCAGTATCCAAAGTCAGACAAATAAGTCTTAAAGCCACAAGGGACTCAAGTTAAACCATGCCTCTTGCTAAAAATAGAAGAAACCAGTGAATTTGGCATCAAACCTGCAGCCTGACTTTCTGAGGCTGTAGCAGGAGCTCCGGGTCAGCAGTATACACTGACAATCAGTTACTTTGGGAATCGTTACGTGAAGGATTTTGTGCTGAGCTTCAAGTAGCATGGCCTAGCAACTAGCCTACAACTATTTTTTTCTGGTTACCCCTAGCTGCTTTGGGAATGCTACCTGTGGCCTTGATTCACTCCCAACATCTCAGCATTCACATACCACTTTCACCTCCACCCTGAATCTCTGATACCCAGCTATGTGATAGCCATCATCTCAGGGGAGGAAGCTCTTGACAGACCTCTTCTGAGGTCCCAGTGTCAGTCTCATTTCATTTGGAGCTCACAGGAATATCCAATCAGGTACACATTTGGTGGAGGTATCCATGTTTATAGAGCAACTAGACAACTGGGACCTCTGATGGTCCCCCTCAAATACTTATGTCAGCAAGCCAGAATTGATCATGGAGCTTTTGCTTCTCTACCAACTGCTGTCAACAACTGCAGAAATAACACACTACACATGAGAGCTCTTTCCAACCCCCGACAATGCATTTTATTGCACTGAACTGGTGCATAGCTTCTTTGATACTCTATTTGTGGTGGCTTAGTAACATGTTGCCTACAGTTAGAACCCAGAATAGACTTGCCCTTTTCCACAAGTCCTTTTCTGGAACAGAATTCACCATGTGGGATATTATGCATGGGAGTATATATAATGTATTATGTATGTAATTTTTTTGGGGTGTATAAGGATATGTATGAAGTATTCACACTTCTGCTGCCTGAGGGCTGGCAACATAAGAGACACCATTCGAGGGAAATAAAACGAGTGAAAACAGGGCTACGCTGTAGTATTTTGGTTGAAGGTTTGTGGGGTTTGCTCTTAATCAGAACACTAGACACCACAGGGACTACCAAGCCCTGACTTTTCTTAGCAGTTCCATAGAATCATGGAAAGAGCCTCAGAGATCATCTACAACAACCTCCCCACCATGGGCAGAGACACCTCTTCAACCAGACTCAGCTGCTCAAAGCCTCATCCTTCAATACCCAGGGAGGATGCAGCCACAGCCTCCCTGGGCAGCCAATTCCAGAGTCTCACCGACCCTCATACTGAAGAACTTCTTCCTGAGATCCAGTCTAACCCTGCTCTCCCTCAGCTTCAAACCATTCCCCCTTGTCATGTCTCTAGACATCATCATGAAAAGTCCCTCTGCAGCCTTCCTCTAGGATCTCTTTAGGTATTGGAAGGCAGCTGTACAGTCCCCACAGAGCCTTCTCTTCTCCAGGTTGAACAACCCCAGCTCCCTTAGCTTGTCCTCACAGCAGAAGTGCTCCAGCCCTTGGGATATCTTTGTGGTCTCCTCTAGACTCCAACAGCTCTGTATCCCTGTAATCATTTTTCAGCAAGTTACTACACAATCCACCAGGCTGTCTGACAGCACCCACAGCAACAAAGAGTTAATGCTTCCCCTCCAGTCTTATTCACCCCATTGTGTTTGGGATTGCAGGGATGGAGATGATCACACAGTGCAGTGCTGCAAAGTGCAGTCTCTCTAGACACAATGGGGTTGAGTTAAAGGACACAGGCACTTAACTCTGCATTTCCTTGCTGTCGTCCATACACTGTTACTTTAACTGCAGGTTTTGCAGTTTCTTCTGGTTTTATTTTGTGACAGACACACACAAAATGCTAGCTGCTTGTTTGATGCACAGCAAAATTGTTGCAGGCATTTGTTTCCAGGCCCATTTGGGTTTATATATGAGGGGAGGGAGAGGGGGGAAGGAAAAGAGGAAAGGAGTAAAAAGGAAGAAAAAAGAAGGTGCACAAAAAGGCAGAAACCTTGCCCTTTTATGTGTAGGACTGGGCCTAAAGGGATTTGGTCTGACAAAGGAAATGGGGTGGCTCTAGATTTACATCCTGGTAGACCATGGTTCACATTAATGAAAGCTGATTTACCTGTTAGTAGCTTGCAATGATTTTCTTTTCAAAGGGTGTTAATTCCTTTCCTTATCCTTCAGCACAGGTTTTAGATGCAATGAAGATTGGTGTTATCAGCCCTCCCAGGATGGGCAGATAACAATTTCTCTCTCAGTGGTTGTCAGCTTAGAGTGAAGCTGTTTTTTTCTGTTAACAACACAGGCATGTCTACACAAAGTGAGCTCCTGCTCTCTCTGAACAGGTCAAATCATTCTTTGCTTCCCTATCTGTCCTTTAAGGTCTGGGCAGATGGCCTCAGGACGGATAACTGCAAATAAACTGTAGAGCATATGGAAATATCTCTTATGTTAACATGGAAATATGCAACACTCGTGTCAAAACAGAAACAGCTAAGAGCAAATTATTTCCTTATGCATGATTTCTATGTCATGTAGCCCAAACTATGTCCTACCCCTATGCAGGTATCCACAGGAATAAGTCATCACCTGTACAGAAATATGCTCCAGCCTGCTTCAAGCACTCCCTGCGCTGCTGGACAGACTGTTTCCTGCTGAAGTTCTGCGCCATTACCATATGGGAAACCCCACCCCAAATTCTCACCTCCTTGTGGTTGCCCCAAGGTGTGCACCTTTGCACTTCCTTAATTTACCCCTTGGGGATGAAGTTTAACCCTGTATAAAGGCAGCTGGCTTGAAGGAATGCCTCTTCTAATTATTAATTACATAATAAATGTCAAACCAGTAACATAGCACAAGCACTGATTTATGTTAGCAGTTGGCATCTGCATTTCATAAATCGTTTCATTTTAATGGCTGGAAGTTATACTGGGCAAAAATATGCTGGACTGGATTCAAAATATGCTGGCATGCATGCAGTGAGTGAAAACAGGGGGGAAAAAAAAATCCCAACCCAGAACAAGAATTTCATGTAGTATTTGCAGCACTGTAGTGTTGCCAGCCTGCACTAATGATGTAACCGTTATCTGTAAAAAGACCAAAGCAAAGTGCTCTGGAAAGAAAAAATACTAAAATACCTCTCCCATGTCCTGGGCTAATCCATCAGGCATTGCATTCCCATGGAATCTTTATTCAGCTGAAGTCAGTTCCATTAGCTATCAAATGAGAGTGACAGGGCTGAATGAGAGTGATAAAAAATGAAAACCTTTTAATGAGGATTTTTCAGTCCCAGGGCCTAATCCTGACAGTACTTCCTACTGGACATGCTGCTTACTCCTGTGAGCAACTGACACTGCTCTCCTTATGCCCTCTCAGAAGTGCTGGCAGCACAACCTCCTGCGCCCAACAAAACTCAAACACAACAAACCAGAAAGGAGCAGCCTTCCTGGACCTGCCTACCACATAGCTGCAGCCAAGCCTCACTGCTCAGGAACACCCCAAGCACAGCTGTGAGTCTTTACTTTTGGAAGAAATCTGCCTGGAGCTACTCCTGCCCTGTCCGGGTGCCTGCTTGCAGAGGGTGATGCTTGTGGGGTGGTGTCACGGTGCTGTCCCAGCTACAGCTCTTCCCTGATGCACAGCAGTGTTACATCACACAATAGATTTAGGAATCTGCCTGTTCTGCCTTAGATCCCAATCCATGAGTTCCTGAATCCAGTTCCTGAATCCAGTTCCAGAAACCAGTCCCAGAATCTGCTGCTAAGTCCAGCCTGGGACTTCTGCCACAGCATCAGTGGTGACAGTGACTAAATGCCATCAGAGGGTGGAGTTTGAGATTGGGTTTGTATACAGTTGTATAGATTTCATTTTATTGTTACTGTTTTCATTAGAGGAGTTTTAGTTTCCTTTTCCAAACCATAAGTCTCTCTCCCTTATTCCCTTTCTCTTCCCTTTGGGAAGCATCTATCCCTTGTCCAGTGGCTGGCCCAGCCCTTGCCCTTGACAACAACAGACGTGTCGATGAAAAATTATTCAGACATCGGAGCACATGGGGAGAAAAGCTGTGGAAGTTTTCCTCAGAAGAGGGGAATCACTTCTTGTGAGATGTATTTTAAGAGCAGCCACAGGAGTATTTTTTGAAAGCCATATGCTACTCATTCACATGCGTGTGGCAGAACTCACCCATGAGGAGTGACACAGAACACAAACGTAGGTGTTGCACATTTCATATGTGCATATGCTCACAGCCTGTGCCCAAGCTCTGCTTCTGAGATGCTTCACTACACATATGCCATTTTTGGGTTCATTATTTGGATACCTTTGGCATGAGAAAAATGCATTAAATTTATGATTAATACGTTCAGAAAGACGTGGGATCTAAAACATCCCTATTGGCAGAATGACAACAGTAACTTGTACAAGGAAATGATGTCAAAACAGGCCTAAATCTTCAAGATGATTCACTATGACTTTGTAGGAGTTGGGGCACTGCTAGGTCAGAACACTACAAACCAGTACAAACTCATTACTTTCATCTCTCTTCTACTTCCTTTCCTTTCCCTACTCAGCACAACTGCAGTTTGTCTGCAAGTTGATGGCATCTACATTTCTTAACTGGCCCAAAAGCTGACCCTCATCCTATAAGGACTAAGGCAGAGTGTGAGTCATTTCCATGAGTTACTGAAGCTTCAAATCTGTTTATAGCAAGCTCAGGAGAATGTAACCTGTTAGTCTCTACCTCCTGCTTTTCTGTCACGGCTCTGATACCGTGGTTTCCCTCTGGTGCCCACATACCTAACAAGACAGACACTGTAAGAGTTGGATCCTGCAGCAGGAGTAAACCAGCAGCACTTGAGTACAAGCCACAACCCTGCAGCCACAACCCTGCAGGCAGACAGATCTGCAGAGTATGACCTCAGCCATGTGGGCAGCCCATGATGCTTGGCTGGCACAGCAGTTCCTGTACTCCCTGTTGCTCCCTCTGCAACCCTCTGGTGCTGCTCTCAAAGACAAAGGTGTTCAAAGGGCCTGCATTAGGAAGGTTATTGACAGGAAGAACAACTTCTTGAGCCAACAGTCTTCTGGTTGCTCAGGATATAATGAAGAAAATGGCAGGCAATCAGACAGGATGAGGAGCTGACTGCCATGAGGGGACTAATTTTTCCTTAATTCACAACTTCCCCAGGTGTAGCTATTTTAGACCACATTTAGACCTTAATTATGGTAACTATTTAGTCACAGATTTCAGCTTTTAAATTGTCAGCCCTCAGAAAAGCTTAATGAGCTACAGAAAGACATAAACTCCTGCTTTCCCACTGGCAAAGCAAAGCAGCAGAAGGTAGACAAATGAATTGTTTGCTATTCTGATATTTCTCTCCCCCCTGTTATCTTACAAAAGCCACTGTTGCTTTTGCAAGGCCTGGGAGCTTTCACTCCATGTCAACGTTACAAGCATTCAGAAACATCCATTCACCATCCCACCAGATGCTTCTAGCCATTGCCCCATAACACAAGCAAAAGCAGCTCTGAAATGAGACTACATCTTAGCACTTAAGGACAGACTTCTGTCTTCCAGCAGCAGTTCTTCTTAAACATGCATAAAAATTGGAAGACAGATTTAACCTTCCATAGAAGTTTCTCCTGGTACTTTGCAGGTTCTTGCTGGGCCTCTGGTCAAAGGCACAGCACACTCAACTCCAAGGAAAACACTGTACATCTATCTCAATAGTGCATTAAGTAGATGGGGAGACAAGAGACATGATTCTTACAGTCATCAATAAAAACAATGTTACTGTACTGAGGGCTGTGGTATAAAAGAATGTCAATTTTGGATGAGGCCTTGAGCAGCCAAGTCTAGTTGAGAGGTGTCCCCACATATGGCTGGAGGTTGGAGTAGATGAGCTCTGATGTCCCTTCCAACCTGAGCCAGGATTCAGTCATGATTTTTCAGATGAAAGATTAGTAACTCTTAACTGACAACATTGATAAACCACATTTGTTAAAACACATTAAGTAACACACCACTTTGAAGAGGAAAAGAAAAACTGTTTGGAACAACTTGCCAGGAGAAGAAAAATAAGGACTGGTCCTTCATGCCAGCGCAGATGTGAGTGGCCAAGAGGAAATGTTGATAGGAGCAGGCTCATCAGGACAAAAGCGAGAATCAAACAGAACATAAGTTTAAACCATTTTTAGCTTTCCTCCTTTTTCTCCAGTCAAGGATTATACCCAAGAACAATCTTAATGCAAGTATTACTCATCAACTTTCTTCCCAGTATCTATAATTTTATGGCATGCTTAAACCATTCCACCAGCATCACTCATGTACAGAAGGGCTCTGGATGGCAAGGGGACTCCATCACAAATCTGTTACTGTGATGTTCATTTAATTCCAGCAGGAGAGGCAAGAGCAAAAGTCTGGCTGGCAGATTTATCGATTACATTTCACCAATGACCAGCAAGAGGCAAGCACTCTGAAAATCCCCAAAGGTGATCATTAGTACTGAGTAACTGTCACTAAACATTAGCACCATCAGCAGACTGGAACTAAAAGAAAGTGTGATGCTTTCAACGTGTGGCCCAAGAGGGACTGCCTGTAGTCCAGAGGAAAAGAGGAACATCTTCCATCATGTCACCAGTGCCTGAGACAGCTGAAAAGCTTTACATTTATTTATATACATACACAGATATTCAAGCACATATAGATAAGACATAAAATTGGGCTAGCACAGGCAGGCAAATTGGGCAGGGCTGCCTACTACAAAACACAAAATTAATGTGTCAAGCTAATTTCGCGGTCCACTTGCCTGGAGCTGATTAGTACCAAATTAAACTTGGTCCTAATCAGCCTGAGTGTTTTGCAGGTAATACAGAAATCCATGGGCTATGCTTATTGCTGTAGAAGCGTGCCCATTATCTGCACAGGCAGGAGAAGAACAGGGTTACCAGAATAATTTGTAGTTTCACACTTTCTAAGGCATTGCTAATTCACCTGCTTTGGGTGCATTTTCATTGGAGTCTCACATTTCCACGGCACAGAGGAACCAGACATCAAACATGTAATTTTTTAACTGAATCTGAAACTTCTGATCCTCAGCTTGGCCAAAGGAGCATTTCCTGTATCAGAGGCAATGAATTTAGTTATTACAGGAGGAGAAAGCCTATGAAGGGTTTTGCCACTTCCCACTCGCTCCTGGCTATCTCCCCATTCCTTTATCACATCCTGTGATTCCCATACGTGGGCCTTTGTTCCATGAAAAACAGGAGGAACAATACCCTTTGTGCTGCTGGCAGACAGCTGCTTCTGATATGGACACACCACTGCCTTTTGTGTACTGGAAGCACTGCCTCAGGCAGGAAAAAGAGACCGCTTGGTTTCCACCTTCTTGGCCACTCTATAGCCCCTGCAAGGCCTCATTCCCAACACAATATCCCAACGGAGACAGTTCTGTACTGCAGTGACCTAGCAGCAGCCCCTTTCATCAGCCAGCCACACTGGCAAAAGCATGATGCTGTAGGAGGTCCTTCCTCTCCTGGTGTCACCTGGCAGTCACAGCAGGATCCAGAAGATGTGGGAGCAGGCTCTGGGAAGGCACAGTCCCTAAAAGCATGTTATCACTGTGAGCCTTCTCCTGCCTTGTGATTCGGCATGAACAGGAACAGAGCCACTATATCATCCTGCATGGCAGCCTGTCCATAGTATGCAACCCAAGCAGTGAGTGTCAGGGTTGAGAAGTCCATGGGCTGCAGAGATTAATGTCTTATAAAGCACAATTCAGCATGTGAATTGTAACTTGAAGTTATATGTGTAGGCATCTTCTGGAAGATAAGATCTAAAGCAGGAAAAGGAAGATGAACTCCCTCACAGCTTTTCAACTATACTTTGGGGACACTCAAGGTTTTCTTTCCTCTGTTGTGCTGGAGAACAACAGTGTGGTTTCTGCATGCAGCATGGGTATGAGCAGATGAGGATTTCGATTAGCAGCTCTTCACTGAGGTCATGTGAGTCACCTCAAAGCCTTCTGCTTTCTTTGTCCCTCTTTTTTGTTCTTATTTTCATCAAAACAGTCAATCTGTTCAGATTTACCAACAGATCCTTGCTTTAAGTTAGGCTCATGTGTCAGAGTACATTGCATAGTCAGCAGAGGAGCTGTGCTAGGTGATCTGAGTCCCTGGCTGCTGGTGGCTACCTGTGCCAGTGCCACATCTAGGAACACTCAGTTTAGTGTTCTCACACTATCTACCCATGGGACATCTGGGGATTCTTGGCGACCTTCTGCCTATCGATGTTTCACCAAGACCAACCTCGTTGGCAGGGGAGCAATGAAGCTTGTTAAAGCAAAGCCACAGGGACACAGCTCACAGGGTTAGTGACTCTGCTCAGGCCTGTTGGATGACAAGTTCTGGATGAGAGACTTCTCCTGCCTGAGTGTACAGCCCTGTAACCTTCCTGATAAACTGTATGGACAGTTTGTACATCCTAACACTGTGCCAGAAAACAATCCCTTAAGATAATAATGAAGACAAGCGTAAGATCACTAAAATGAAAATTATTCTGGGGATGGATGCAGCCCTGCAAAGTCCAGCTCAGTTGCCTCAGTCTGGCTTACATTCTATTTTCCAGTTCCAATTTGTATTTCTAAGCTTCCATCCCTAGAGAGATGCACAAGAGGCAGCTTTACAAAATGCTTACTTCTATGTCAGAACCTATGTTTTCCTCTTCAGAAACTATTAGCTGTGTATCTCTTGAAACGAGCTAAGGTTTGAGAAATGAACTGGCTCAAAAAATAGTGATATCTCCATTTATCACCTCTTGTTTCAGTGTGCATCTGACAGCAGCACTTCTCAGTGTTCAGGTGATATTCCTAGACCCTGGCCTTTTCACTCTCTTTAGGAAACACTCATTCAGAATAACAAACTCATGCTTATAATTGCTGTTGCCTTCGGGGGGGGGGGGGGGGGGGGGGGGGGGGAGGGGAGGGAGGGAGGGGAAGCCATTTTGCCACACTTTGCCAAGTCTTATCCCCACATTTCCACGTTGCACTGAGATATTGGCAATTATTATTTAAGTCAAAATGGAATAACAAAATAATTTGCATCATCCATCACTGCTCCCTCACACGAATAAATTACAAGACGCCGTGACAAATCAACCGTGGGGAACGGAACAACTTCCACCAAACCCTCCATTTGTGCCTATAATCTTTCTAAGATTTTTCTGACCTCATATGTCAAAACAGCAGATTGAATTCTGTGAACTTTAAGTAATACAAAGCTGTTTATCCCACAGTCCCACAGGGAACCTCTAATCTAATCAGTGAAACTCAGGGCACAGCCACAGGACTAAAGAGAACAGCCCTAACTCAGCATGGATTCCAAAATCACTTTGCCATTCAACTTGGCTTGCACTGACAGTGAGGACTTAACAAGAATCATCTCCTAAAAGTGTGTGGATGACACTGTATGCACAAGGACCTCTTTGCTGATAGTAGCAGCTAATAGTGCAAGAATTGCCCCTAAAGATTTGTCAGCAGATGCCAAAAGATCTTTGCTTTCCTCAGGAAAGAGGGGGATTGGACATGGCACTTGGTGCCATGGTTTAGTAGTCATGAGGTGTTGGGTGACAGGTTGGACTTGATGATCTTTGAGGTCTTTTCCAACCTTATTGATTCTATGATTCTAGGATAAAACCCAAATCCCCTCCTCTGCTCTCTTCTTCTGGGAAAAACATTTTCTTCCTATTTCCAGTTTTGGCTGACAGTGCCAGGAGTGTCGTCCAGGATGAACCTGCTGCCTTCTTGCAGCCAACACTCCAGGGCGGGAAGGCATGGGACAAGGGAGAGGATGTGAATGAACTTATTATCTTCTGAAAGTTAAAGATCTAGTACTGAGTTTAAATTCACAAAGGGAAACACATTTCTGTTGGTAAGGAGCACCAACACAATGAACACACAGGTGAGTCTGAGCTGCTGTATTTCACCTCAGGGCTTTCCAAAATGTTACTGATGCAAAAGCCTCCCAGCAGCAGTCTCTCCATCAAGCAGAATGTTTGCATGCCAGAAGAGGCTTGTTCTGCTGTGTGAGTGCAAGCCACAGACATCATGCATCACTCTTTAGGAGACAGCTCTTAGAAGGTAAAACTTAGCAGGACTCTTGGCTGCCTTTCCCCAGGCCTGCAGCACATGCCTGTCCTGCTGCTGCACACTCGCCATCTTCTGACATTTACATAGCCACACCTATTCTTTCCCACAGTTAAATCCTCTTTTATAATCCCCTGCTTCAGGGTCACAGTTCTGTAGAGATTGGTATTAAGGGGATTCAAGCAGGCAGACTGAAAAGAAAATAGACTTCAGAGTTAATTTTGATAGGTGCTGCATACATCCACAGCCGGCCCATGCTTCAGAGGGTTCCTGAGTGAGCTGCAATAAATGGGGACCTAAAAGAAAAATGATCTAGCCCTGCTTCACAGATGGAGGACTGGAGCACTCTAAGTGGTAACTGCTGAGCCACTTGCTCAAAATCATCAAGGAATTCTTGAGCACATAAAAATCTGAATTCAGGTCATTCACATTCATGGTCAAATATTTAGGTTTAGGGTTTTGGTAGATTTTTCTTTCTTCCTGAGGGGGGAAAAATAATCACAGTATCACTTAGGTTGGAAAGGACCTCGAGGATCATCAAGTCCAACCTATCAACACAGACCCCATGACTAGACCATGGCACCAAGTGCCACGTCCAATCTCCCCTTGAACGCCTCCAGGGTCGATGACTCAACCACCTCCCTGGGCAACCCGTTCCAATGACAAATGACTCGCTCGGTGAAGAACTTCCTCCTCACCTCGAGTCTAAACCTCCCCTGGCGCAGCTTGAGACTGTGTCCCCTTGTTCTGGTGCTGGTTGCCTGGGAGAAGAGGCCAACCCCTTCCTGGCTACAACCACCTTTCAGGTAGTTGTAGAGGACAATGAGGTCACCCCTGAGCCTCCTCTTCTCCAGGCTAAACAATCCCAGCTCCCCATGAAGTCTTAGCAACTGACACAGAATTGCCTGTTGTGGAATGACCAATGGTTCAGAAACTGCCAGCTGGTTTTTATCTAATACCTTTACCATTTCTCCAGGTGTACATATATACGTGTGTGTGTGTGTGAGTTAAGTACACATTATAAATGTTATACCCTTCTCAACCCCCTGCTCTATTTTCCTTCCTCTCATATGAACTAAGTGTCCTAAATTTAATTTCCCCCCTTACAAATTGGCTGCCCTTTCATGTCAGGGAAGAAAACGCCCACTCAGCACAGCTTGAAAGGAACCTGTCTGCGGTTGGGAGGGAGAAGTCGAGGTGCTGCTTTAACTAACTAAATTAAATACACCCAGAGCTCCAAGCAGCTGGCAGGTTTGATTTGGATGTAGGATGATGTGAGATAGTGATAAGTGAGTGCTGAGGACCAAAGGGAATTAAAAGGCTTAAAAGGCTTTCCTTTGGTTTAATGGAGTCACTCTCTCTCTGTGGCGCATCCATTAAGGACACCGTGCTGGCACACGGCGCTGCCTGCACCACTTCAGCTGGAAAAGGCCAGCTTCAAATAAAGCTCAGCCCTGGGCTCCAAAGGACATCAGCACAGGGCTTTTGAGGGGAGCAGAAGGAGGTTGGAGTGAGGAAGGGGCAGCCTCTTCTCCCTGGTGGCAAGTGACAGGATCAGAGGAAATGGTTCCAAGCTGCACCAGGCTGGATCTCAAGAAATATTTCTTCAGTGGAAGGGTTAGGGCTGGTGCATTGGAACAGGCTGCCCAGTGCTGGAGTCACCATCCCTAGGGGTGTCCAAGCAGCCTGTGGACCTGGTGCTTAGGGCCATGGTTTAGTGGTGGAGGGTCAAGGGTTGGATTGGATGAGCTTGGAGGTCTCTTCCAACCAGATATATTCTGTGATTCTGTGAGGTCTGTGCTGTCTTTAGCATGCTCATAGACCACTGAAGGAAGGAACAGTTTCTGTCAGATGCTGCTCTGAACAATGTGGGAAATATCTGCCAAACAGTCCATGAGGTTCAGAGAGTGCAAAAAAACTCATGGTGCTGTCACTGAGAGATTTGTCTGTCTCTCCAAACAAATTCCTTAGCTTTTGAAATTAAAAGAATTACAGAAACCAGTTTCTTTCCTCATCTGTTCACTTTGTTCAGTAGGGCACTAGGCAGCAGTTTGTGCACAGTCAGTATTCCCTTGCCCTCTTCTGGTATTAGTACTTCTCTTGTTTATGTAAGCCCTTCCCTGAGGAACAATGAAGATGGGAAAATGTTTTTCAAGCCTGTGATTCAACTGTAAACCCTTCCCATTTGGCAGCGTAACCAACAGGCAGGTGCAATGCCTTAAAGTGTCTTTAAATTCTGCTTTCCCAGGACTGAAAATGTAAATGAAACTTTGATTTCCTAATTAGTACAACAGATTTGACACGTCTGCCTCTGGTAACAAGGGGAACTTTTCTTACATTCACAGGATACTAGGAAACTCCTCCAGCAAAACAACTGACTGGGTGCTATAATGCACTGTGCTTCACTACACCTCTGCAGACAGAGCAGGCTACATAATCAATTTTAAGCCTTTTTATTCCTTTCCTTTTTTAAAACAATATGATTTTTTTCTTTATTTAGAGAATTTAAATCTTCAGTGCACAAGCATGGGGATTACTGGTCACTACATGGGGAAAGGGGAAAGGGGAAAGGGATTAGACTAGACCAGACCAGGTTGGAAGAGACCTTTGATATCATCGAGTCCAACCTATCATCCAACACCATCTAATCAACTAAACCATGGCACCAAGTACCACATCCAGTCTCTTCCTAAACACCTCCAGTGAAGGTGACTCCACCACCTCCCTGGGCAGCACATTCCAATGGCCAATCTCTCTTTCTATGAAGAACTTCTTCCTAATATCCAGCCTAAACCTCCCCTGGCACAGCTTGAGACATAAGCAATCCCCTTGAACGTCACAATTTCTAACTAGTATCAGGCAAAAGGCTGAGCACTAAAGTAGTTCTCATGACAATGAGTTTGACAACACCCATTTCCAACAAGCACTCATTACAGAACCCTCAGTCTTCTGCACAATCCAAAGCTAACTCCCAGTTTTCACCCTTTTTTGGTGTATATATGCCAGTCTAGCTTACGTAATAAAACAGCTCAAGAACATGCAAATATATTTGGTTCCTCATGCAAAAAGCTGCATACTGATGAATAATTTTGTGCAAACTGTGTGCTGAGGAAAAAGGAGAATTTGTTTGGAATATGGTTTACTCCTGTACAGACACAAAGAAAGCCATATACTTGGTTAAAGGTAAGTGCCACACAATTTGAACGACTATTGGTTTCAAAAGGAAAAGCACCAAATCACACGAGGCTACACACAGAGTACAGGCAGATCCAAGAGAGATTTACAGTAAAGAAAGAAAATATCCCTCCAAAGGTGATGGCTCTGCAACCAAATTCAGTCTTTTTCTTCACCTTTAATTCATTTTATCTGATAGTTTTTCATTTGTCCTCTCCTGGAGGTGAGGTTGGTACTGTACTACTCCCTGCATTATATCAGCCAGAACCCCAGCTGTGATCAAGAGCCCACTGTATCAAAAACTGTCTGGAAGGAGACACTTGCCCTAAAACCATCTTGGAAAAAGCCAACTGTGTCTGGGAGCGAAATGTCCTGGCTGGTGTGCAATCCTAAGTGACTAATGCAAATAAACAGGCTGCACTTATGCAGCTGGAGAGTGCAGGTATTAATGAAAGCTATCAGAGAATCACAGAATGGCTCAGGTTGGAAGGGACCACAGAGCTCATCTACTCCAACCTCCCTGACATGGGCAGGGACACCTCTCAACTAGATGCATCTGCTCTCGCTTTCAATTGCCAGGATTAGGCCTACTACTGCACTGGAACTGTTAAGCTGGAAGAGGAAAGTAATGGGAAGGTGTACTAGTTATCACTTTGGATCAATTATTTTAGGATCATAGAATCAGTAAGGTTGCAAAAGATCTTTGAGATCATCAGTCCAACCTATAACCCAAGACCTCATGACTACTAAACCGTGGCACCAAGTGCCACATCCAATCCCCTCTTGAACACATCCAGGGATGGGGACTCCACCACCTCCCTGGGCAGCACATTGCAATGGCTAACAACTCTCTCAGTGAAGAACTTTCTCCTCACCTCCAGCCTAAACTTCCCCTGCTGCAGCTTGAGACTGTGTCCTCTTGTTCTGGTGCTGGTTGCCTGGGAGAAGAAACCAACCTCCCCACTACAACCACCCTTCAGGTAGTTATAGAGAGCAATAAGGTCTCCCTTGAGCCTTCTCTTCTCCAGGCTAAACAATCCCAGCTCCCTCAGCCTCTCCTCATAGGGCTTGTGCTCGAGGCCAATCTGTACAGCTCAGCCCAGGACAGGGTCTGTCTGCATAGTCAATGCAATACAATGACCATCTGCTAGCAAGCCATAAAAGCTTGTAACCCTTCTTTTACAAATGAAATAAGGCCCTTAACACAAAGAGTGGGTTCTCAGAAATACAGTGTGGTATTTCCTGGTGGCTAAGGATATGACTCTGGAAAGGAAACAGTTCCCCCAGGAATCATGGGGAGATGCATTAGTGCTTTACAAGGCCACCTCATTCTCACACAGAATCTGGCCTAGGATGTTCAGCTTCCACAATTCTGTTTGCACAGCAACACTGGAGGGATCCTGAGAGAGCTACTGCAGACTGTCTTTAGGCCCAGAATGGTTGTTCAGCCTTATCTGGCAAGGCATTTTAGCACCATGATTACGGTGTGTAAACCTGTGGAACAACCCTTGGGCATCTCTTCTTCCACAACAGAATTGCTTTGTCTAGTTACCTTTATTTTATTTAGCTTATGAGGTATGAACCCTGACCTGTTCCACAAGAATCTCTGGAATGATTGCCTTTTTTGTTTCTAAAGCCCAATACCATCCCAGCACGGCCTCACAAGACAAGCAGCAGCACTCCCTCTCTACACATTTTTCTCAGAGCTCCCACAGCAACACAGATGTGCAGGGGAGAATGATGAACAAATGGAATTAATACAGTGCAGACAATAAAATTCAGTTAACTAAGCAGTATCTAAGTACAGTCCACAGTAAAACAAATCTTGTTTTCCATAAGAAATAGAACTGCAATTTTCCAGCAGCAAACACAAGAGCCTTCCTTACATTGGATTAAACAAGATCACAGGAAAAAGCAAGCCAACAGAGTTAGTCTTGAAGCAGCAATTCACTTTCTGGTGGCATTTCTCCTCACCTCTGCAGAATTATTCACTGTTCTTGCTTCATAGTGCAAAAGTGCCACTGAACCTTGGTTTTAGCTGAATTCTAAATGCACTTGTAAAACAGTATTAGATTTTTTTTGCCCTACAATGTCCAAACCTAGCACCTGTGTAAACCCAACTGCTCACGTTCCTGTACATTATTGTCACATGCACTTGCACAGGAGATGAAAACATAGGCTGACTTTGGGCTAAGTATTGAAAGAACCTCCTAAGCATTTTTTGGTGGGTGGTATTGAGCAGGCATTTGGCTAACAGAAGTAATTTTCTAATCCACAGCAGTGTATAGCATATTTTATTTCATTTGGTCATGCTGCAACTGTTTAGCTTCCTCCATTCACCAGGGTTTTCTACTGACATCTTTCAAACCAATTATTATCTATCATTCCTGCCTGCAAGGAATTGCCATGCATTTTCTCACTGTAGAAACAATCAGCACTAACAATGCAATATCAAGCTGCTACCTTTTTAATGAGTTGAGGAACAGACCCATTAATTTATGGTAGCTTCTCGTGTCCCAGTAAAAATATACCCATTTTAATCAAATCAAACCCACCCAATTTACCTGTAAAACACACTAAGAAGCATTTTGATGTCTAAAGGTGCACTCCATTGGCTGCCATCAGCACACTGCCAGCTTTACCTGTGCCCATTAACAGGCACACAGACGTTGGGGGCACATTACCATGCTTGGAGTTCAGATGCGAGCGAAGGGCCCTGGCCAGCATGCACGGCAGCAGAGGCGGTGAGGATGAGCCTCCCTCCCCAACCCTCCCTCCTGCTGCCTCCCAGCACCACAGTAGGAGGGAAAATGCACAGTCCAGGAGAGACTAAATTTGAAGAGCTGAGCTCAAATGAGAGTTTTTTTTTCCTCTGTACAGTGCCCTGTACACCAGGGTCACTGCTGGTCCACAGCAGCCACTGCCTGGAATCCCATTGCTGTGCATTCAGAGGAATGGTGCTCTGAACGGTTCACAATTTTTGTTCTAGCAATGTCCAAGCTGAAAAGCTGTCTCACTTGAGCTCTGAAAACTCCTGGGTGGCCTTTGCTGCCCACCTTTCAGACACATTTACCACCTGAAAGCCCATTTGTCTCAAACAGATGACTCCGTGAGAACTGGCAAAAAACTTTCTGCTGCTCTGGGATGTGTGAATACTTCCATCCATGAGAGGCAGAGAGGTAGCTGATGTGTGAGGTAACATTCAAAGCAAGACCACTGCGCTGCTGCCTCTGCAGAACAGAATCACTGTTTTCCACTGCTGCTCTCTGCACAATCCAGGCTGGTGTCTGCATAGAAGCAGAAAGAAAGAAGCTGTTTCTATGCCTTAGAGCTGAATTCTTCGAAGCACAGCTCAGCTTTTTGGAGGCCATGAGCCTCCCCATTTATGTCAGATCAAACCTTCCAGGATGGCACCCCTGAGGAGAAACAGACCCCTTCTGTGCTATGAATGTCAAAGAGCTGCAGCCTGTTAAATTGTGTTACTGCCTTCTGAATAATCTTACACTGACTTAATTGTGCTCCATCTTCAGTCTGAAGCCTGATTAGCGACAGTTCAGTCACAGCCATGCTGCCCAGCTGCATGCAGACCCACACAGGGGAGGATTCCAAAGCCATGCCAGTGACACAGCAGACACTGAACAACACTGGGAGTATCTCATATCTACACCAACTTCATACCCAGGAGGACAACTGAGGAGCCTCTTCTGCTCTTTCAGACCCTGCAATGTCTTAACTAACACAACTTAGACACTAGAAATACTGCTCTGACTTCAAACTATCCATGACACCAAACTTCTCATTGCTGCTCCTTTATGAAAGATGAGGGTTTCACCAACAGAAGATGCCATTTCAGACATCATGAAGACTAAGACCAGAATCTAAAGCTGTGATCCCTAGATGATAGTATGCTAGAACAAAAAATCCTCAACAATTTGCCATTCAGCTTTTATTTTTCTTATGCCAAGACAGGGGAGATTTTTGTTTTGTGTAGAATCTTGCATCTGGGAAAGCTGAGTCATGTTTATATGTTTGGTAAGATGCTTTTATACCATTGCTCGTTTCTTGCTGGTCTGCAGCCCCTCACACCCAAGTTTGAATACATGATGCTTTTTATGTTAGATACTATTTCTGTGTTCTCTGAGTTATCCCTAAGCCAAATTTTCTCCTTCTCTTTGTCTACATATCTTCAACTGGCCACTACTGAGCTGTCTACAGCCATAGGGTCTCTAATGCCTCATCTCTTATCACTCCTTGCCTGCATGCCTCTGTGCCTCTGCTGTGTCTCCCTCTCCCAAGGCCTCTGCATTTCTCCACACGACATTGCTGTGTTAGACCCACAAATATTGTATACAGCATAACTTCTTGTTACTGCTGTCTGTATAAAGCTATGGTTGTACCACACCAAGGTAAACAAAAGTAAAACAAATCAGCCATAGGCATCCAGCCAATTAGAGAATTTGCTGTCACAGCTAAACCAGGGAAAAGAAAGCTGCAGGCAGGTCAGGAGTTCAGACAGAGCAAACTTATCAAGCCTCAATCTGGGGGCCTTACAAACTCAGCACAGAGCCTATGGCCAGTTACTAGCAATGGCAACACCTGTTAGAGGTCTACATTGACAGTGTCATGAACCTACACAGATGCCTCTGAACTGAGAGCAGGGAAATGCCATGGGAAGTTCTGATCCTATACACTGTCATTGTGCCTGCATCTCCAAGCTGGGGTAAAGGCATTTTTCTCTGAAGTTAATTGTTTATTAAAGGGGTCTCAGACTCTTTAAAGTATCCTGTCTGCAGGCTCATTAGGAGGGGTGGACCTTAAGGAGGTATTTGCTTTGAGAGCCTGAAGCAGAAGCTGCCTCTGACCAGGTGAGATGTGCTTTTGGAGTTGACAGAGCACTGTTTTGTTTTTCCCCCACTTTTAGCAGCAATGGGATGTTTTCTTTTTCCTTAAGAAGCATGTTTGTGCCTCTAGAAGAAAGTTCACCCTAGCCAGAGACATGACCAGGCTCCATGCAATAATCTTATGGTCAGGAGACTGGCCTGGATGGACCCAACAGCCTGCAGGATCCCAATGACTCCCTTCATATTTTTGTCTGAGGTGGATCCTGCCTACATACAGAATTTGTCACTCCTCTGCATAATAACTACAAATTAATTAGCACTGCACCACTTATCACAAACAAAATACAGCAGAATAACTAGGCAAATAAATTCCCTTGCCTGTACTCTCTCCTATCACCTGCTCATCATGGGCCTATCAGTGTTGTCATCTGAGCCCTTACATGAGCAGCAATATCAACAGCAAGTCCCTGGTGGGTCATCAGTGACATTTCATCAACAGCTTCTTACTCCTCAAAACCAAAATCTTCTCATTAGAGATGAACTCTGCCTGGAGAGAAGAAACTTCTAACATGTCTTTTTTTTTTCCAGTCCATAACCACCCCAACCTCAACAGTGAGCCCAAACCCCATTCCTGCCCTGATTAAACAGAATGCCAAGGGGGTCTCCGGTGATCCCCTCCAGTGCAGCCTTCTGAGCGCACAGGGGGTTGTCTGCACTGCCTCTATGTCAGCAGGGCCATGAGGATATCAGAGGGCTGGAGCACCTCTCCTATGAGGACAGACTGAAGGAGTTGGGGCTGTTCAGTCTGGAGAAGAGAAGGCTCCCAGGTGACCTAATTGTAGCCTTCCAGTATCTGAAGGGGTCTACAAGAAGGCTGGGGAGGGACTTGTCAGGATCTCAGGTAGTGATAGGACTAGGGGGAATGGAATGAAGCTGGAGGTGGGGAAATTCAGGCTGGAGGTGAGGAGGAAGTTCATCACCATGAGAGTGGTGAAGCCCTGGAATGGGTTGTCCAGGGAGGTGGTTGAGGCCCCGTTCCTGGAAGTGTTTAAACCCAGGCTGGACGAGGCTCTGGCCAGCCTGATCTAATGTGGGGTGTCCCTGCCCATGGCAGGGGGTTGGAACTAGATGATCCTTGTGGTCCCTTCCAATCCTGACTGATTCTATGGTTCTATTGTATGATTTCCTTGCTCTTCACATTTTACAAATTCTAAAATGAACCTTGAACTTGAGCAGAGCATCAGGAGCTGGCAGTGCTGTGCTCCTCCAATGAACTATGAGTTGGGGGGGCATGGAGAATGCTGCTGCTCCCACTGTAACCCAGCCAGGAAAATCGCTTTACAGGAATGGGAACCCTTGCTGTAAAGCAAACATCTGCACATGATGGATGGTCCGAAGCCTTAGGTCCTTCCACTTCACAGACACCATTGAAATGCCATCAGTCACAGAGCAGTTTTCAGTCATGGTATCAATCAAAGCCATATTTCAGAAAAAAGCAGAGCAACACTTTGCTTCCTGAGTGATCAGATCTCTGCCTTTCACTGCTCATGGGTACTGTCCTGATTTTCATTGTTCACCTTGGAAAGAGCAGATATAAAGGCTTCTGGAAATGAAAGCATGCTGGCTTGTGCTTAACCAGCAACTTCTAGCAATCCTCAGAAAAAATTAATGGCCAAAACCTATGCTTCTAGGTGGTTAACACTGTAACCAGCAAAAATGTTTCAGTTAGACTAATGTCATAGTCCCTCACTCAGGCAGGAACAAAGGCTGGACTTCAGCCTTTTTTGGAAGGACTAAAACCAGCTGAAGTGATTCTTCAGTTTTTATGGAGTTCAGAAAAAGAGAGCTTTGCCTAACAAACTCCTAATGAAATGGAAGCATTGCAGCAAAGTGGGTTTTGGCAAATCTGGTTTTGCTGTGTTCTGCTGGCAGGACAGAGAAGAGATGAAGGTAAGAATTTTGTGCTGCACAGGCTGCCTTGTGCTTCAGGCAGGGCAGGCAGATTTTCAGATCCTGCCAAGAAGCTGGGCAGCCCCAGTGGAGGGTGCATTTCTCTCATTTAGGGAGGTGAAGTTTGTCTTCATATCTAAGCAGCGCAGCAGCAGCTGCGATGATGCTCAGCAGCTATCATCTGTCCTAACTGTAAAGGTGGCTGTGTTCAGGACTAAATCTCCAAACAACATGAACCAAGGCAGTGATTTGGGCTTTCACATACCTGCACCAGTTGGTGGCATCAGCTGAATATCTGTCTCATTCCTTTTACATTCTTCATGATCTTTTGGCCATGAGAGGCAAACCTAAACATGTAATCTTCATCCCACTGAGGATAACTGCAAAGCTTTGGGAGTCCAGCAGCATCTGAGCCCTCACACAGCCCTTGCAGCTTTCAACACAACACCTGAAGCCTCTCTTCTCAAGACACAAGAGCTAGTGCTTTTGGCCCGTACTTCCTGTAACTAATCCATGTTTCAAGGAAGGGTACTGACCCATGAAACTCAGAGCATGTCCTAGTTCCTCTTCTTCAAAACACACACACACACACACACCCAACTCATTATGGATTGTCAACAACTGGAGAAGCAAACCCTGCATCTTGACAGTGACACCATGGTGTGGGTGCTTTGAGCCAGCTCCACTACCCATTCCTAATGACTTCAAGCAGCTCCTGCACACTGTCTGATGGCCAAGCTGTTTGCTTACTCGGGTAAGACAGGCAGTTCCTGTGGCTGCTCTTCAATGGGGTGAAGGCATAGATATATGGGGATGCTTCACACTGGCAACTCCTGTGGACATCAGTGCATAAATACCTATCTTCTGAAGAGACTTCTAAAGTCAAACTGCCAGTTACTCACATGCCTGAGTTCTGTGACCAATTAATAGCATCTGCTTTTCTAACCCAGATCTGCTCATACAAAAGGCCATGTTATATCTAATGGTATTGGCACTGAGCAGCCACTGCATCTGCACCAGGGGAAGTTTAGGCTGGAGGTGAGGAGAAAGTTCTTCACAGAGGGAGTCATTTGTCATTGGAATGTGCTGGCCAGGGAGGTGGTGGAGTCCCCATCCCTGGAGGTGTTCAAGAGGGGATTGGACATGGCACTTGGTGCTGTGGTCTAGTAAGCCTGAGGTGTTGGGTGACAGGTTGGACTTGATGATCTTTGAGGTCTTTTCCAACCTTGTTGATTCTATGCTCTGCTTGGCTGTTGGGGTGGTTTAAGGAATTAATATGAATCTTTTTCTGTTCCTGGGGATGGAAATGTCAATTCACAACCAAAAAGCAGCAGCAGAAAAGGAAATGAGTGCTCACAAATGCAGCAATATACATTTCAATCTAACATCATTATGAATGCCTTTGGCTGTAGATCCTTTGTGGTTTAGAACTTCACAATTAACAACCTGTAAAATCAAAGCAACACATGCAGAGCTTTAAACAATTTGGCAGTACTGCTTTCCATTTCTGAAGGTGTCTTTTAATAGCTCTCTACAACATATTTTAGAGTGTATCATGACATAAATTTCTTAGATTGGATTAAAGCATAATCCTTTCTACAGTTAAACTTGATATCATATTTTCTTGAAGGCTGTCATCTAAAAAATATAGGAGTGTTTCAATTTAGCAGAGATATACTGAAAGAAAGGAGGAACTTTGTGCTCAATTTTAATGTGTTTTTCAAGGTCTGCTGATGTTTGCTGTATTTGTTTTTAGGTGGTAGAGGAAAATGAGAGAGAAAAAGAAAGTTGAGCTGGGTGAACGGTTCATAAAATTAGTTTGAACTTGCCTAAACAGAAATTTTATGCACCCCAAGCCTCATTTTTTCTACTGAATGTTCAAGCCAGCTTTCAGCTACACTCTTCCTCTTTGCTTTTCCCTGTCACTCTAAAAATATTAATACCCTTTGTGTGATTAGAGAGAGTAAAATGCTTCCTTAATACACCATTTTTTTCTTTCATAGTACCGTAAAGAAAAGTCAAGAGAGGCACACTGATGTGAAAGAAGTATGGGAGGGCTCAGGATTAGTTACCTCCTGGTAACTAAAAAAAATAGCCAAGCATAATGCAGGTGGAGGGCACTGCTAACCTCATGCACACAGAGCCATGCCTGACAGATTCCAAAGGTGCCATGCTCTCCCCCACTCTATTTCCCTAAGAGTTCAGGAGTTGGTTACTAGTTCAACTCATCCTCTTGACAATTCTTCTGCTTATCAAAGTAGTGCCACAAGCAATAGGAGCTGGAGGTTTGATTACAGAAGCCATGAGCAACATGGTGAGCAGGCTGCCTGTGGAGATCCAGCAGTAATCCCTGCAGCCCAGGTAACCAGTGACAGAACAAGAGGACGCAGTCTCAAGCTGCACCAGGGCAGGTTTAGGCTGGATGTTAGGAAGTAGTTCACCACAGAAAGAGAGATTGGCCATTGGAATGTGCAGCCCAGGGAAGTACTGGAGTCACCATCACTGGAGGTGTTTAGGAGGGGACTGGATAAGGCACTTAGTGCCATGGTTTAGTTGATTAGATGGTGTTGGGTGATAGGTTGGACTTGATGATCTCTCAGGTCTTTTTCAACCTGGTTAATCCTATTCTACTCTACTCTACTCCACCCCTCTGCACTCTGCTAGAGAAACACCACTTCATTTCCCACAGCTGTTTGTGGCTCCTTTTATCAGACATGACACTCCCTTCTTCTAAAAGGTGTTTACCAAACATATACAATTCCTGTAACATTTCCATTCTAGGGGTTACAATCGCCCTGTCAAACTTCAGCAGGAAGATGACATCTGTGTGAAAACTTAAGCAACACCTTTTTTTAAGTGCTGCACTAGAGACAGCAGAGAGAAATGCTTACTATTATTGTTTTTAAACAAAGGGAAATGAGAAAACACTACTGGGTGAAAGAGAAGTAGAAAAAAAAGGCAGAAGATTAATACATTTAATTAGTCCTTTGTAAACAGGGGGAGCTTTCCAAGCATTAAAGTAAAACCTACAGAAATAGAAGGAAAGGTGGCTCAGAAGTCTTCTGCTCTGATCAAAATGCATGAGAAGATTACTTTGATGCTGATGAAGGAAACTGTTTCAAAGATGTGATGAAGGATACCTCATAATCTACAGGACCAAACCCACAGCAAGTTCTCCTGCTACTCAGTATGAAGGACACACAGGCATGGGGTAGAAAGTGCATTAAAGTGCAGAAAGTGCATAAAGCTGCTTTCTTCCAGGGGTGATTGGTCTTGCCAGTAATTTCTAAAATGATGCTGAAAGTGCAAAATAGTGCCAGTGACTGAGGACTACATGAAACAAAGCTGAGGACCCAATCCAGAGCCTCTGGCAGCTCGCTGGGCACCTCAGCCTTACTCAAGTGACTACAGCCCCAGTCCCATGGGCTGTATTCTCACAGTGCTCAACTCCAGCTGATTTGTCAGAGCTAGTTCAGGGATGAGTCTGTACAGAAAGGGTGCCTCAGAACCCAGACTTGACCCCCCAGGGGTAAGTTGGCACTCCTGGTATTTTTGCTCATGAAAGCATTCAGATTTGATTAGGTGAGGCAGCCCAGGCTCGCCCATGTGGTTTGTGAAAAAACAATGAATGACATTTTTGACTCAATTCTGAAGCTAGGACTAGAGATGTTTCCTTCTGGGGTAAGATGTTTATCCTAACTAGTTTACAAGTTTTCCATCAAAGAACATCTGCCAAGGGCAGCATAAAGCATTCATGGCATGACTGTGGAGAATGACAAGCACGCTGGTTATTCATCACTGCTGGAGCGGTGACAGCTCTAGTCCTACAGCCTAACCACATTTCTGAAAGGAAGCAGCTGGATACAAAACAGCAAAGAGCCTGAAAGTGAATCCTGGGAGAAATCACATGGACTGACTGTCCAGCCCTCGAGCTACCAAGATACTCAAGATAACAACATGGCAATGGTTCTGCAAGAGAACCTGAGCCAACTTTAAACAATGATGGATGACTCCACCTGCTCACTCTTCAAGAGAATCCCTCCATGTATGCAACCTGCCAGAAAACTTAATAAACTGAAAGTAAAGCTGTCTCATGGCTACACTATTGGTTAGAGCACCAAGTCACTCTATCCCTTGCTGTCATCAGCAAACAGTAAAGAAGAAAAGAAGAAATATTAGATGATAGTGCAGGCCCCTCAGGTTAGGGTTCTTGCTCACCAAACCCCCTAGGAAAAGAGAGCCATCTAACATGCAAGCAGCCGCCACTTCAGATTAGGCAGGTAGCCAAACAACAGTTTCAGTGAAAGGTGAGGATTGCCCTATTGCTACTGGTAAAACATCATGAGCATACCTGCTCCCAGAAGATGATGAGCAGGAGTGTGTGAGAGAGAGAGAAAAAGAGAAATCAGGAAAAGACTGGGCAGCTTCATTTGTATTCATTAGCTGAGGAGGATGCATCCTTCCCTGGCAGGAAAACAGCGATGTTACTGGCAAAAGAGTAACCTCAGAGGCAGCAAGGAAGTCTCATCTCTGCTGCAGCTAATGCTGGACACCTGGCCAAACAGCCATTTCTTGTCCAAATAAGCCTGGGTCTGCAGATCCAAGACCTGAAGAGAAGCTGAACTCCACCTGCACTCATAAGGAGCAAAGTGCACCTCACTTTTTACTGTGTGGAATTTTTCCATGTATTACCCATTTTCCCCACCAGACTCTGATTATGTAAGTACTTTCCTTATCAAAACCAAAGCAGATACGAACTTGAATCTTTCCATGGCTGAAGTCTGCTGACTATAAACAAAAGGGAAAGTGCATGCTGCACATCCTTGCTTCATTCAGACCTGCATTTGCTCCAGTCTGGTCTATACATACATCCCTCTCTGCATGATGGCACTTCAAGAGAGATACACTGAATAGTCACTGAATATGCACTGGAGCTGGCACAGGTGACCTCTTTGAAGTTGTGCAGGTAATTAGTTGCCAGATGATTTTCTTAGCACAAGGCAAACACTAAAACACAGTGTGGACAGATTTGATGTAAAGCCTGTAGTTTGCTATCAGAGAAGCTCCTGACAAATACTCAATGCTGCTTCTTAAACACTAATAATGCTTCACAGCAGCTTTTCAGTACCTAGATGGACACAAGAGGAATTTCTTTAAATGAGAAGAAAATTATGATACTTAATAGCTAGCAAGGCTAGCTATTAAAAAAAGGAATATAATCAATTCTGCTCCCTCCAAGTTATGGCTTCTCAATACAAAAAATGAAGCCTTTCTAATAGTATTGATTACTAATGTTAAACTGTGAAGGAACAGATCACACACTCGTGTAAATAAGGAGAGAAAGAATTTCCAGGTCAGGAAAGTTGTATGAAGAACAATTCTGCCCTAATGCAAGAGGTTGTTAGCAATATGTCATTTGCAGGGGTTCTTCAGTACTCTTTCTGCAAAGTGAAGTCAAGCTGTGCTGCATCATGGAGCCTACATGACAGCAACTTCTGGGTGAGGGGTTTGGAGTGCAAGCCCTATAGGGAGAAGGTGGATGGGAGCTGGGGTTGCTTAGCCTGGAGAAGAGGAGGCTCAGGGGAGACCTTGTTGCTGTCTACAACTACCTGAAGGGAGGTTGTAGCCAGGTGGGGGATGGTCTCTTCTCCCAGACAACCAGCATCAGAACAAGAGGACACAGTCTCAAGCTGTGCCAGGGAAGCTTTAGGCTGGATGTTAGGAAGAAGTTATTCATAGAAAGAGAGTAGCCATTGGAATGTGCTGCCTGGGGAGTTGGTGGAGTCACAATCACTGGAGGTGTTTAGGAAGAGACTGGATGGGGTGCTTGGTGCCATGGTTTAGTTGATTAGATAGTGTTGGATGATAGGTTGGACTTGATGATCTCAAAGGTCTTTTCCAACCTGATTAATTCTATTCTATTTAGCCTACTCTAAAACTTCTCAGAGACTGCTGTGGAGCTTGCATTGGGTGACATCTTCCCTTACAAGCCAGAGGATGAGACAGAACTGCAGTCTTGCAGACAATCCCAAATTAGGGTGAGTGGCTAGTCCTCCAGCAGGCAAAGGCAGGAGAAACCAGGCTCTGGAAAACCTGCGCTGCCAGGACTGCCCCCTGGGAAGTGACTGAGGACCTGGGGCAGTCTCAGGCTGCGCCAGGGGAGGTTTAGACTGGATGTTAGGAAGAAATTCTACACAGAGAGAGTGATTGCCCATTGGAATGGGCTGCTCAGGGAGGTGGTGGAGTCACCATCATTGAAGGTGTTTAGGAGGAGACTTGATAGGGTGCTTGGTGCCAGGGTTTAGTTGTTTAGGTGGTGTTGGATTAGTTCATAGGTTAGACGTGATGATCTTGAAGGTCCCTTCCAACCTGGTTTATTCTATTCTATTCTAATGACTCTCTCAGTGAAGAACTTTCTCCTCACCTCAAGCCTAAACTTCCCCTGGCGCAGCTTGAGAGTGTGTCCTCTTGTTCTGGTGCTGGTTGCCTGGGAGAAGAGACCAACCCCCTCCTGGCTACAACCTCCCTTCAGGTAGTTGTAGACAGCAATGAGGTCTCCCCCGAGCCTCCGCTTTTCCAGGCTAAACAACCCCAGCTCCCTCAGCCTCTCCTCACAGGGCTTGGGCTCAAGGCCTCTCCCCGGCCTCATTGCCCTTCTCTGGACACATTCAAGCGTCTCAATGTCCTTCTTAAACTGAGGAGCCCAGAACTGGACACAGGACTCAAGGTATGGCCTAAGCAGTGCTGAGCACAGGGGCACAATGACTTCTCTGCTCCTGCTGGCCACACTATTCTTGAAACTGCTCAATGAAACAAAACAAAAAACCCAAATCAGACAATTCCCCACATACATTTCAGACCATTATTAAAAAAAAACAATTACAATTCTTCTGTAAAGCATTCACAAGAAATCCTGAAACAAGCAAATTCTTTTAGAAGCTCAACTGAGTTTCACTGAATATTTTCCAAACCTCTTCCAATTTATGGCAGGGAAGATAATGGCAGGAATTTTAATAGCTCCAGTGTGAAGCCAAGTGAAACTAAATGGTTTCAACTGATACATTCAGACACGAAAAATCAATTCCAAAAATGTGAACATTCACAACTGAAAGAAGGCTTAGAAAGAATAGCTGCTAGTGGAGGCCATTAGGCTTTCATGTGACTAATTAAATTTAAACAAAAAGTATTCTGGAACTATGGAATGCAAAGAGCAGAAATGTTCTTCTTTTCCTCTTACACAACATATTCCTGTCCTGCTGTTCTTGCCTCCTTGCTCCTGGACTCTCAGCTCTCTCTCACTTATTTCTAATGGAGAACACCAAAGGGGAGGACTTTGGTTGATATTTACCTGAAAGTAAGAACTTCATTGACTACTTTGCTGCCTTTTTCCTCCTTTGAATTTGGATCCCCTGAAGCATATTTAAAGGATTTTTGGGGTAAACATCAGGCATTTCAAAGGAGTATTTAATCATGCAATCAAATTATTTGGGCAACTTAGGGTAATGTTGGTTGGAGGCCAGAATAAAGGACTCTGTGAATAACTTTCCTATGCTGCTCAGATTATCCAGCTTGGGAAAAAGTAACATTTTGGTCAGGTATGTGAGAAATTATTTGTTGTTAGCTAGATTATTCTGCTGATTAAAAGAATATGATGGGAAAGTACTCAATAAGGGCCACAAGGATGAGCAGAGGGCTGGAGCACCTCTCCTGTGAGGACAGACTGAAGGAGTTGGGGCTGTTCAGTCTGGAGAAGAAAAGGCTCCAAGGTGACCTAATTGTGGCCTTCCAGTATCTGAAGGGGGCCTACAAGAAGGCTGGAGAGGGACTTCTCAGGATATCAGGTAGTGATAGGACTAGGGGGAATGGAATGAAGCTGGAGGTGGGGAGATTCAGGCTGGAGGTGAGGAGGAAGTTCTTCACCATGAGAGTGATGAAGCCTTGGAATGGGTTGTCCAGGGAGGTGGTTGAGGCTCTGTCCCTGGAGGTGTTTAAGCCCAGGCTGGACGAGGCTCTGGCCAGCCTGATCTAGTGTGGGGTGTCCCTGCCCATGGCAGGGGGGTTGGAACTAGATGATCCTTGTGGTCCCTTCCAATCCTGACTGATACTATGATATTCAGGCCCCCAAAATAACATTTGTCAATTTTCTATGCATTTAAATGCTGTTGGCACAACATTACCAAAGAATATGGAAAATACAACTTGTTACTTCTGGGTTGGCACTCAGACTGGTGTGTCTTCTACATTTAAACTCATATGTTTTCCCCAAATTAATAGGCAACAAAGAGTCATGAGCTTTCCTAGCAGGGCAAGAGAGTATTTTAGGTTTCCTGAACCAGCAGTTCATTGTGCTTTGCTCTGAACACTCTGCCACTTGCATTCCTGCCTGCCAGAACTTTACTGAAGGCTGTTGGTTTTTACATCACAGCTATGAAATGCAGTCAGCCCTTTTTGGAAACAAGTCTATTGTGCTAATGTGAATACACCAAAGATGGAAGACACAAGGCAGGGCAGTGACTGGTGCAGTAAGACATCCCCTGTAGGAGCCTTTGCAAAGTGAAAATGAATGATAATCTCAGAGAATCTATCCTTCACTGTGAGGCTCACTGCTCAGCTGAAAGCATTCAGGATCAACACAGTTCCTCTCTCCTTTCTCCAGGGAAGCTCCATGCACTACTCCTACTGTTGATGTCCTCCCCTCTGCTGAGAAGTCTGCCGTGTCCTGTGCTTTCTGAGTGCACAGCCCTCACTGATGTGGCAGGGGTTCATCAGTGGCAGCACTCCCAAGTGCTTTAATAAGGAAAAAGAGAACAATTTTTACTCTGGGGCTTCAGCATGGGACTGAAGGCACATAGCATAGCAATTGTCTAGCTCTACCCTGACAGGTGGATGTATTAAATGAAGTATTCAATCCAACTAAGCAATTAAACTAGCAAACTCCAAGAAAAAAACCCCTCTAAATTGCTAATCCAATAGAGTTAGACAATGGCAAAGAGCTTCAGAGCAGTACCAAGAACAAGCTAAAATAATGAGACTGTAAGCCCTAGAAGGAGATGAGCTTGTAAGTTATCCCAGCTGGTCCAATTCCCACAGTGCTGCACACTGAACTGCTAGATCTGGGATCACAAAAAAACCAAGTGATGGATCTGTGATGAAGAAAAGCCTCTCAGACTTTACTGACAAGGGATCAGAGAGCAAGGCAAGAGAGACAAATGCCAGTTCCATCGCTGAGTACGCTGTAATCCAGTTCAGGAAGCAGAACTGGGACAGGCTCCAAAGAGACACGCATGCCAGTCCTGTTAGCAGGAGTGGGGATGTTAAAGTTGGTTCCAGAAAGAAAAGATAAAATAGAACAGCAAAAAGAGTGGCAAAATAAATAATTTAGCTTAGTGGTGAAAAGACTTTTTTTTTAATGTCACATTTCCAATCTTTGAACTGTTTTGGCAATGCCTTCTTTGGCTTATTTGTCACTTGTCAGACAGAGAAGAACTTATCTCCATGGCAACACATTATATTAAATGTAGGAAGCAGAACCTATCTATCTCAGCATCTAAGCTTATTAAAGCTCATTAAATAGTAACCCACAGTAAGAGGGGAATAGGCACCCGTACTGAAGCATTTGTTCAAGGAAAATAACATACACTGGTGGACACCAGCTAAAAATGGAATTTTGCCCACATTCAGGAAGTTGAAAACATATTCCAAACAGGTTTCTAAACAGGAACAGCTTTCCAGGCTAGGGAAGATCCGCAGGTCTGATCAGTACTCGAAAAGCAGCATGCAACACAGAGATGAGATGCTGAGACACTCGGCATCACTGAGGAGGTAGGATAGGAGGAACCACAGGGAGAGTTTTCTGAAACTGGAAGCCAGGCAAGGCAGTGAAATGTTGAGTGAATAAGAGAGTAAGTGATCTCAGGGGCTGGCGTTAGCAGGTGGGTGACCTTGACTTGGACCCAATAAACTACAAGTGGAGGGCATCTAGCACGTACAGGAATGGGCCCATAAGTCAAGTGTAACTTGGGATGGCTGCAGCAAGGCAGCTCTGAAAAGAAAGCTCATACACTGGAAACTCAGAACTGTGAAATCAAGGCATTCTGTGGGGTTATGCAACCAAACCAATTAGTCTTAAGATGGGCAATTTATGTTCACTGATCAAGTCATTTATGCAACGTATTTTTTTCCCCCCTGATATTCCAGCAGTGGTATCAAACACTGTGTCCAGCTCAGGAAATGCCTCAGCTGCTGGTCAGTAGGTGGTGGGAGACTGTTCAGAGCAGCACATTCTCTGCCCTCATGTCTGCACCTAGCTGCTGACAGGACTGAGCTCTGCATACAGCTGCTGTGAGCCACAGGGCCACCCTTATAACAAACAGAATGTTCACAAATCTCTGAGCCTCCTCTCGGCCTCCTTTCCTTGCCAAGACCAACGTTTCTAAGGTGTATGTCCCCTTTTAGCCTACCCAGGAGCACTGCTGGAGTTTTCCTTCTGCACTCTATACATTAGAAGGTCTGCTCAAATGTTACTATGACAAATGAGTTGATAATAGCTGTGTTCATGAGGTTAGACCCTCCTCATATTGTATGTGAGCATTCCCCATTCAGATTGTTTGTGGCTTGAGCTTGGTGACCCAAAAGCAATCAGTTCTTGGGCTGCTCTCGACTCACAGCAGATATGTACATTGTGTGTGTTATAGAAGCTGCTGAACACTTCCAGTTTAATTCAGTTACCTTCTGGGATAAGGTTAAAATGTGCTTTTAATCTGTGCAAACTACATTCCACAGCCCTGATAACCAAAGAACCTATGAAAACTGATTAA
Source organism: Melanerpes formicivorus (assembly GCF_026170545.1). Lineage (NCBI taxonomy): Eukaryota > Metazoa > Chordata > Aves > Piciformes > Picidae > Melanerpes > Melanerpes formicivorus. The sequence goes on along the minus strand of NW_027142515.1, from coordinate 575,454 downwards.
AAGCTTACTTTGTCCACTTGGTTCATTTTCACATGCTTCATTAACGAAGTATCTTTAGGCTTCCTATCCACAGCAGGCATCAGGAGCAAAATGAAAGCACTAAAATGAATGAACAAGGGGCTTGTTCAAAAGAGTTCACTTTTAACAGAAGTTAACTGAGCAGGAAAGCAAAAAGAATAAATGGCACAATGGCCTGATGGAAAGCGAATCACACCACATCTGCTCTTGCACCTTGGTGCTGGGCTTCCAGCCACAGTTAAAAATGTATTTACATGACACCTCCACACATTCTCCATTACATATTCTGGTGGGCAACACAGAAGGAAATTGCAAAGCACATCAGGACTCAAAAGGAGAGATACCTGGATGGGTTTTAGTCAGCTGAAAGCTGACGTGTCCCACTTTGCTATGGGGAAAGCAGTCTCGGAGACAGCAACCTTGGAGCCCCAGTTACAGGACTATTTCAGGAGCTGCTGAGTTCACTCAAGGTTGTGCTGTTCTTTCCCCCTGCTCACGGCCACCAGCCTCAGCAGCACCTCTGACACGGTGCTCCCAGGTGTGGGTTTTACCAGCTGGACTGTGATGCTGAAAGGTGCAGCTCAGATGAAGCCTGAGCGATACACTGCCCTGCAGGTATGTTCTTTAGTGTCTGCACTTGGTACATTCCTTCAGTACAGCAACACCTATTTGTGAGCTGGCTAGCCTGCCTTGCAGAACCTGCTACCCACAACTCACAGAGGCTATAAAAAGGTAAGCTAAAGTCAGGGTGAACTCATTATGCCAAAATGATTTTCAGGAAGGAGAAGAACACTCAGTGCTGTAGTGACCACTCCAATTAAGACTGCAACAGCAAACCTACTCAACAGATTCAATGAACGCTGTCTTAAGACTCTTCTGATCCGTAATGCAGCCAGCATTACATAAGATATCCCCCTACAGATTCAACTCCATACAGAAAAAATACAACCTCCCTCTCCTTTAAATCAACATAATCATGCAATGACTTTTCCAAAGCTGTCTTAGCAGACAGAGGCAACACAAGAGGCACAACTACTATATTTGCTGTGTCTGGCTGTAGCAGCCCTACGAAATTCATCTCTCTGAACAAGAGAATGTTGACATTGGGAGCTCAGAAATGTAAGCCACTATGACGCTGCTGTCATCTCTCCACTATCTTTGTCATTTATTTAGGCATCTTTACACAACCATATTAATACTTACAGGAGCCTGCAGGCTGGTGGAATAACATTGCTTTCCTCAGCTTTTCATAGGTGCTTCTCTGTGGTGTAAATGCTGACAGTCAGGAGACAATATCCCTGCAAGAGCTCACCTAAAGGACAGCGTTTTCATGGAGCAGGGAGGCAGGACAAGACACTCATTTCCACCCCACCCTGTTTTTCCAATTGATTTCCTTCAGCTTCTAATTTGTTAAAGGAAAAATGCCAATGTTCTTCTAAAGTTCCAAGATCATTTCTTCCTGTAAAACCCAGCTAGAGGACACTTCCAAGCAGTGCTCTAGAGCTAATAACCTGCAGGAAATGACAGGGTTTTTTTCTCTCTCTCTCTTGTCACTTTTTTTTTACAGTGAGGTGGAATTCACCTTTGTTCAGGGATTTATGCAACAATTCAGTCCCATCTCATCAGAAAAACAAAGGCTTCCTGCTCCTTCCTCATCAAAGCAGAACCAGAGGTATCCTGAACTGCACAGGGAACAACCAGGTGGTCAGCAGCACAAGGAAGAGAGAAAACAGATTTGAATCTAATCTAGCTGGCATTACTGTAATCATGAGATGCTAATAGGACAATAAACTATAAGCACACTTACACAATTACAACCACCTCAAAATGACACCAGATTGCATTCAAAATCTGGAATTACTAAAAATTAAGATTTGACCTTCAGGGTGACCATGTCAGCCTCTGTAGGATGTGTTTCTTTATGGTCTTAAAGCTATAATGTCCAAACATGGGTATCTTAGAAGATTCAAATCAGAATCCAGGACTTGTGTCTAAAAAATACCCATTGTAGTCCTGCTGCTGTCTAGCACATTAACCTGAGGCCGTTCAGTCTGGAGAAAAGAAGGCTCTGAGGTGACCTTATTGTAGCCTTCCAGTATCTGAAGGGGGGCTACAAGAAGGCTGAGTTCTGGGACCTCTTAGGATAGCAGGTAGTGATAGGACTAGGGGGAATGGAATGAAGCTGGAGGTGGGGAGACTCAGACTAGACATGATGATCTTGAAGGTCTCTTCTAACCTGGTTTATTCTGTTCTATCCAGATTCTTTTAAAATATCTGTGTTGTAGACAGGATCCATTTATTTTTTGTAAAGAGCTTTTACCTCAATGTTCCCCAAAAAACCCTTCTTTGTTGATGTCAGAATAGAACTTTGGGATTTTTAATCCCTAAACAAACACTGCAGACTCTTCACCTTGCTTCTGAATAGCTTTCTTTACAATTAGTGTAACATCTAGAGCTTTGTCACGTGCAGTCCTGTGAGATCGCAATTCTCACAGAGGGCACTGTCAGCACGTTTGCTGACGACACCAAGCTGGGTGGAATGGGTGACACACCAGAAGGTTGTGCTGCCATTCAGCAAGACTTGGACAGGCTGAGAGCTGGGCAGGGAGAAATTTGATGAAGTTCAACAAGGGCAAGGGCAGAGTCTTGCACCTGGGAAGGAACAACTCCATGCACCAGGATAGGTTGGGGACTGACCTGCTGGAGTGCAGTGAAGGAGAAAAGGACCTGTGGGTCCTGGTGGATGGAAGGATGACCATGAGCCAGCAATGCGCTCTTGTGGCCAGGAAGGCCAAGGACATTCTGGGGTGGATTAGGAGAGATGTGATTAGTAGGTCGAGATAGGTTCTCCTTTCCCACTACTCTGCACTGGTGAGGCCACATCTGGAATATTGTGTCCAGTTCTGGGCCCCTCAGGTCAAGAAAGACAGTGAGCTGCTTGGGAGTCCAGCACAGAGCCACAAGGATGATTAAGGGAATGGAACATCTTCCATATGAGGAGAGACTGAGGGAGCTGAGGGCTCTTTAGCTTAGAGAAGAGGAGACTGAGAGGTGACATCATCAATGTTTATAAAGATGGGTGAGTGCCAAGAGGCTGGAGCCAGGCTCTGCTGGGTGGTGCCCAGTGACAGCACAAGGGGCAGCAGTGGAAGTTGAGGCATAGGAAGTTTCAGGTGAATATGAGGAAAACTTTTTTCCCTGTGAGGGTGACAGAGGCCTGGAGCAGGCTGCCCAGGGGGTTGTGGAGTCTCCCTCTGGAGATATTCAAAACTTGCCTGGATGCATTCCTGTGTGATCTGTCATAGGTGATCCTGCTCTGGCGGGCGGTTGGACTGGATGAGCTTTCAAAGTCCCTTCCAGCCCCTGAAATTCTGTGATTCTTTTACAAGAGAAAGACCCTTTCCCTCATCAACACATTTACAGGTCTTTAATATAAGAAATGAAAAACAAAAATCTTAGGATTTGGGGTTTTTTTTAACCTACATTTGCTCTTCAAAATTGACTGTGGCTCTTACTTCTCCCTGGAATAAATTTTCAGGACAAAAGTCCAAATATTTTCCATGACTACAGAAGACAGAAATTAGCCCTTAAAATAAATCTGTAAGTTGTGGGGGGAAACCTCTCCAAGTAGTGATGCTGCTTTGACATAAGATCATTAAATATCACTGCACAAACATTAGACCTCTGTAGTACCCTTGAAAGTATCCAGACACAGAAGAGAGGGTTGCCTGCTTTAACACATTAATTAATCTCAGCTGCTGTTTTGAGGAGCAGCAGGCTGAGATTGCCACCAGGCTGACAGAGAGCAGGAGGGATCACAAAGAACAAAGAACCATCGGTCATGTCAGTGCTGTGCTTCTCCCCTCTCCAATGAAGAGCCAGTTGATCAATTTAATGCAAAAGACTTCTACAAAGTACTTTCACTGCTGTCCCTAGGAAAACCACCACTTTAAATCCCTATTCACAGAGCAACAAAGTAAAACACTTTCAACACAAAAAAGCCACAGGAACAGGGCTCCCTGAGATGTGAGAAGAAAAGAAGACAAAGCTGAGAAGTCATTCTCAGCCAACACACACCTCTTCAGCTGCTTTACTGCAGAGAAGAGGTTAAACTCTGCCCTTTGAGGTGTACACCTGGCAGGCCTAGCTCAGGTAGGGCCAACAGATAATGTCCTGCAGAGTCATTATGGGAAACTCACTCCTGAGCATCTCAGCCCCTGTAATTGTAACCATACTGGCCCAGTCTGTCCTCTTGGGCACAGGGGACTTGCTCCTTCATTTCACAATTGCTTTGTTAGGAGACATCCAATTCTGGCACCACTGCTCTGCTACCACTGGGGCTTGGGTGGCTTAGGTCTCCCTCCTGGCAGTGGGCAAGGATGAGGGGCTCTGCCTGCCAGCAGGGCAAGCCATCGTTCTGCACAGTGCTGATGAGGCCAGCCCCAAACTGAAGGCAAGCAATGGTAGGAACTCATACCCCATCCCTCTAGCTTGTGCCATACTTAGGGGCTGCCTGTGAATAGAATAGCATTAACCAGGTTGGAAAAGAGCTTTGAGATCATTGAGTCCAACCTATCATCCAACACCATCTAATCAACTAAACCATGGCACTAAGTGCCCCATCCAGTCTCTTCCTAAACACCTCCAGTGATGGTGACCTGACTGCCTCCCTGGGCAGCACATTCCAATGGCCAATCTCTCTTTCTATGAAGAACTTCTTCCTAACATCCAGCCTAAATCTCCCCAGTGCAGCTGGAGACTATGTCCTCTTGCTCTGGTGCCAGTTGCCTGAGAGAAGAGACCAACCCCCAGCCAGCTACAACCTCCCTTCAGGTAGTTGTAGACAGCAATAAGGTCTCCTCTGAGCCTCCTCTTCTCCAGGCTAAGCAACCCCAACTCACATCCACCCTCATGGGTAGGTGAAAGCATGCCAAAGGGTTTTATTAACAATCTGCCAGAAGAGGTCTAAAAAAAGGAGCACAACCTCTTTCTTTAACAAATGGGTTACACTTCTGGACAAAAAACCACCAAACAAACCAACAACAAACTAGTTTTCTCCAGTCAAACTAGATTAATTTTCCTCTAAAGCTATTTTAGCTTGCTTAAGGCATCTTAAGTACCCTGTATAAATGAATTAGGAATGACAGTTCTCCAGTCAGGGGATAGGTGACCATGTTCTTTTCTTGTACAGTACATACTTTCTGAGAACAAAACATAAAAGCCAGTGTGTTATCTGCATGCCTGTTATTTAAATGGCTTTCTCTCCTTGCTTTGTGAGAGTTTAACATTCCCAGTCATGTGTGAAGAAAGACTTTGGAACACAAAAATGGGACTTCAGATAACACCAAATTACTTCTCAGCAACAACTGCAGACATCTGCTGTTCTGTAGATGTGCAAAGCAAACCACGGTGGAATTTCACAAACAAATTTACAGCATGTCAAAATCTTCAGTGAGAAAGCAGATTGAGCAGGGCTCTGTAATAATGGTACCTGCTGAGGAGTGCTCCACCACAGCCTGCCTGTGCTGCAGGACATCTACTGCTGCACAGGGTACAAAGCTTAGCACCTGGAATCAGACAGACACTTGTTTTTTAACATTTTCCTGTTGCAATCACCTGCCATATTCTTGTAATTCTATAGCCTTTGTCTGTGTCTTTGAGAGAGACACAGCAATTAAACCAGAGTTCAGAGCACCTAACAGGGTGGAACCCTTTCCCTAGGTAAATGAGATCTCTGCTTACCTTGTAAATTCTTACTCTTAATTCCAGATCTATTTAAATTTGAACTTCAGGGGATAAAGTATCCCCCGTGTCTCCTCTTCTGATGCACAATGAAGTGCATGGTAAGCTCTCAGCAAACTTTACCCTATCTACAAGACAAGCTAATAACATGCCCAGACCTCCTGGACTCCTGGGCATCCCCCCAGGCCTGGGCATGCAAGAAGGAGCACTCTAGGCACTGCTAGCAGAATTGCCATGGTGTGCTGTGCGGCTGAGGCCGTGTGAACCAAGTTATCAGGTCAGCTCTGGGCTGGCAAGGTGGGCTGGGGAACAATTTTCAATTTTGCTCCTTTCAAAGCAAGTGAAGGAGAACAGCTTCTGCTAAGAGCTAAACAAACTTCTGGGAAGTATTTACGTGCCTGGTCTGGGGTTTGCCAGCCCCTGTTCTAATCAAGGGATTTGGATTTCATGTGGCTGATGCTTTAGTGATGGAGTTACTCATTGCAGAAAGCCGTTGCCTTGGTAGCTGGGTGACCCAGGGGGTTAATAAAGTGAATTTTCACCCCAGAGATCTGTGATTCATGCCTGGCTTAACAGACAACAGTAAATGAGTTTGCTGGTCTCAAACTAGCCCACAGCCTCACTGTAAAATCCCAGCATCATTTTGAAGGAATTTACCGGAGCTGGGATTTTCTACTCATAAGAGACCCAAGACAAGAATAACAGGGTTATGTCTTAAGAGAGGATGAGAAGGCCATTAAGTAATCCTAGGATATTATTAAGTAATGTAAGTTTAAGTGTTTGTGCATAAAATATCTGGAAATAAAATACAAAACAAAACCAAACCCACAAAACAGAACAACAAAATGAAACAAACCAAACCCCCACCACCACCACAGACAAAAAACCCCCACAACAAACCAATTCACAACCCACAAACAAACCAAATCACAACCCACAAACAAACCAACCCCAACAAAACCCATTTAATTCCATTACAAGTTTAGCTTTTGACCATATAGTTGCAAGGAAAAGGTGAAGCAGCCTTTCTCATCCAGTACTGAAGGCAGTCTTACTGCTCTACGTAAGCAGTGACAGGGTAAAGCTCTCTAGGAATGATGCTACCGCTCCTTGTGGAAATGCAGCATCTCAGCAGAGTCTGAAGCCCTTGCTTTCAGAGTTAGTCCTATAAAGATAATTAGCTCATCCATGCCCAGGCAGGAGATGCTTTTTGAATTTTTCTGACAACAACAGTCCTTAAATGCTCGTCTGCTCGAGGCTAAAGATTTAAAGCTCACCATGGATGGTTGCTAAAAGGCTGACAGTTGCCTTACAGCATTATCCCACAGATACAGCACCCTCCCAGATGTATGTTTCAGTCTCAGGTCCGTTCGCTCACTCAACTTTGTGCATCATGCCAGAAGCAAAAAAATACAGAAACAGCTCTTTATAGAGAATTTAAAGACACAAACCCAGGGCAGTGTCAATATCCTGGCATAAACAATGGTTTTGCCTCTTTTGAGGGAAATACAATCTCACACGCTTCTCATTTGGCTTTCTCTCCACCAAAGGGACAGAAAGAAGGTTGGAGGATGTTTTGCCTCTGCCTGCAGCTCTGGCTAGGTCCCAAACTGATGTAAATCAGCTTCCTTCTGCTGTGGTCCTTAGTTTCCAGACAACGATCTGAATCTTTGCTTACTGCATCAGTCAGCAAGAAGTGGAGTCCAGAGGCTATCAGAGGCAAAGGGCTATCACTGGGCAGATAGATCAAGAAGTCTAACAGACTGTGGTACATTTTCTCTTTATAAAGTATAAACAGTCCCCATGTTTATGTATGACAGCAGCACTGTGAAGGAGGAGAGAGGGAGAGATGTGGGGAGTGACAAATAGACTGTAAATTAGAATTAACTGCATCAGAAACTTGAAGGAAAGAAACAAGTTGGGTGCTGTGTGTAGAAAATATCTTATTGCAGTCAAGCCTGACCCTGTTCCTTGAAAAGCATTTCTCTGATTTGTTCAGGTCACAAGTGGGATGGAAATGAGCCTCCGTACTGCTTCTTCACACATCCGGATTTAATAGACTTTTTTCCACTGATAAAAGACCACTAATGAGTTCATTTTCAAGCTATTAAATTGGCTAGAATAGCTAGTTCTGCTGATGATTGCACAGAGACCTGACGGTCACAGTGGGTTTTGTCTTTGGCTGTTAACCATTTGCTGTCTTGATGCCAGTATTATTTACGCTGAAAAGGAAGGGAAACCAAGCACAAGAAACCCTGCCCTGTGTCCCCGGCTCCCCCAGCTCGTTCTTTGTTCTGCCTCCACGTGCTGCTCAGATGCCTGTATACACAAACACTTCCTTCTCAGGCACCTCTTGTTTCAGCATCATCCAAACAATTAGAAGCTTTTGGTTCTGGCTGAGAGCATAATTTCTCTTTTGCTTTGTTCACTGAAATGTTTTAGTTCCGAGTATGGCAGTTCCTTCCCAGGTCTCACACTCATGGTTTTTGCTGGGCTGGAGTCTATGCCCTGATGAAGTGTGTATGTAGGGTACCTTACACAAGGTTGCCTCAAATCTTATGAGAGCAGTCTATTTTTTTAGCTAATCAAATTCCTGCAATTAAGGAATCACCAGGAGATTTCTCTTGCAGTTTAGATACACATCACTTGCACTGTCATGCAGAATTTTACAGGCAATTAGCTGCATTGCTGCTCAGTGCCCTAAACCCTGGCCTCAGTGCTTGGAGGAAGCAGGGGCAAGTTGGTCCCTGATAGCATTGTCCCTCTCTTTCTCTTCAGAGAATCTTTGAGTGGGATTGTGCAAAATACATTAGAAACAGATTCGACCTCAGCCTTTAATATGCAGTGGGACTATGGATTTGGCACCATGGGAAACAGCTAACTCGTCACTGCTTTTGGTTGGATACTCCTTCAGGGAGCCACCCAGAGCAGCACAAGCCATCAAAAATGTGCTCAGCACTAGACACAGCCAAGAATATGCCTGAAACACATCTGAAACGCTGGAAAGTCTTCTGTGCCAGTCATTTCATAGGAGTTAGGGATTTATCCCTTCTCTCCTGGCCCAAGGGAAAGGCAAGAAATGGGAAAGGTAGTGGGGAGGTTGACTTTGGGCACTGTCCTTTCACATTCCAACAGCATGTTTTAGTTTCAGTGACTGCAGACTATACTACAGGCATTAAACATGAGAAAAAGTGGTGCTGCTCAGATCAAGGACTGTGCAGCAGTTTTACAGGGTTGTGCACACATTCAGTGGCTCTGGAAATTTCACATTTTAGGCTTCTTCCCTGTACTCCATCGAGTCCCTGCCCTTACCGTGGGTTCTCATCACACAAGCACAATTCTGCCAGTTTTTGCCATCTCACTGGAATCTGCAGCAGGTTTCCCTGCTTATTTGTTCCTGTGCTTACCCTTCTAACCTCTTGCTGTACTCACACCTGGTGTTTTCAATTCTTCACCATCAGTTCCTTGGAACCACCCTTAATTAGACAGGAAAATGCAACACTAGATTCCTTTTCATATCACACATTTGTCAATTTTATGCTCGTTGAATCTTTCCTTTAAAGCTGAACTGATGTTTTCACAGACAACCACCTGCTCTTCCAATGACACATCCCTTCTTTAACTGTGAAAGGAGTAGAAAGAAAAGGTATGTTGTTACACAGACTTCAAACATTCACCTGGCCTTCCTTTAGTCTTTACTGACTTAATTAGATTAAGGCCCCTTTCCTTTTGCTGTCCCTTTCCTCCCTCCTCTTGGCTGCTTTCACTGTTGCCAGAGTGCAGACAGGGCACGGCTTATGAATTGCAGCTTGTTCCTGGCTAAGTTTGACAATTCCCAAGATGATTTTAAAAACCTAACATTTCTAGCCACCAACACCATGCTCTGGCTTCCAGATCCTCACATCACCCTGTTAGGATAGCTTCTCAGTGACTTAAAGGCCAAAAGTCAGGCGTGGCACTGCACAAAGGAGACTCAGGTTGCAAGCCTGGAGAGCAGCCTGCAGTTGTCTGATTGCTCTAGCTGCCGCGTGGGGATAGCAACTGCATGGACTGAACACAATCCCTGCACTTGTAAGCAGGTTTTAATGACACTTACTTTGCTTTTAATGACACTTTTCCAGATGAAAGTTTTAGAAAATGGCCTTCTTCCTGTTTTGCTTTGTAATGTCTATTTGGTTGAGACTGGCATCTGTAAGAGGCTGGAAGCTTTTGCTGGGAGGCATTACAAGTGGGTCCATCACAATCACACAATGGTCTGGGTTGGAAGGGACCTCCAATGGCCATCTAGTCCAACCCCCTTTGCAGTAAGCAGAGGCACCCCCCTTATTTAATGGTGTATAAATACACTGGTACCAGTCCTTGTTGTCATTTCAGTCCAGTTACTTGACTGGGACTCTTAATACTACCAACGTGCAAACCTCCTTGCTGCACCAATCCAAGGAGAGGAGACAAATCAGGCACCGAAGGGCAGAGACATCATGTGACATTTCAGACACAGCACACAGGTCCATATGGAGCAGACCCACAGACCCCTTTAGAGAAGCGCTGTGATGTATAGAAGTGTTAGCCAGCCCAACACCTGTCATCACAAGGTCTGCTCCCAAAGATGGGTGTATCACATATTGACCCTACAGCCAGAGCCTAAAAAGCAGAGCAGATTCCACACATCTTAAAACTGGAAATTCTTGAAGCTGCAGCCATACACTCAGTCTATCCACAGTAACCCTTGCAAGTGGACTGCAATAAATCACCTTACCCAGAAAGGAGCTGCCACCAGTGATGCATCAGCGTCATAGGCTGCTTGTTTGGCTGTGCAAAACCACCCTGCCTGCACAGCCGGCACAACCTGGAGCCCTCTATGCAAAACAGAGGGAGTATCTACAATCAGCCTTCTCTCAATTCAGAGATCTAATTCATTGTTAAAAGCATCAGAAGGTGATTTCCCTCATTCTTAATGGAAAAAATTAATCCCCTCCTCAAAGATTTCAGTCCAGCCCTGAAGCACCTCTTATTGGAACAAAGTTGAAATTTACCTTCAGGCAAAATTGTGGACATGTTTGTACTTGCAGCTGAGGAGAGTGACTTGTTGGCCATCACCTAGATAATGGTGACATTATCATGAGCATGGCAACACCTCACAGAACTTTCAACACAATTATGCTCATGACACCATTAAATGTGTGTTACAATTCTGTGATGTCTGATTTCAAATATCAAGAAATCTGCTGGTATTCCTGTTGAGGTAAATCCTATTCTCTATGTGATGACACAAATTTCTTGTTGACAATTAATTTCTACTATTCACCTCAGAATGTTGGTACAGGAACAAGTTTCTCCTTGAGGAAAGGGGGGAAAAAAAGGCACTGAACCAAATGCATTGGGTTTGGGGCTGTGTTTAAGAAGTTTTAGTAGGAAGGAAAAAATGATGATTGGATGAAAAGATGGCTATAAACTGGAGAGCTAAGAAAGGGGGAAAAAAAGAGTAAAAAATATCAAAATGCACTACATTTTCCTCAATTTTCAGTACATTTTCAAATATTCAACTTCTGAAGAACCTTTGTCAAACATTTAAAGTGCTCATTTAATTCTCCACAAATGATAATTTCCTAAGTTATGCAGGCTCACTTCACAAAAGCCACTGCTTCTGGGACCTACTCACTCAAAATGCAAAGGAAGGCCCCCAGACCATCACACTTGCAAGATGACATCTTCATGCTTAGACAGAGCAAGGTGCTCTACTGGGTTGGAGTTTCCTACTGTGTGAAAGTGGTTGCAGGAGAGGGCTTAGATCAGACAGCAATGGGTGTCTTTAGAGGGGAGTCCTGAGTACTGCCAAATTTTATGATGAAACCCAGGCACGAGCCAAGCACTGTTCAACAGAGGTAAAACAAGTTGGTGCCTCTTTGATGCTTATGGACAGCACTGGTTTGACAAAGTCAGGAAGGTGGTTTGAGAAAGCAGGGAGGTGGTGGAGTCACCATCCCTGGAGGTGTTCAAGAGGGGACTGGACGTGGCACTTGGTGCCCTGATTTAGACATGAGGTCTGTGGTGACAGGTTGGACTTAATGATATTTGAGGTCTCTTCCAGCCTTGGTGATTCTGTGTTTTACCAGCAGACACCTTACAGGGTTTCTATCACAAACCACATCACAGACAGAGCACAGCACACGTGAGGCTGTCAGGTTTTTAACCTGCTTAAAATGCATTGCAGTTCTATATGAGTATTTCCAAAGTGAATTAAGCTAGGTCCACTGAACCATAGAATCCTAGAATGGCTCAGGTTGGAAGGGACCTCGAAGATCATCTACTCCAACCTCCCCACCATGGACAAGGACACCTCTCAACTCGGCTGCTTGAGGCCCATCCAACCTGGCTTTCAACACAACCGCAGCCTCCCAGGGCAGTCTATTTCAGCGTCTCACCACACTTACTATGAAGAACTTCTTCCTCAGATCCAGTCTAACCCTGCTCTCCCTCAGCTTCAAACCATTCCCCCTTGTCCTGTTTCTAGACACCCTCATGAGAAGTCCCTCTGCAGCCTTCCTGTTACATCCCTTCAGGTGTTGGAAGAAAGCTCTAAGGTCCCCCTGGAGTCTTCTCTTTTCCAGGCTGAACAACCCCAGTTCCCTCAGCCTATCCTCACAGTAAAGATGCTCCAGCCCTTGGATCATCTTTGTGGCCTCCTCTGGTCTCACTCCAACAGCTCTGTTTAATTTTGAACAAGGGATATTGGAGCCAGTATTAACATTTTTAGGTATTTGGGTTTCAAATTTTGTAGCATATGTTGTAAAGGCAAAACATGCAGCCCAGTTTTAGCAGTGCACAGTAGCAATTAAATCTGTAATAGGTGAGGAAGATATCTGTCTCCATGACAATATTCCTTAGGCTTTCTGGCTAAAGACTTACTGGTATGTAGTACCATTTTTAGCAAGGAAATTTAAACCCAAGAAAATTTAAACCCAAGAAAATTTAAACCCAAGAAATTTAAAATAAGGGTTAGGATCTGAGTCTTGCCTTATTGTAGAGGTCAAGAACTACAGCAACAAGTGTGGACTTCAAACTTTGACCATCAAATTGCAGGCAAAGGTAAAATTCAAGAAAGAAAATGGGGAAGGTCAAGGAAAGCAATGACCAAGAAAGGTATCAGCGCCAAAGCAACTTGGTTCTTGCAACTAGGCTTAGCAGCTATTCTGAGACAGACAAAAAACTCCTCATCAAGAAGCCATCAATACACATCCCACTAACGGTCCTGTCTGGCAGCCCCAATTGCCAGCCCTTCTGTTAGAGGTTAATAATTCATCTCCTCTCCCCAGCCACACTACCTTGACTCTAAGCCAATTCATAACAAGTGCTATTATAAAATCACAAAAAGCTCAGGTTAATCTAACGTTGAAGAAGATAGATAGCCCAAGTGCTGATGCAAAATCTCCTCTTTTTCTCTTGACTTCTCAAGGTTCCATCTCTCTTTTTTGACATACAGGTGCCGAGCTGGACTGTTCTTGATGCAGAACAGGGCATGATTACATTTAAAACGGAACACAAGAAAACCTTAGAAATTGCATTTGCACATAATCAGCATCCACTTCCCACAAATGCAATGCCCAGTCAACCAGAAGAAAAATGACTTTTAAAAGCAGGTGTTCTTTCTAATTATTGTTGATTTGAGCAAGTTATTCACACTCAGGTGCACCCAGGTTTACAGGAACACAGCCTCGTTTGCCCATCAGCAGACAGCTGACTGAGAAGAATATCCTTTGCTGTAGTCCTCGAATCTGGAGTTTAGCAAGAAGCAGGTCGAATTAGTTAGTCCTGCTCTTCTGTGAGCAGCACATTATACCTCATGTACAAAGCTAATAAGCAAGATAAGAGTCAAACCCAGCCCGCTCTGCTGCTGCAGCGTGGGGGAAGAGCACCCTGTGAACAGCACAGCAGCGGTTAAACACGCACACAGAACACTGATTTATTCAAGGAGTTTATTTCTCCAGGCTTACAAATTTGATTACCATGGAGTACAAAGCTATTAAAAATATGACCTTTCTATACTGTACACGTTGGCAAGAAGCCAAATAATAACTTTGTTTGACTTGGGTGGTGTGATAGAGTGCCTATTCAGCTGGAAATAAAATGACTTTTCTTTGCAGAAAATTATACCTGGAAGACTTAATGTCCCCCATGAACATAACACACGTCCAGAGTTATTAATTCAGACTCACGGCAGCTACGCTCAGAGAAGTAAAGGGATAACATTTCCAGGTGTAGGAGGAAACAATGGAAAATTCTGCTGCCTGCCTGCCATTTGCTCTGTGGTGGGGAGAAGTGAAATAAATACTGATAACATGTGATAAGGCAAAAACTAAACAGATTGGATAACTGGTTTGTCACTGATACTTCCTAACTCCTTGTTCGACCAAGCAGTTGTCTTTTGATACTTATTGAAAGGCAAATAAGAGACAAATACATTGATCTGATCCAACAAAGCTTCTCCTTACTGCTTCCACCAACACCAACAGATCTCAGTTCAGCTAGGAGTAAAACCAAAGAGATACCACAAAAGGAAAAAACTGTGTGGATAGTGCTCTTGTTTTCAGTACTGTTGTACTGAATTCTAGCTTTAGGAAAAAAGAAAAACCAAGAGTCAGAGAAGAGTAGGTGATAGGACAGAACATGACCGTTGGGCTTCCACATATCTTTGGCTTTAAAGATGTCTTCTACATTAATGACACTGCAGTGGCACATGACAGACACCACCCTTGGGGAAAAAACCCAAACACCACCTCCATGATCAAAATTTTCCCCTTACTCAAAGCACAACCATTAATTATTTCTATTAGGTTTCCTTACTATTTCTGGAAGCCCAGATTCACAGCCAGACCAGAACCCTATCACCTATATCTACCTTCATTATTCACTCTTTTGAGTGTTTTGATGTGCTTGTTGCTGTGGTTTTTTTTCTTCTAAGTCTTTGAGGATGATTTGCTTTCATCAGTAGACTTTTACCCCTGCATTGCTTGGTGACCAACAAGGAGCAGTGAGGTTCCAGCAGTATATTTCACTTCCCCTACTCAGTGAAGCCTTTCAAAGTGTACTTTGATCAGCCTGCCAATGACCACACCATCCATTAGCCAGATGCCTTGATTATGACCAGAGTTGTTCCTTCACATTCAATTCTGAAGTTAGAGCAAACTTATTTTGTATACAGAGGAGAAGAAATGAGTGGTCTTTCCACCAAAAAATTCTTAAGGGCTGTGAAAGGGTACCTAGCATCCTCCATTTCAAAAGTTCCTGTTTCATTTCTCAGGGTTAGGCAAGTCTGTGAGCTATGTCTGAATCCAGTTGAGAGAGATCCAATTCTAAATACTGAGATCTTGTGTCCAGTTTTGGGCTCCCCAGTTCAAGAGGGACAGGGATCTGCTGGAGAGAGTCCAACAGAGAGCTACCAGGATGATTAAGGGACTGGAGCACTGCCCTACGAGCAGACGCTGAGACCCCTGGGGCTGTTTATCTGGAAAAGAAGATTGAGAAGGGATTTAATAAACATTTAAAAATGTCTGAGAGCTGGGTGTCAAGAAGGAGGGTCCTGGTCTGGCAGGGGGGTTGGACTCAATGACCTTTGGAGGTCCTTTCCAACCCCTAACATCCTGTGATCTCATCCATGAACAGTTTCCGATGTAACTGAATGTGTGCTGCAAGGTGACAAACGCCTGTGCACTTTTTTTAACTTGCTCTGAACTCCAGGGTTAAGAGGCTAGCCACTTGTCAAGTGCCAACCAGCTGCTGGAGTGGATTGATCAAGTGGGCCACGAAGGCAGGAATGAATGCAGTTTGTGTAAGAGTGATGAAGCCATTGACACGCACAGAGCACTGACCATCGCTGCTTACCCTAAGCAAAGCTGGGCACCGGAAGGTTGGTTTTAGGCTGTATAAAGGTATCCCCTACCCAAACACTGGCACTTATTTGCCACTTTGGGACTGTGCATATATATATATTGCCTGCTGTCTTGTCTGCTGGAAAGATTAACACCATGAACTGCTCCTGCTTCCCTCTGATACTGCCTTCCTTGGAGAATACCAGCCACTAACTGCATAATGGGGCGACAGTAAACACATTAAGAAAGACAAGTCTCAAAGCATTCCTTCTGCTTTCTTCTGTGTATGGTGAAGAGATACTCTTAATGCAGACATTGTGAAAGATCGAGAGGGGACCTCATCAGTGCTTTATAATAACTGAGTAGAAATCCAAAGCTCTATGGGTAGTATCCATGATTAATTGCATTCGGTTGACATTAGACTTGTCATTATCAGCTCCTTGCTGCTCAGCACTTGGTATGCTGTTAATTATTGTTGTGTGGCTCTAAGGGATGTTTCCAAAACATTTCAAATTCTGCTACTGTAATAGCACAGTGAAGAAATCAATAAGCTGCCATTTAGCAAGGGAAAGACAAACAGATGATTTTATTGAGGTGCTTTGAATAATTTTCCTTTCTCTGGGACAGACAAACGATGACTGATACCAAAGGTGCATCCAAGGCAGCACTGACATTTCCCATCCTATCTAGACTTCATCAAAACTCCAGGGGTTTTCCATCCACCCACACACAGAGCAATATCCTCTGACACATAAAGCAAGTGAGAAGATTAAAAAGGTTGTGTTTGGATTCCAAGGTTTTCGGAATGGATATTTTAATATCCACTTTTCGTTACCATATCCCTCATGACTTGGTGGGGGAAAAAAAGAAATCCACACACTCCACACTAGTTTTTTTAATTATTAGTGAGGTGATGGGCATGGAACTAATGATCTTTTCACAGAGGAGAAAATGCTGTGCTCTCAGACTAGAAAAAACGGGGCTGCCTGCTGATACAAGGTCTGCTGATGGCTCTGTATTATACTAGAACTTCAAAGGTAACATTCGCTTCAGCACAACACATGCAGTGGATTATTTTCTGCTAATATCTTCTGTTCATAATGGTCAGCTTTAAAAGTTTTATCCATGGTGCAGTCACGGGGAAGACATGCAAGACAGCCGTGCAGTGTGTGGCAGCAGTAATGGGCTGCTATGCCCTGGAGTAATTTATATCAGAAATTATCTCTGGTAATTAGAAACAAGATTAAACTAAGGTAACAGTCCTAAGAATGGAAAAAAAAAATCTATCAGAAAAATACTTTTGCAAATCCCTTAAAATCTACTTCTCCTGAAATTTCTGAAAGAGGATTTGCCTTTAATTCCAAACTGCAGGAAATGGTAAAATATGCTCCCCTTCTGATCCAGAATTAAACAGATTTCTGACATACCACAATGTCTAGAGCTAGGGCCTTTATTTAAACTAAGCAGAACAGATTCAACAGCTGAAGGAAATAGACTCAACATTGGGATTGCTGGAATAGGTTCTTTTGGTGTGGGAGAGCAGGAAGAACTGAGGCTGGAATATGTGAGATGCACAAAGTCTGAGTTACCAGCTCTTGAACATTCTAGGATGCCATCCCCAGATCCTTCTGACCACAAACTGCAGTCTGGACCAGGGACTCTGTCATGATCAAGTATACAGGCACACTGGCCTCTATCCAGAAAAAGGTTTTAGAGACTTTCAGCTGGGATGTTTTCAGGTATATGAGAATGCAGCAGGTACCATTAGCTACCATTAGCTACCCAACCACCACTCCAGAGAGTTCCATATGGGAAAAGCTACAACTAGATCTAGAGAGCAAATATTAAAAAAAAAAAGTGCATAAATGAGCCATTTAATGAAAACATGATAGAATTACAGAATCAATAACGTTGGAAAAAACCTCAAAGATCATCGAGTCCAACCTGTCACCACAGACCTAATGGCTACTAAACCATGGCGCCAAGTACCACATCCAGTCCCCTCTTGGACACCTCCAGGGACAGTGACTCCACCACCTCCCTGGGCAGCACATTCCAATGGCAAATCTCTCTTTCTATGAAGAACTTCTTCCTAACATCCAGCCAAAACCTCCCCTGGCACAGCTTGAGACTGAGTCCTCTTGTTCTGGTGCTGGTTGCCTGGGAGAAGAGACCAACCCCTTCCTGGCTACAATCTCCTTTCAGGTAGTTGTAAACAGCAATAAGGTCTCCCCTGAGCATCCTCTCCAGGCTAAACTATTTCAGCTCCCTCAGCCTCTCATTATAGGGCTTGTGCTCCAAACCCCTTCCCAGCTTTGTTGCCCTTCTCTGGACTTGTTCAAGAATCTCAACGCCCTTCTTAAACTGAGGGGCCCAGAACTGGACACAGTACTCAAGGTGTGGCCTAACCAGTGCTGAGTACAGGGGCACAATGACTTCCCTGCTCCTGCTGGCCACACTAATCTTGATGCTGGCCAGGATGCCATCGGCCTTCTTGACCACCGGGCACATTGCTGGCTCATGTTCAGCCAGCTGTCAATCAGTGAGAGCTTGTAAATCGATCCCTGCTATTGACTAATGCTATTACCTAAACAAGATGTAGTTCTTGAGAGCATCTGCATGCACATCCCTATGCCTATACAATGAGACCACACAGCCAAGAGAGGGGTACCTGCGTGCAGAGGAGCCTAAAGCAATGCAGAGGCACCAGCTTTACAATCCCATGAATGTGGAGCACAGACCTGCATGATGCATGTCTGAACCATCAGTGGGATGGTGAAATGGTGTCGATTACCATCCTGCTGAAAAATGGGACAAGGTGCTAGGGAGAGCATGAGAGCAGAGTGTGCCGGAGGCCAAATGATTAATGTATTTTCTCAGTATTAGCATCAACAATGTGCTGCCTTGGAGGAAGTCACGGTTAAAGAGTGCCTGCTAACCTGCTGCAAAGCTCAATACAGTATTAGAATAAATAGGGTAAAAAAAATAACCTTCATGTCTTACAGGAAGGTTTCCTGATCCAACATGTCTCCTATCACTTTGCTGGGCTAATTTCAGCCTTACTTTGTGCTGCTCATGAAAAATCAATTATGTGGCAGAAAGAGTGAGAGACCTAGCAGGCATCCACCACTGCACCCAGCAACACCACTGGCTGGAAATTGATGCCTGACAAGTTCTAATTAGGAATAAAGCAGAAATTTGCAACAGTGAGGGTGACTAACCACTGGAAAAAAGGAAGTGGTGGGGTTTCTGTCATTGTGGCTCTTCTAAATGACCATAGGGGCCTTGCTGGAAAGCAGGCTTTGGCTAAGCACAAATTACAGAGCTGAGTGGAGTCAATGAGATCTAATAGTTCATAATAGACTGGTTGGACTGGACAAAATAATTATGCCACTTGCTTTAATCTTTATTAATCTACTAGCACAAGGAAGCTACCAGGTCTTTCAGGAGGAAGAGGAAGAAGACAAAAGCCTCCTTTCCTGAATTTGAGCTTTCCAGCAGCACAACACTGCTTGACTGATTTACCCTTAAACAAAACATGAGAGAAAGGTAAAATGCTGTGAAAAGAGGCAGTTGCTTGTCTTGCACGTCAAGTGTAAAATCTTGTTAACAAGATATTTTGTTATTTTCACCAGAATTTCAGTTATGGTGGGGATTTCTACTTCAGCATTACCTCAGCCACCCAAGTTGGTGCAAAGGTGTTGCAAAATGGGGCAGCCTAAAAGGAAATTGTAGTTGGATATCCTGTTATTATTCTACCTTTTTTTTTTAGCCCCTCTATATTTGTTAAAACATTAAGAAAAATTACATATTTACCTTTCCACTCCTGGGAAATAATTGATGGAGAGTTAATGAAGAAGCTGAGTACTGTGAGGTATTAGTGATGGACCCTCACACACACAGCCGAGCTTCAGACAAGGTCTGTCTTGGGAGAGAAACTATGTTTTGGAACAAAATCAAGCTGTAAGTGTTTGATTGTGTTTCCTTCACAGAGATGAACAATTTCTAGGCATTACACATCCCTACCTGTAAACAGGACAGCTTTTATGTTTTCAAAGCCTGCTACATTGGCTTTCAAGCAAATAGCTCTCATTTCTTTCTCCATTTAGATCTGAGAGATTAATTAAGCTCATCTACAGTTGATTAATGCAGGTAGGAAGCCTCTGGCTTCCTCCAATTACTTTTAGATGATGTGGTACTAGATATATTTATTTGGCTTTTAGGAAATATATCTATAAGAATGATCTAGGCAATTGGGGTGTCAGATTAAAATACATTATACAACCATTAGAGAACCAAAGCAGCAGCACATTCTGTGTAGCCATCTGGAAAAGATGTTACAGATCAGGTATCTCCTCTTGGTATGAGAGGGAAGCCTAGTTCAAACACATCTACTTGTACTTCATTAATAGCTGCTCAGTTATTGTGTTCCTGTGGAAGCAATGTGATGCTAAAATATGGATGTGGTAGTGGAAAAAATAAGTTTACTATGAAGTAACCTCTATCACCTGATCCTCATCTATGGAAAAACTGTAGATTTACTGCTGCAATACTTACACACTACATTAAATTACTGCCCCATCTGCATCTCAGAATCATAGAATGGCTTAGGCTGGAAGGGACCTCAGAGCTTCTCTACTCTAACCTCCCCACCATGGGCAGGGATGCCTCTCCACCAGACTTGGCTGCTCAAGGCCTCAAACTCAGCAGGTTTCATCTGCTGAAGAATGGATCTACTTGTTTCACTGGATGAAATCCCAGCACAGTTCAGCATGCTGAAAGCTGGTTGTTAAAAAAGTAAGAGTGGACAAATCAGTTTGTTTTTATACCAAGGAGGTGTGTGGAAATCATCCAACATACAAAGCGCACCTTAGAACCCCGCTGAGAGAAGACAGAGACCTCTCAAAATCAGGATTGTCTTGATCCTAGAACAATGTTCCCATGTCCCTTTGCTGATGCAGCACGTATGGAAATCAAAGTGAAACAGGAAATTTTCCCAGTTTCAGTAAAATATATCCCTTTAAGTATTTTCCTTTGCTACCTACAAATGTCATTGCAAAAAATCCCCCCAGTGGGAACCGGGATTGCAAGGTTCTGATGGCAGCAGATGCAGCTCCAGAGCTATGGAGCTGAGGTTGGAGAATGAGAACAAATGTATTTAATCACACATCATCATCAGCTCCCTAAGCTACCTACACTGCATGGATAAATGTGGGGTTTCTTGAATTCAAGAGCATCACTCTGACAGGTTTATGCACTGCCAGAACTTTGCTGTGAGCTCCTTTCCGTGCTGAAAGGAAACGTGGCCAGAGCAAGATGTGCTCAGGCAGTGGTGGGATGACAGGTGTTTGCACAGAGCACTCCTCAATGTGGCTTTGCCTCAATCAAAGCTGTAGTTTTTCAAGCCTAGAAGAGGACAAAGAGCAGGAAGGTCACACTGAGGACCTGCTCCACTCCCTACTAAATCTTTGGCTCTGTGATATGCTTTAGTTGTGCCTCTATTAAGTCACACAAACCCCCCACTATCTAATGCACCAAAAGCTATGCACAGGTTTAAAACTACGTAAAAGAAACAGGATAATGATACCAGAAATCAGTATATGAACAGGCCTTGCTCTATACAACTCCATCTTCCACTTTCTTGTTTCCAATGCATGTGATTCCAGATTTCCAAACTTTATCTGCCTGATGGATTTGTCAAAAGAACAGCCTCAGATATATTAACAGTTACAAGCATGCTCAAGCACCATGCTTCCTTGTTTAGACTATGCAGTGTAAACATGCACAGACTGTACATCCAGGCTATCTCCTCCAGTCATTTATATTCAGTCCAGTACCTGAGATTAATTCTGGGTTTATTTTATCAGTTTCAATGGGATTACTCTTTCTGCATCAAAGACTTAGGTGTTACCAATACAGTTGCCAGTTTAATTTCTCTAATTGATATGGTTTTGCTGAACCCAGTTAATTGAATTCATGTCATTAACAGTGGAACTGATACTGATATATGGAAAGAATATGGTTTAAGTAACTGAGCAAATATGCACCAGTTTCATCCAACCCAGTATGGCTTTTCACTGAAATCAGTAGTCACTTCTCAAAACAAATGCATTTTAATTCTGATTTATTTCTCCTCCAACCACTTCTTTGTCACAGTTGGCTGCATTTAAGTAAACCAATTGGTATTTATAGAAGCCAATTTTCATTTAAATCCTTGAAAGATAGTTTAAATATTTCTTTAGCACATACTGCACATTAACTGCAACTAACACGTTTGGAAATGCAGCAGGCTTGCTATTGGTAGCAGGACAGGATTTAGTCTTATGGTATTCTTGCTTCTCCTTTCCTCCCACTAATTGAGGCAGATGAAATTAGGACAGATTGGCTTAAGTTTTATATTTTAACTTAAACATCCTTGTATGTTCCCACACACTCCATAAGGCTCTTTCCCTTCACAGAATCACAGAATGCTAGGGGTTGAAAGGGACCTCTTGAGATCATGCAGTCCAGCCCCCCTGCCAGGTCACACAGGAACGCATCCACATGGGTTTTCAAGTCTCCAGAGAAGGAGATTCCACAGCCTCTCTGGGCAGCCTGTTCCAGGGCTCCAGCACCCTCACCATAAAGCAGTGTCTCCTCATGCTGAGGTAGAACCTCTTGTACCTGTTGTTGCTTGTCCTGTCACTGAACACCACCCAAAGGAGCCTGGCACCTTCATCTTGACACCCAGTCCTCAGATACTCATAGATGCTGGTAAGATCCCCTCTCAGCCTTCTCAAGACTAAACAGACCCAGGTCTCTCAGTCCTTCTAGGGTACTACTGGACTCTGTTAATCCAGGCATCTCTGATATGCCAGCCAGAGCTCAGGGATCACTAAAATGATCCAACAGTTGCATACCAATCCCACATACATGAAGAATCCTACGGCCCAGTGATGAGTCTGTAGAAATTGGTTCCACTACCTCTTTGCACTGCAGGAACACAGACAATGAAACAGTGTTGAATATCTGAAACTGGTTGTGAGGGATTCCAGAACTCACCTTCCTTCTATTGATTAGTTACAAGACTTTGTTTCTTGTAGCACTGGGGACTTAATAACATTTTGGGTACCTGACAACCATAGTGTCCTCCTCCTTTATGAAGCAATTAGGAAGGTAGCCTCATCTCTTTCAGGGTTTCACTTGAAGAGACAATCCTCCTTGAAGCAAAGGTACTGCTGCTATTAATAGCAGCCTTTCATATGATAAACAAAGAGCACATCTAGCAGAGGTAACCCTCTCATGGATGCCTTTGATTCAGCTGCCAGAATTGCTATAATCTACACGAGGACCATGGAAACCTGCTGTGTGAATCTCAGCTTTGCTAATGTTCAAGGTGATTTGCAATTAGAAATCCAAATCCTTGGAGATGATGCATCCCTCTGACTTTCACTATCACAGGAATGTTTCCTGACCTCCTGGCATTGATTTACTCTCTGAAGCCACAAAGAAACCAGCCAAAGATACATGCTGCTTTTCCTGCACTACCTAGGAGGTAATTTCTGTATGGATTAGTTTGTATGCCTGTATTCAGGTGAAGGAGAAAACTGGGTGGAAGGGTAATGGGAACTGTGAGGATTCCTTTCTTAATTTTCACATTGTTTTGCTTCAGCGTTCTCTGCCCCTTCCAGAGATCTAGACGTGGCTGAAGTCTTTGTTTCCCTTTTGGTGTGCCTGCCTGAGGTGTCACCATCTCTTCAGTCCTGCTAGCCAGCTGGTCCATCCACTGGCATTGGTGATGTTCTGACCACCTCAGACACCGGATGGACTTTGCTGGGGTGATGTTAGGATTGTATCATTTCCTTGTAAAATGCAGTCAATGTATGCTACAGTCTTTTCCTATTTTATGTTTTTGTCCACCTAGCAGTGACAAATGCCTATAGTGCCTGCTCTCAGGCCATCAACAACCATGCTCTAGGTGCATTTGACCATTACTGCCCCAAAGAAGCAAGGCACTGCTGCAGGGCATGGAACAGCATTCAACTGAAGTAGCTCCACACGGACAGAATTGGAATTGTGTTCATGGTACCTGAGGAGCAAGGGAGGGAGAGCAGATCAAACTCACAGGGAAGGCTCAGCTTGCAAAAGAAGTAAAGGGTCATAAAATGTTCCCCCGTGTTCTTTCACAGAGGCATTATTTCAAAGACCAAATTCCCTCAGAGCTTGTCCAACCCCTGCAAGTTCTGCAGCTTCTTTGCAACCAAGTGCACGGTGATATGCCTACACATCAGGTACCAAGGAAGTGGGCTAGAAGACGCTTGTATATCGTACCAGCCTCCCAGCTGAGGATCTGCTCTTCTGGCTGCAGTCACAGGAGAAGGCAAACCTGTCACCTCACAAACAACCTAAGCATTGTCTTGCACTTTCATAAATGCATCCAATTTCCATGTTTCTGCATCTTAATAAGACACTTCACTAAAATGTGAACTTAATGACTTATTAGTTTAAATAATTTACTTTACAAGTGAATTAACATGCCAGCTGCATTGCATACTCTATAAGGGAAGCAAAGTGCCTCAGTAATCTAATTTGCATG
The DNA here is from genome assembly GCF_026170545.1 of Melanerpes formicivorus. Classification (NCBI taxonomy): domain Eukaryota; kingdom Metazoa; phylum Chordata; class Aves; order Piciformes; family Picidae; genus Melanerpes; species Melanerpes formicivorus. The sequence goes on along the minus strand of NW_027142515.1, from coordinate 551,253 downwards.
TTCCTTCTCTTTATGCCATGTTTTGACAGCCTGGACCTCAAAGGATCTGTCCCATTGGCTAGATGAGGAGAAAGTGGTTAATTTGGGTGTGCAAGGAAGGGAAGATATTTAGAAAGCAGCTGTGTGTCATGCTTTGATGAAAAGCCCAGCAAAGGTTTCAAATGAACACACATAACCGGAGCTGATTTTGAAGCTGGCAACTTCAAAGGAGGTGCAGGATTGTGTGGTAATAATGGGCATTAAATTACCTCCTCTCCAGCAGCGGGTATGATTTGGAGGCAGGTCATAAACAGGATAAGGGAATCTCAGCTTTCCACTCCTCACCATACAGGCACTTTAAACCAGCAGAAGACTCTTCACAAGTCTCATTTGCTGTCATTACTGTTCTCAAAGGGCTCTGTTAAACTTGAAGCTAAACAGGAAAAAAAATGAGAAGGTTTCTAACAATTTATAACGGTGAGTCTGATGTACAAACTGCACTGCAACACAGGAAAGCAGCTTAAAAGAGGGGGTTCACCCTCAGAAAAGATGAAGAAGTCCAACATTTTGGAACGTAACAGAATTTTGTCTGTAAGTAGGTCATGTAAAACCAGAAACGCAGTTCAGAGAGATCTGAATTAAGAGGACAACTTGAAGAGTGCTCTGCACAAAACCTGTCATGAACTGAAGCTCAGGCTCCTTCACTCATCTTCTAAATGCTCCTGTTTAAAACCTGAATGCAGCCAGCTGCTGGCTACCTCTTTTTTGAAGTTGTTTTTGTTTGGTCTATATTTTATTGGAGTCATGTGAGTTGGTGGGTTTTGTCCAGGACACCTTAAGCATGCATTTAAAATCTTGTCTAACCAACATGTGGCATTTCCAGCCTAGGCAGGATGAGCTTTGCTGAACGTGACAGAAACTCTTGCAGAGTTACTGATTCACACTTTAAATTTCAGTAGCATCTAGGGGCCCTGTAAAAGATTGCAGGCAGCTGAGCTAAGTCTGAAGTATAAATATGCCACAAGACAGCATACAGAACTGGTAGTTTAAATATTTAGGGCACTCAGGAATTAATATTTCTCTGTTATATATGGGAAACTGAAAATGCTGAGGAGGGATAACACAGACCTCAGGGAAGCTCATGGCTTGGATGGGTGGATGCTTTGCTGGCTAAAAAGCTGACTGGATGGCCAAGCCCAAAGGGTGGTGGTGAATGGAGTTAAATTCAGTTGGTGGCCAGCCAGTGGTGTTCCCCAGGGCTCAGTACTGGGGCCAGCCTTGTTTAGTATCTTTAGCAATGATCTGGATGAGGGCATCAAGTGCACCCTCAGTAAATTTGCAGGTGACACTAAGCTGGAAGGAAGTGTTGATCTGTTTGAGCTTAGCAATGCTCTGCAGAGGGCTCTGGCCAAGCTGGATCAATGGGCTGAGGATAATCATAGGAGACTCAACAAGGCCAAGTGCCAGGCCCTGCACTTGGCCCATAACAACCCTGTTCAATGCCCTGGGCTTAGGGAAGAGTGGCTGGAAAGCTGTCCAGCAGAGAAAGACCTGGGGGTGCTGGCTGACAGCTGGCTGATCATGAACCACTGTATGCCCAGGTGGCCAAGACTGCCAACAGCATCCTGGCCTGTGTCACAGAGTGACAAGCAGGACGTTGTATTCAGCACTGGTGAGCCCACACCTTGAGTACTGGGCTCAGTTTTGGGGCTCTCACTCCAAGGAGGACACTGAAGGTCTGGAGAGGAGGTTGAAGGGAGACCTCATTGTTCTCTACAGCTCCCTGAAAGGAGGCTACAGCAAAGTGGTTGTGAGTCCCTTCTCCCTAGTAACAAGTGACAGAATGAGAGGAAGCAGGCTCAAGTTGCACCAGAGGAGATTTAGGTTGGGTATTAGAACAAACTTCTTCATAGTCAAGGTTCTCACCCAGTGGAACAGACTCCTCAGGGAGGTGGTTGAATCAGAATTCATGGCAGTGTTTAAAAGATGCAGAGATGGGGTGCTGAGAGACATGGCTTAGCACCAGACTTGGTAGAGTTAGATAATAGTTGGCTTTGATGATTTTAAAGGTCTTTTCCAACCAAAACGCTTCCATGATTCCATGACTTCATCATCTCATCTGAGACCCAGGCCTGTAATTTACCCCTGGCCAGCTTTCATCTCCCTTTTATTACAGATTCCTGTTGCACACTGTGCACACGATATGCTGTAACTTTTTGTTGTACACTTGCTGCTATTCCTTAAGCCTTCAAAATGCACAGAGCTACAAAACACACACAAAATAAAGTCCTTACACTGAATGGACAGTCCTCTAACAAGGAAACAAATGAAAGGCTTACAAAATCAGAGGAAGAAAGAACCCCTGCATGCTCACATGTAAATGAGGCCACTTTTATTCTCTCTGACCGTACCTGGTTCAAAGCAGCCAAGTTGTTCTGTCCTCCCTCTGTAATTTTCCACAGATTTAATGATCTGTGTTACATCTTATAAGTAGCCTGCCAAGGCTTTAACCTCATGCTGGATGCATTCTTCTGGCATCTAAAATTCTAGACAGAAATGATGCAAAATATGTCACAGGATGCCCTCAACTTAAATCCTTCTGGAAGACAGGGGACTGCTGGCAGACAGCTCACGTGGCTGCAGTAAATTGCTGGTTTAGTGCCCATTTCTTCCTATAGCTGCATCTCAGCATGCTCTCCCCAAGCTTCTTACTTGTCCCTGAAGGCATTTCAGGCAAAAAGCAGCTGAGCAGCAGGGAGGAAGGTCCAGATGCCAAATCACCGGGTAGCAGAACTGACTCTGTATGCTGTGACCAGTAACCTCTCCAGTACTGAGGAGAGATGCAGAATAGGAGCAGGCTGCCATGCATGCAGGGTTGGCAACCCTCACCCATCTTGAAAGGGGTACATCAGTGGGGAATTGCCACGAGCACTGTTGCTAAATGCAGGGGGGGTGGTGACCTCTATGACAGAAGAGCCTCGCTGAATGCACTGCTGGAAATGTCCAAGCATAGACAGAGGATATTGGAGGGATATCAGACTGGCAGGACACTGCTGCTAAGAACTAAATAGCACCTCAGACTTCAGCCAAATCTCATTGGGAGAGCAAGCACTGTGCAGGCAGCTGTGTGTCAACCAGTCCTAGGTTAACTGGTGTGCCAAGCAGCATGTTGCCATGGTGGAGGAAGATGTGGGAAGAGCTGCTTCCAGCTGACAGAAGCTCACCTCTGACACAGGGCATGGCTCCCTTTCATAAATATCAACAAATCCACTGCCAGAGGACCAAGGGATTTCTGGTTTGAGTCCCACATGTACTCAGCCTGGCCACACCTGGATGGTGAGATCTGCCAGCTGGTGAAGTAAGCTTTCATATCTGGCTGCCAGTGTCAGGCATGAGAGAAAATAATCTAATTTCTAGGGTACTCTAGCAAGTAAGGAATGCTTGGAAAAAGAGCAGCAGGAGGTTAATTTGACATCTGATTTTGAAAAAGAACAAGTTTAAATACTAATAATGTGGAACAGGAAATTTGACAAAGATACTCAGTAAATCAGCAAAGTTTAAGTAAAGGAAATTAAATGCAGCCATTACAGGCAGTGAGATGTCTTCAAGTATCTGGAAACACAGATAAATGGTGTTCATAGAAACCACCCAAAAGGTGGTGAGGCTGGCAAAGGCAATGACAGGGTCTGAATGGAGTGCAACCAAATGCAGATGCTGTCATCCCAACCTCATTTGAACTGGTGATGTGAACAGTCTAGCACCTGTCCTTGCAACGGCACAGGGTCTTTCGTTCACAGCAGCACACTGAAATGGGGACGTGAACTAAAGGAAGATTTGTCTGAGCTACCTGCACCATGAAAGAGAGCATGGCTATAGACAGCATTCAACACCCAGAGGAAAGGATCTGAGCTTTCTCCCAAACCTGGTTTTCTTCTAGTGGTGGGAGAAACAAACACACTGAGCCTCTTAGCTCATCCTGTTGCAGTGTGTGGATGCAGTTCACAGCCCATTAGTGAGTTCAGGAATTCAGCCACACTTTGCCATACAATTAACAACACAGAGCACAGGAGGGCCAAGACCCTGTTCTGAGCTGCCTCTTGGCACCCCACAAGCGCCATCACTGCCATCACCCCTCCAACAGCAGCCTTGCTTCCCAGCTGCTCCCTCCATCGTCCCTTGAGTGACAAGCCTGGTGAGGATACTGAAGTACATCCTTCTGGGACATGAAATGTTCCATCTGGAAGTGGGAACCAGAGGCAGAGAAACAGAAAGCTGTAAAAGTTTTAAAAGGATTTCATGCTCCCCAGGGGAAGGATTCTATTCCTTATTTAGCACAAAATATCTCTTGTAAGACTCAGCCTCCCCCACTTTCTAATTAGGAAGGCACTTGCTTATTTCCAGTTGTGTCTTCTCTAGGTCTAAGGAGACTTTCTGAGGCAACTCCACAAATGAGGTCGACTTGATAAAAAGCCCCAGGCCTAAAGGAGCTGGTGAGCAGCAGGTGCCTTACCATCTTGCACAGCTCTGAGAGTTAAATCTGGCCTACTGAAGTCAACATGAATGCTGCCGTTTGACTTCCAGAGGAGCAGGTTTTCATTCCAGGTGATTGAAACTGCTCCTGGTCATAATCATCATAGCATTAGGACACTGAATAACAATGTGTTTTATACTCACCAGGGTGTCAAAATGGGGATCTTAATGGTGGATTTCCTCCTTTGTCCAAAAGCCAGAGCACAATCCTACACACCACACTGTCTCATCTGCTGCAATTGTATGAGATCACTTCCAGGTGTAGTGCTGATGACATGAGAGGTACGAGCAGCAAACTCTGAACTGATTTCTTCCTTGATTCTGTCCAACATTTACTGCAGTTTTTAACCTTCCATGCCCCAAGACAATTACACTTGTGAGAAGATATATATGGCAAACTCTTGGCTAGAAGCAGAGAATCTGAGAATCTAGTAGGCAGAAGCATCAAGCACAAACATACCAGCTATCACTTGTTTCTGCAGGGTTCCTGTGCTGCAAGGGTAAACTATCAAACTCCTAGTACAAAATGTGTATATCTCAAGTATCATTTTTAAATGCAGGAAGTGTTTCCCCAGGGCTCTTCTCTGGCTGCAGCAGCATTGGCAAATGTGCCAAGTACTCTGCCACTGATTTAGTGGGCTGGAAGCTGCACTCCATCATTGTACCTTACCTGCCATTACCATCAAGTTTTTGCTGTCCCTTGGCACCCTGCTTACAGCAGAAAATTATTCACTTGCTTGTATGGTACACAAAACCCACACTATTTTTAGCCACCTGCATCTATCACAGTGAGTTTACATCAAGACTTCAGGGCTGAAGAAAAGAGAGAAGGAAAAAACCCCAACTATCCATGCAGTTTCCTTCCTTGCGCTTCTCTACCCCTGCTCCCGCCTGCTGCCATCGGTCAGCAGATGCAGTGACACAGATAGGCACAGGCTGCGCTGTGAGCCATCACTCCAGCTTTGTCTTTTCCTGGAGAGCACTGCTCTGGGTGGACAGGTGATGAGCACAGTGCTATCAATGCCATTTTTCGTGGCTTGGGTGCCTCTGCTCAGTGAGGTTTTGCAGACAGTCAGGGGCTGCATTTTTCACAATGACTCAGGAGCATTTTGAATTATTTTCCTCATGAAAGTGAGCCTTTGGCTGGCAGTTGGACATCTCTGCCACAGACATTTTACATTTTTAGAGTCTAACTTTCTGACAGGAAGAGATCTAATTTGCCATGAGATGAAAAGTGCATTCAAGGCACTTTCTAGCAGCACAGTACAAATATCATTCAAGCCATGTCCTCTCTGAGAAAAGCTGCCCAGCTCTTTTCTTGCCATTCTTCCTGCTCCCTCCCCAGTAAGGAAGAGGTAATAACACAAGCTCAATGATCTGCAGGTCCAAGAAGTTTTGATACCCTGGTTCAAAGCAAAGGTTAACACAGCAGGACACAAAGGCTACTCTCAGACACTCACAGTCTACATTGAAATATCTAATCAAATGTATTCAAGTCATCCTCTTAGTCTGAGGAAGATTAGCAGATCTTTACATCCAAAAGAGCCATTGCATTATGAACCTACCAAGCAAGCCACGTGAGAGAACCTTCCAGACCATTTTCTCTCTTCTAACAATAGCAATAGAAATTTGCAGTTTTCCCTCCAGTCCACCAAAAGTCACTCAACACCAAAGCAGCACATTCAGATCCTCTGCCTCTATGCAGTAAGTACATCACAGACATTAATAGTGAAAATTTGTTGTAATAAAGTCCCTCTGCTGAAATAAATGAACCACATAAGCAGGAGTTCTGTTCAGTTTCCTCTAGAGACTTTCTAGCCCATAACACAGCCAGCACAGGACACTAAATTAATACCCTGTGGCAAAAGGCCAGTAGTGCCTAGCTCCCCACTGGTGTTCTGTGGACAGCTGCCTAGAAGGAGATGGCAGACAACATGGAAAATCCTAAACCTAAACCCCCCCAAACATTTGCTAGATGGAGATGGCACAAAGATTTCTCTGAACAGTCATCTTTCTTTCATTCAGAACTCCCAACTCCGTTTCAACTGTGTCAGTAACAACGCTCCTGCCAACAAAACCTTCTCTGCAGGATTGTCTGATGATCCTGGTGGTGTTCTGGAGGGAGTGCTGGAGTGTGAAGGAGTTGAGACAGAGAGGCATGTCAGACACATTGTGCCAGTGTGTAGACCCCAAACATCTCCATAGCATCCAGGGTGAGGTGCAGCCCTGGCTTTAAGCACAGGGAATCAAGAGGAGCATGGCATGAATGACATATGCGAGTACAGCATCCTGGTTTTGGATAGTAAGAGTCAGCTACCCAGGCTCTGTTGTGTACTCTGTAGCTGGATTTGGATAGCTCAAATGGTTTCTGACACCAAGAATGTTTCTCAATGCAATGCCAAGGCACTCCTGGGTTTGACAGATCCTTTTGGAGCTGATAGCTTCTGGGAAGTTAAAATGTATAACAGAATCATAGAATTGTTAGGGTTGGAAGGGACCTCAAGGATCATCTACTTCCAACCTCACTGCCATGGGCAGGGACACCACATACTAGATCAGGTTGCTCACAGCCACATCCAGCCTGGCTTTAAAAACCTCCAGAGATGAGGTTTCCACCACCTCCCCAGGCAGCACATTCCAATGGCTAACAACACTCTCTGGGAACAACTTTCTCCTAACCTTGAGCCTAAACCTCCCCTGACACAGCTTGAGACTGTGTCCTCTTGTTCTCCTGCTGGTTGCCTGGGAGAATAGACCAAGCCCCACCTGGCTACAACCACCCTTCAGGTAGTTGTAGACAGCAATAAGGTCTCCCCCGATCCTCCTCTTCTCCAGGCTAAACAATCCCAGCTCCCTCAGCCTCTCCTCACAGGGCTGTGCTCAAGGCCTCCCCCCAGCCTCGTTGCCCTTCTCTGGACACGTTCAAGTACCTTGATGTCCTTCCTAAACTGAGGGCCCCAGAACTGGACACAGTACTCAAGGTGTGGCCTAACCAGTGCAGAGTACAGGGGCAGAATCACTTCCCTGCTCCTGCTGGCCACACTATTCCTGATGCAGGCTAGGATGCCATTGGCCTTCTTGGGCACCTGGGCACACTGCTGGCTCATGTTCCAGCAGCTGTCAATCAGCACCCCCAGGTCCCTTTTTGTTTGGTAGCTCTCCAGCCACTCCGACCCCAGCCTGTAGCTCTGCATGGGGTTGTTGTGGCCAAAGTGCGGCACCTGGCACTTGGATTTGTTGAATGTCACCTTGTTGGACTCTGCTCATGTGTCCAGTCAGTTGTGGTCCCTCTGCAGAGCCCTTCTACCCTCTAACAGATCAACATCTGCTCCCAACTTGGTGTCATCTGCAAACTTGCTGATGACTGACTCAACCCCCTCATCCAGATCATCAGTGAAGATATTAAAGAGGATGTGGCCCAGCACTGAGTCAGTGTGTTAAAACCACAGTGCAACGGGAATCTTCCAATCACCTCTGCATCACAGCTCCTGCCAATCACTCTGTTGTGACCGCCGCCCTGTGCTGTTACGCCACAGGGTTAAGCTGTGCAGAACATTCATCTTCCCCTTTCAAACCATACAAGTAATTATTATTTCTATTGGGGAAAATTGGCTGTGCTTTGCCAACATAACAAATCAGAACTACCACTTTGCAAAGGCATTGGAGAGGGCATATTGTCACTTGCCTTCCTCTTTATTATTTTTTTTTCCCCCCCTCAAAAGGGTTGAAAATTTATTTCAGAGGCCTGACATTACACTTAGTAAAATGTAATGTAACTGACTGCTACAGGATTGGAAAGCACAGACGTAAATCACAACCCAGCCTTATCTTCCTAGTAGCTACATCAGATCTGTTAAAAATTGAGAAGCCATTAAAATGCTAATGAGCGTGAAGGATGATCTATGTTTCACACTCCTACTCCTATTTTTACACAGGCAAAACATGCATGAAAATCCCAACAGTTCTCTCCTGCTGAAAGAAATACGAAAGCCTGTTTAGCTGCTGAAATGATGACAATGTTGTCAGACTTGTCTGCAAGATAAATTGTTACATTACTGCCAGCATGATTACAAAAGAGCTTCAGGGCCAAAGTTATACCAGAAAAAGTCTTAACTAATTCCCTTTAATTTGCTTCCAAACACCAAATAGAAAAAGGCAGTGAATTTGACTGCCCAAGCGGTGTCAAACTCTAAGAAAGATTTGAAGTTCAGAGGCATGCCATTCACCTGACCTTCAGGAAAGCAAATCCCTTCATAAATGTCCTGAATGAAAAACCTCTCAAACTCAGGCCTGCAAGAGTAATTCTTTCTGAAAAATGCTTCCACTGTGCAGAAGATCTGGCCCGACACAAATGCTGAAGCTCACATGCCCCTCTGCAGAGCTAAAAGGGAAAGAGATCCTTTGAATGACACCAGAATGCTTTTCAAGGAGTTATCAGTGTTTTCCCATCAAGTCCTCATCAAGGAATTTGAGAGCTTTCCCCCAGTGCACAAGCAATACAAACTCTGCTCAGGCTGTGGTGGAAGTACCACGTTTGGAGATGTGCTCAGGTGCAATCGTGTGTGTGTATCTGGCACTAAATTTGGGAACTCACTGGTCCCTGAGAAGCAGCACATGCATCATACTAATGTAATCCTGCCATCTCCTCTAGCCCCTTCATCAGCAAGCAGCTGTGTTTCACTTGCTTCCAGAAATATCACAGCCTTGGCTATCCCAAACAACATGGAACCCTTCCCCCCACCCCCCTCCCAACACTTTCATGAAGGTTAAAACAAAGAGGGTGAGAGGAACACGCCCCAGGCACCTCTGTGCTGTTCCCTTTAGGGTTACCTAATGTAATTTATTGCAGTACCATGTTTCTTTTGAAGCATAATTTTAAAAGAGATTAATAACCACACAGTTTCCCCCAAAGATAAATTGATAGCTTGAGACTTTTCCTTTTGGATTGCCTTTACAAACATGTAAGAGTGAACAAACCTCTGACAACTTGCTTTCCTCGTTCTTCAGAGAAAAAATATGGCTTTAATCTACCTTTGGATTCCCTGACCTCCCTGAAGTAAACCAGCACTTAGCTTGGCCCCATAGTAATCTATTACCCCACTACCATTTTTGCCCTTCACTGCATGTGTTAGGCAGATGCTTTATTCTACCCCTCCCACGTGGCCACCTGTCCTGTTTGCCTTTCTGTAAGGCACCAGGACTCAGGGATGCAGCTCCTATGGAAACATCTCTCCACCCCCCTTTAGAAAGAAGCTCCTACACCATCCAGGCTGGAAGGGATATGGCTGTTGGGGCTCATGGAGCTCTATGCTGTAGCTTCAGGCTGCTCTCATCTCCATGGGCTCATTTCTATGTGTCATCTTTACAGGCATAAAGATGATGGCAAATAATTCTGTTCCAAGCTTTACAAACTACACGAGGCAGCCTTGTGCTTTTCCCCTAGCTGTGCAACTTTAGCAGCATTTCATTTATTATGAAGCATTTGTATCCTAAAAGTACCAGTACAAATCCCAAACTAGACACCTCAGACATAATACACACCAGATTTTACCCAGAATACAAGGAACAAGACTGTCACCTGTCCCACACAGTGTTGACAAGTGAGACAGGAGAGTGAGGAACAAACTGATCAGCAGGAGTCAAAAACACCTATTAATACCAGTCAACTGCATGTATAAACAGAAGTCATGTTTCTGCTTTCCTCAGTCTCCTCCACGTCTGTAAACACAGTGGAATTCACAATGCAGCAAGACACAAAGCACCGAGCTTTCAGAAGCGATTTGGCTGCAGGCAGCAGATGATCATGAAGCTCTTACACTGCAAGCCATTTGTTTGATACTGTGCTTTTAGCTCGCTCAATGTACATGTTCTGAATTATGTCTGCAAGAGACATCCTGGATTAGTGACTTTGTTTTAAGAACAGATAATCTCTGGGTAAATATTTGCACTGCACGAGTTAGCTTTGCTGGCAAAATTGTCTTGACAGTTTATCAGGCTGAGTACAAAACTGACTTGCTGATTCTTTCAGGATGTTGCTAAAAATGATACAAACTAATGATGCTTGCACTTGCATGGGAAGCAAAATTAATTAAAGGGGCAACTAGAGTGGCAGAATTTGAAGGAACTGCATTATTTCCTAGCTTTGAAACTGCAGACTGAAAACTCCTTAACCTCATTTGCATGCGTTTTGAAATGTGTCTACCCATCCTAAGGGCCACACAGGGGAATTAGCATCTGTAAAGTATGAATGCACAACTGTGAACCTGCAACAGCGTGCACAAGCAGACAAGATAAGGTTAGAAGCAAAATCCACAATTTCATAGAACCACAGACTGCTTTGGGTTGAAAGGGACCTTCAAAGATAGAATAGACCAGACCAGGTTGGAAGAGACCTTCAAGATCATCGCGTCCAACCCATCAACCAATCCAACCCACCTAAACAACTAACCCATGGCACCAAGCACCCCATCAAGTCTCCTCCTGAACACCTCCAATGATGGTGACTCCACCACCTCAACTTCCTGCCACAGGCAGGGACATCTTTCAGAGGCTGCTCAAGCTCATTTTATGGCATTCACACACACTACTTGGGCTCTGCAATGTCTGGCTCACAAAAGTCCCAAACAAAAAGAGGCCAAAACAAAAAACTTCCCACCATAAAAAAAAGAGCATTAGCTCCTGAGAAAATGATGTGCTTTATGAGGAGAGGCTGAGGGACCTGGGGCTTTTTAGTCTGGAGAAGAGAAGACTGAGAAGAGATTTTAATACATGTTTATAAATATCTGAGGGCTGGGTGTCAGGAGGGAGGGGACAGGCTCTTCTCACTTGCTCCCTGTGATAGGACAAGGAGCAATGGAGGTAAGATGCAGCACAGGAGGTTCCACCTCAACACAAGGGGGAACTTCTTTACTGTAAGGGTCACCGACCACTAGAACAGGCTGCCCAGAGATTGTGGAGTTTCCTTCTATGGAGACTTTCAAAGGTCCATCTGGATGTGTTCTTCTGTGACCTGAGCTAGATTGTATGGTCCTGCTCAGGCAGGGGGTTTGGACTTGATGGTCTCTGAGTCCCTTCCAACTCCTGACATTCTGTGATGGTGAAAAGATTAGAATAGAATAAACCATGTTGGAAGACACCTTCAAGATCGTAGTGTCCAACCTATCACCCAACACCACCTAATCAACTAACCCATGCAACCAAGCACCCTATCAAGTCTCCTCCTAAACACCTCCAATGATGGTGACTCCACCACCTCCCTGGGCAGCCCAGTCCAATGGGCAATCACTCTTTGTGTAGAGTTTCTTCCTAACATCCAGTCACCAGGCACAGCAAAAGAATGTAAAGATACTGATACTCTTGCATCAAGAGACCACAACAGACTGTTTGCCCATTGAATTAATTCAAACAATTGCTTCAGCTGATTTCAGCCTTTCAGTATCAGCTCCTTTCAGTGCCTGTACTGCCTCCATCTTCTGCTCCTTACACTATAGAGAGCTGAGTGATTTATTGACTTACAGATTTATTTTTTTTTAAGCTAGGATGCCTCCTCAGAAGCTACCCAGAGTCTTCCAGTGTCATTTATAATGGAAACTGCTAAGTTTGCATTGGATGAGCTTTTTGATTCTTTTAGTCAGCACTGTCATTATGAGACTGTAAACCACAAGCTGATATAGTATTTGACACAGTGAGAGCTTCAGTGCTCTGGAAAAGGCTGTGGAGTACACTGGAAGGCAGAACAACAAAGAGGGCCACAGTGAGATACAGCTTTTGTTGGTGTGCTGATCCATGTTGTCTCAAGTATGACCCTTAATGGGGCAGCAGTAGTTTCAACACCTAACACTAAACTACCAGTAACACCAGACTGAGAAGAAAATACTGATAGCTGCTTATAAAGCACCTGCTGTGGTGGTTTGGAAGTACCTTCCTTATTTAGTTCAATTAACCCACAGCTTAATCAACTTACACAGCTTACAGGCTGGGTATGGTCAGTTTAGGAAAGGTGTTGAGTTGCTGGAAGGTGTCCAGAGAAGGGCAACAAAGCTGGGGAGGGGTCTGGAGCACAGCCCTGTGAGGAGAGGCTTGAGGGAGCTGGGGTTGCTTAGCCTGGAGAAGAGGAGGCTCAGGGCAGACCTCAGTGCTCTCTACAACTCCCTGAAGGGAGGGTGTAGCCGGGGGGGTGTTGGTCTCTTCTCCCAGGCAACCAGCACCAGAACAAGAGGACACAGTCTCAAGCTGTGCCAGGGGAGGTTTAGGCTGGATGCTAGGAAGAAGTTCTTCACAGAAAGAGAGATTGGCCATTGGAATGTGCTGCCCAGGGAGGTGGTGGATTCACCACCACCGGAGATGTTTAGGAAGAGACTGGATGGGGTGCTTGGTGCCGTGGTTTAGTTGATTAGATGGTGTTGGGTGATAGGTTGGAGTCAATGATCTCAAAGGTCTTTTCCAACCTTGTTAATTCTATTCTAACTTTGCAGGGCTTTCTCAGCTGTGGCTCCATCATTTGCTGTCAGTTGGTAGAAACAGGATTTCTTAAAACCAGCAAGTTCCTCCTGTCCGAAAGGGAAATGCTTTTGTTCCAAGACCTTGTAGGAGCAAAATTTCTAGATGAAGTACATATGGGCCTGGACAGGATTGACAGAAAACATCCTTACCATAGTATCAGGATGGCACAGAAGAGGGCATATTGGGAAAAGGGAAGAAAAATCTTTTCCCAATGAACACAGTTTGGCTGACAATGGGAGAGCTGACCTGGCTTTCGGGGACGCTGTCTGAATTTCTCTGCTGAGGTTATCTCAAGGATACTGTGCAACAGTCTCATTTCTCCTCAGTGTGACAAGGTGAACCACACAAATGCCTCCAATAGCTCTCAGCTATTCTCATGTGAGACAGATTGCTGAGCTTCTGTTTGGCTTTGGAGATGTTCGCGTGCCAGTCACTGGGCCACGGGATGACAAATTACCTCTCTGCCAATATGAGAGCTGGGACAGTTCTCTCCACAGCCTCCACCAGATGGGCCTAATTAAACTATTAGCCAATGAGTGAGGTCTGATGGCTCCATTAGGAGTCCTCCTGTGCTTAAATAAACAGCTCAAAATAAATAGTTCTTTCAATTAGAGTGTTGTTCACGTCCTTTGCTGGGATATTCATTAGCAAAGTGCCTCCTTTGTCTTCTTTTTCTTAATGGGACAGGACCTTCTTGCCATTATGCAAGAGTTTCCAAAGGCTACAATGACATGAACCAGTTTGTTTTGAGGAGTTACACCCTCTCCCACACCTCTCACAAAGTATGCATTTGACTGGACTTTATGGCAAGGATTTCTCTTCCCTTGCTGACTTGCCTTTTCATCCTGGCTGTAAGTTTTGCTACCCTGATGTTTCAAAGCCTGTCAGTGCCACATGTACCACCCTTGTAGCCTACACTGCCTCCAGAGCACCAGAATAAGAGGACACAGTCTCAAGCTGCACTAGGGGAGGTTTAGGCTGGATGTTAGGAAGAAGTTCTTCATAGAGAGAGATTGGCCATTGGAATGGGCTGCCCAGGGAGGTGGTGGAGTCACCATCACTGGAGGTGTTTAGGAAGAGACTTGATAGGGTGCTTGGTGCCATGGTTTAGCTGATTATATGGTGTTGGGTGATAGGTTGGACTCGATCTCAAAGGTCTCTTCCAACCTGGTTAATCCTATTCCAAACAAACAGTGATCCCATCTCACATGCTGGCAGGGAAGGATACGCTCTTCTCTTTTTTTCTGTAATTACTGCCTAGAATTAACTGCTCCATGTTAACAATGTTCCTCACAGGATCCACCTTCATCCCTTCCCCCTCTCCACTTTCTCCCAAGATGGACTTTTTTTTCTTGATTCAGTTGTCACCAGTGTGTGTGCTACCTAGAAATCTGTTCACCTACGGCAAGCACCTCAGCTTTTTGAGAAAGAAAGCCCAGCTGGAACTCAAAAGTTTTAAACAACTTCACAGTATCACAGTATAACTAAGGTTGGAAGAGACCTCGAGGATCATTGAGTCCAACCTAACTTCTTCCCCTTTCCAAAAGTTCCCTGTAAAGGGCCTCTCCTACACATCTCTCAAGTTCTCCTTGACTCTCAGTTTCCCAAAGACTCCTTCAAACTCCAGAATTTTCTCTCTTCCCTGCCCAATCAACGCAAGGATGATGAGCTCTGCAGTAAATGCTGGTCGTGATTAAATACTTTCTCTTTCTGACTCATTCCCAGGGAGAATTGCTGCTTTGGGGGTGGGCGTTGGTCCCAGAGGGGGAAAAAAATGGATACTTCACCCATTAATAGCACTGCCTGGCAGCAGTTTTTGACTCACTATTTGAAATGAGCAAACAGGGTTTTACATAAAACATGTAGTAGATGAATACTTCACCAGAGCTTGTGTCAAACGTGGTATTATCCATGTAACTAATTAGAACTGTTTGAGCTCAGAAATAGTAAGATGCTAGCACCACAGCTCCACATATTTAATTATAACTCATTTGGCATGGATTCCTCATTTGCTCACGTAGAGCCATTTTAAGACACTCTTTGTCTAATTGCTCCAGAAAGAAATTGGCATTTCAGTTTTCTAAGTTATAAAACACATCGGGTTGTGAGCTCAAAATTGTGTCTATTTAGTCACTGAAAAGGAAATGGAAAATGAAATGATGAACTCTGTGTGAGAACACAGGGTATTTCAGAGACAGATCCTGTGACAATCTGTACCAGTTAAGTATCTGTCCCTTGGTGACTTCATGTAAGACTGCCAGGTAGTGAAAACCTTCACTGTTCAAGTGAAATTAATTCAATGACATGTCACCACCAGGGACCCTATTTGTGATTTCAGCAGCATCCAATGTGCCTGTTAAATCCCACATCAGAGGTGAGGCATAAACAAAGTATTTTGCCATTCTGAATCAACTCCTGAAACCTTTTAAATAGGTCCTACTCTCCCTTAGCTTCAAACCATTCCCCCTTGTCCTGTCTCTAGACACCCTCATGAAAAATCTCTCTGCAGCCTTCCTGTAGGATCCCTTCAGCTATTGGGAGGTAGCTTTAAGGTCCCCCCTGAAGTCTTTTCTTCTCCAGGCTGAACCACCCCAGCTCCCACAGCCTATCCTGGTATCAGAGGTGCTCCAGCCCTTGGATCTTCTTTGTGGCCTCCTCTGGACTTCCTCCAACAGCTCTGTGTCTTTCTTGTACTGGGAACAGCAGAACTGGACACAGAATTGGGGGTGGGGGTCTCAGAATAAAACACTTAAACCTTAGCATTAGTAACAGAGTCCAGAACACGTCTGCATTTAGCACAACATGTTGCTGGAACTGTCACATTGCAAAATTTCTCTGAAGTCCCACTTCTCTGCCTGAAGTGTCATCAGGGTAGCCAAGTGGGGAAAAGGGTCCTTCTGAGATTGATTTTTTCCAACACTGCAGTTCTGTTCAATTGAATTCACACAAGTAGTGGTTAACACAAACACTGTGGAGAGTATGACATGTCAAATTAGCAGCTTTGCAAATCTCCTGTTAATTGTCAGCCTAATTAAAAAATTGCTAATTATAATGTTTATAACTTCAAATAACTGCTCAGCTATAAAGCACTGGCTGTCAGGTGTAAACAGGGGGACTGAAGGAAAGGGGGGAAAGAAAAAAAAACCTCAATCGACATCTGTTAATTTATCAGAGGCAGTGCAGTAAATTGAAAAATGGATTGCCTAATGCACTGTAAATCTGCACCACGATAAAAGACCAATTCATTTCAACACTTGCTTAATAAATGATAATGGCCATCTTTAGTGGCTAGCCCTAGGGTTTCTTCTGCCAATCAGACTTAGGGCCCTGCCTTTACCAACATCAGACAAGGAATTGATTGCAGCGTGTTAAAGATGTGTATAGTATCTCCTTCTCCTCTTTCTGGGCATCAAAATGAATGGTCTTTGCAGGCAATTTTGGTAAAAAAAGCTCTCCTGGATGTTCTTGTGCCATAAAGAGCTAATCTGTCTCATTCTTCTGTGGTTCCTCTGTTTTAGACAGACTTAAATGCACTGATGAACTAGAAAAAGAATGAAGTGCCAAGTCCAATCATTCCCATCTATCAACCTTCTTCCACTAAATAAGGGCTACAGAACTGAAAGCCAGTCCTTCTATAGTTTTTTCTTAAGTATCTCCTTGGGTCAGACAGATGGGGATCTTCACTAGCTTACACAACAGCAAATATCACTAACAAACAGCAGTGTTTCCAAACTGCCTCTTCCAAGCCACCATTTAGTTCAAAGACCTGCAGAGTTTTAGACAGTGGCTGCTTAATCTCTCCAAGGCAGATGGAGTTAAAGGCTGGATTTTGGTAGATTTGATTTTCCTTGAGGAACTGCAGACTACTGATGGCCAACCACAGCTCAAATTTGGGGGACAAAAGAGTGAATGGAAGTAGCTGGTTGTCATTTCCTCTGACAACCTGGATTGGCCTTGACTTGGGAAGATGACAAGGAAGGAGTGGAGAAGATGCGTTGAGGAAAGGACTCCATTTTCTGGAGTTTGAGAAATAAACCTTCTGAAGATGCTGCTGCTTCCTAGTCCCCAGTAGCAGCAACATTGATTGCTGCCTCTTGAGTAACCAACACCATCCTCTTTCCTGTTCACTTCCATAAAGACACAATCTGAACCTGTGTGTCTGTCTTGAACTCAGCAGCATCCTCTAGAACCATGGCCTTGGCAGCGTGGTGGCAGTTGCCACTTCTCCCTGAGAGGTACGTTGTGTCAGGACATAGTACTAAGAGTTCTTATTTCATGGTGACATTCCCAGCACACAATTCTGCCTCCCCTTCTTGCCTAAGCACATTTTGAGGATTAGGCAGCTTCTGTATTAGATGATAAAATTCACTAATAGGTCTCTTACACATTCCTGAGACTGCAAAGCTTCCACAGCACATCATCAAGTCACAGATAAGTTATTATTTAAGACTTTTTAAATTGCTGGTTGCAATGAAAGGGTCAAGTATGGCTTAGGATGAAATAAGATCATCGTGATCATGTTTTGCACTTTCATTCCTCAAACTCTTATTCCCCCTTCAACTCAAGATTAAAATATGTTTTTATTACTTTATAGTATGGCTTCATGTAAAAGCTTCAGACAGTACTAAGAGCAGTGCAAATACAGAAGTGTCTAGTGCTTGACCCACACAGGCAATGGGGAAATTAGGGCAGATTCAAGGAGAGAAGGGCAAAAGGAACAAAATGATTCATAACCAAACTCTGCATTCAGGCCAGAAGTTAGTGTAACTCTAGGGCTAACTTGATCAGAGACTTGATAGGGTGCTTGATTGCATGGTTTAGTTGATTAGGTGGTGTTGGATGATGGGTTGGACACGATGATCATGAAGATCTCTTCCAACCTGGTTTATTCTATTCTAACTTAAACATCTCTACACCAGCCTATGCTGCCCATCACAAAATTTACTGTATTTCCACACAATTCCTGAAAGTGCTTCTGGTAATATTTAGGCTTTTCCTATGGCTTCCTCAAAAAGACTCCTGCTCATAAAATAAAAATCAGAGCCAAGGGCTTCACAGTGCAGAGAAGAGAAGAGGTGGTATGGGAGAAGCAAAAGGCCCAGGGGTCCTGCTGCTCCTTTTACTCCTGCACCTACCAAACCAAACCAAACCAAGAGGGGACTGGATGTGGCACTTGGTGCCATGGTCTAGTAGTCATGAGGTCTTGGGTGACAGGTTGATCTTTAAGGTCTTTTCCAACCTTATTGATTCTATGATTCTACACAAATCTTGTGGTTGTGAGTCACAGGTTGGGAAAATGTGCCCAGACCTTGCTTTAAAGTTTCGGTGTACTTATTTGTAGACCTGTTGTCATGAAGCAAGCAGTGCTAGTCCTTGGTGTTTACAGAGTTCAGCTACAGCTTGTATTTCAATTTCTTCCCATTGAATCATAGAATCTTAGAATTTCTCAGGTTGGAAGGGATCTCAAGAGCTCATCTAGTCCAACCTCCCCACCATGGGCAGCCACACCTCTGCTCAAGGCCTCATCCAGCCTGGCCTTCAACACCCCCAGGGAGGAGGCATTCACAGCATCCCCAAACAACCTCTTTCAGAATCCTACCACCCTTGTACTGAAGAACTTCATCCATTATGAGATCAGCATTAGTGATGTTTAAGAACGTGAAAGCAACACAACTACACACAGAGTATATAAATATACTCAACCTGGAATAAAACCCCCACCATTTCATGTTGTGTCTTAAATTTCCATTCCAGTACAGGTACTGACAGAAATTTCCTTTATTAAGTGGTTTTCATAACACCACATGAATTTTTACAGTTCCACATACCTGTAAAACATACTTTTTGTGCCTAGCAGCTTTTTACTGCTATTGATGCTTTCTCCTTCTAACCCCAGAAGTCAAACCTTCTGCTTTTCCTACTGCATACCAATGTTAGGTCTTTGGCACACCTAAATGCACACCTTTTAAGGCAAACCCATTAAAATTAATCTAACAGCATGTACATCCATCTGGTGTACACAAGTCAGCCAGGAGCAAGTCCTTTGATGGATTTAGTCTGCCTTGTACATCTTATGAATTCAAATAGTTAAAAATATTATGACCTTTATGGCCAATATTGTGCATAACTGGAATTTCTATCATCTTGAAAGTTATCTATTTCCTGAATTTAATTTAGATGCATACTCCAGCAAGCAAACTTGAAAACTATTGTTGTAAAACAATGTTTTAATCCTTTCAAAAGTGAAGGACAATTTAATTACAGATGACAGGGCTTGATCTAAAGTTCCACACTAAACAGCCTCCCAAAATTAGATTAACTGCCACAAACAATAAAAGACCAAGGTAATATCAGATTTGTTTTCTGCCTCAAATAAACCAAATCATGATGCCTGAAGCGAAGTCACTGAATGAGATCCAGAGGAAGGCTGTAGAGGGACTTTTCATGAGGGTGTCTAGAGACAGGACAAGGGGGAATGATTGGAAACTGAAGAAGCACAGGGTTAGACTGGATCTTAGGAAGAAGCTCTTCAGTATGAAGTTGGTGAGACTCTGGAACAGGCAGCCTACACAGGGGATATATAAGAGAGTATGTCATAACTTTTATCCAGGCTGCCTACAGATTGTAAAGCATCGACAGCACAGTCAAGTATCTTTGGAAATGTTAATTCTGCTGACAAGAAAAATGATTTTACGTTTGGATGATGTAGTTCAAGTAATTTTCATACCAATAGTGACAAAAAGCATGTTGTTTCCAGAGCTAAATCTCAAAGGAAAAATTGAAACAGTTGAAGGATATCAGGCCTCCAAAATATCCCTCAAAATAATACTGGAAATACTCATTGCAGGCACATTAGCCAGATGAAAACCAGGATGCTGGTCACATTACATCAGCTCAGATACTAAGCTATGTTTTAAGCATTTTTTTGCAGATGGTAATCACAATTTTGGAAACTTTGGCTAATTTAGAAAAGAAAATGAGTAACAACCTAGAAATGGAGATTCTAAGTGGAAGCAATCCAGCTTTCTGTGGGACCATCATTGTGGTATTTCCATTTAACAGGAAGGGAAAAGCTTGGAGAAAATGTGTGTGCAAAATACAGCAGGCAACACTAATTCACTGACAAAATTCAAAGTGTTTCTTCTGGCAGTGTAGTTTTGTATGAAACAAGGCACAAAAATGACCAAGACAGACAGTTTCAGAATGTGAGTGAACAAACAAGAACAATTGCAGATTAAAAACAAACAAAGTGGGGGAAAAAGATCCTGTTTAGATTTTCAAATGGTCCAATCAGTGTATCTTCCCTGACTGATCAATATCTCTGAAAATACCTAAGATCCTTGACAGCTGAATCTCCCAGTTTTCCTCTCTTCTGGCTTTTAGATTTATTTATGTAAACATTGCCATCATAACTCTTTCAGACCTAATGAGAGCTTCCCTGGCATGGTGCTATAAGAGCAACATTTTTTTCCCTAACATGCCAAGGCCCTCTGCTTGAATCTGTTATTTTAATATCCATCATCTATGTACCAGAACAGTATCTATACTGTGAGCACACTTCTCTCTAGATGTATGTATAATGCTGTGGGGATATAGTCTACAGGTAAGAATGTATGTGCATACCTAAATAGAGTGAAATGCATCATGATAATTTAGGCTGTTGCTGATTAAAGAAATTCAGCTGTAAAGAGACACATTTATTCTTATAACTGCTTGGTTTGTGGTTTGGTTTTTTCTTCCCTTGAACGTTAAAGGAGTGTTGAATACATCAGTTAAGGACATTATCCTGTTAGTCACCACATTTGGATAATTCATTTGCAATATCCAATTATCCACTCTGTTAATGCCACACATCTGTGTGCACACCCTGCCAATGAGACCACATTCACATTCAAAAAACCACACTAGGCTCACACAACTGCAGAACAAAATGCCATAATTTCAATCCAGTATTCTCAGCCACTTGGTTTTTCTACAGGAAAAACAAACAAAAAAACCCCAAACAACACCAACCACAAAGCAGTACAAACATCCCAGTCAAGCTTATTCACTTAAAGCATAAATAAAACCTCCTACAACTATTTTTGCCAATTTCCAGAATCCTCTGCATTGCAAAGCAGAATTAAACATGTTGCATGCATTACTATTTGATAATCTGTACAGGACCTGAAGGTTAGAATTTTGCAAGATAAAAGCTACTATCCTGGGTACATCATCATTCAGAGGCCAAAATAGCATTGAAGAATCAGAGAATGGCTCAGGTTGTAAGGGAGCTCAGAGATCATCTACTCCAACCTTCCCACCACAGGCAGGGACACCTCTCAACTAGACTTGGCTGATCAAGGCTTCATCCATCCTAGCTTCAACACTCCCAGGGAAGAGGCAGCCACAACCTCCCTGGGCAACTATTTCAGAGTATCACCACCCAGGAGAACTTCCTCCGAACCAGTCTAACCCTGCTCTCCCTCAGCGTCAAACCATTCCCCCTTGTCCTGTCTCTAAACACCCTCATGAAAAGTCCCTCTGCAGCCTTCCTGCAGGTCCCCTTCTCTTCTCCAGGCTGAACAACCCCAGTTCACTCAGCCTGTCATCATAACAGAAGTGTTCCAGCTCTTGGGGGTTGATGAGATTGAGAGCAGCCCTGCAGAAAAGGACTTGGGGGTGCTGGCAGACAAGAAGCTGGACGTTAGCCAACAATGCACAGTTGCAGCCCAGAAGGCCAATGGCAGCCTGGGTTGCATCAAAAACTGTGTGGCCAGCAGGTCAAGAGAGGAGCTTCTGCCCCTCTGCTCTGCTCTAGGGAGACCTCATAGCAGTGGTGTGTCCAGCCCTGGGCCCGCCCCCCCCCCCTCCCCCCCCAAGAGAGACATGGACTTGATGGAGTGGGTCCAGAGGAGGGCCACAAAGATGATCAGAGGGATGGAGAACCTCTCCTATGAAGACAGGCTGAAGGAATTTAGGCTGTTTTAAACTGGAAAAGAGAAGGCTCTGGGGAGAAGTCTCTGAAGAGGACCTACAGGAAGGCGGGCGAGAGACTATATAGAAGGGCCTGTAGTGATAGGATGAGGGACAATGGTTTAAAACTGGAGCCAGGGAGACTTAGGCTGGACCTAAGGAAGAAGTTCTTTACAGTCAGAGTGGTGAAATACTGGAACAAGGATGTGGTTGAAGCCCTGGTCCTTGCAGAGGTTCATGATCAGATTCAATGTGTTCCTGTGAAGCCTGACCTGCTTGGAGGTGTCCCTGCTGACTGCAGAGGGGTTGGACAAGATGACCTTTGAGGGTCCCTTCCAGCCCAATGCAATCTGTGAACATCAGTGAAATAGATCATGTCACATTTAAATAAAGACACTCAGTTTGCTTGGCAGTCATGACAAACAACAGCAGCTCCACCACACTGCCTGCAACCTGCTTTCTGAAGTCTCCCGAGGCGGGCCGCTCAGAGGCAAGGGGAGAACAATCCTGCAGGCCATTGAGTAACAACGCAAGGAAGGCAACGTGTGAAGGAGATGATTGCTTAAATGTAATTACAGAATTAGTAAAGTGCAAGTTGCAGATGGAAATTGCCATAATGATTACTTTGCAGAGGCCTTCAGAGTACAGTCAGAGGAAGCAGAGCATTGACACACCAGGCTGTAAGGCTGTGATTATGCAAAAGGTCAAAGTTTCCCTTAGATGATGTCTACTCTGTGAGTCATTGACTTTTATAGACTGAGGTGTTTAGAAAAAAGTCTCATGAAATTTATGGCAGCATAATGTTCTGGTTATAGTCTGTAACCTTATTTTAAAAAGAAAATAGAGCTCATTAAGTACAATATTCAGATGATATTATTGTTTTTCATTCCAATGGCACCATAAACGTGCACTGGGCTTGAGAGACCGGGTTGAAAAATTGGCATGAAAAATTTACACCTTAAGGACTTGCTCCTTGAAATACCTACTACTCAAGTGACTAACCCAAATGGCAGTCTGATAGGTATCAAAGGTCTTCCCATACATGTAAGGCCTTTAAGGCTCACATTCTACATCTTCAGAAGTTGTTGAGGGAGAGCATACAGTGGTGAGGAAAAGGAGGGAGTCCAAGTTTTTCTTTGTTGCTGCCTGTGAATCTGTCAGTCACAGCATCCTACCTTCCAGTAGCTTCCCCAGCCTTGCTGTCTTAAACCTTTATTCTCTGGCTTGTTCTTTTCTTCTCTACGTATCATACTGCCTTAGGATCTGATCTCCATTTTTGGCACATCAATTTCTTTATATCTTGTCATGGTTGAGCCCATTTCTTCCTGTCTCCCACATTCTTATTCAGCAGCTCCTTCCATCTGTACAACTCAGCTTCTCATTTTACCTCTATGAAATCTCCATCTGAAAAGTCTCGCTGCTTAAAACTAGCATGTTCAGCCTGGAAAATGTTCTGGATCTCGAGCACTGAACACTGCAAATAAGAGTGACTACCACATCTTTTTTTTTCCTTTTTCAGTAAACACAAGGTTTTTGAGAAATACACAAATGATATGTGTAGGGCCTGATCTGACACATTCTCAACTCAAAATGCAGAACTTCCTCTACAGCATCCATGCCCACCACCTCAAAGACACATCCAGAATATACTTTATTTAGAATAAACCAAACCAGGTTGGAAGAGACCTTCAAGATCATTGCATCCAACCCATCAACCAATCCAACCCACCCAAACAGCTAACCCATGGCACCAAGTACCCCATCAAGTCTCCTCCTGAACACCTCCAATGATGGCAACTCCATCACCTCCCTGGGCAGCCCATTCCAATGGCCAATCACTTTTTCTGTATAGAACTTCTTCCTAACATCCAGCCTAAACCTCCCCTGGCACTGCCTGAGACTGTGTCCTCTTGTTCTGGTACTGGGTGCCTGGGAGAAGAGACCATCATCAGCCTGTCTACAACCTCCCTTCAGGTAGTTGTAGAGAGTGATAAGGTCACCCCTGAGTCTCCTCTTCTCCAGGCTGAGCAACCCCAGCTCCCTCATATTTTCACCACGCAGCACAGAAAAGAGAATAGAATAGACCAGGTTGGAAGAGACCTTCAAGATCATTGCATCCAACCTATCATCCAACACCACCTAATCAACTAAACCATGCAACCAAGCACAGTATCAAGTCTCCTCCTAAACACCTCCAATGATGGCGACTCCACCACCTCCCCAGGCAGCCCATTCCAATGGACAATCACTCTCTCTGTGTAGAATTGCTTCCTAACATCCAGCCTAAATCTCCCCTGGTGCAGCTTGAGACTGTGTCCTCTTGTTCCAGTGCTGGGTGCCTGGGAGAAGAGACCAGCCCCTGCCTGTCTGCAACCTCCCTTCAGGGAGTTGTAGAGAGCAGTAAGGTCTACCCTGAGCCTCCTCTTCTCCAGGCTAAGCAACTCCAGCTCCCTCAGCCTCTCTTCATAGGGCTTGTGTTCCAAACCCCTCACCAGCTTTGTTGCCCTTCTCTGGACACATTCCAGTAAGCCAAAATCTTTCCTAAACTGAGGGGCCCAGAACAGTACTCAAGGTGTGGGCTAACCAGTGCTGTGTACAGGGGCAGAATGACCTCCCTGCTCCTACTGGCCACACTGTTCCTGATAAAGTTGTTTATTATTAAAGCTGAAAACAATCCATCAAAAATTCAAACAAAGCTCTTTCATTGAAACTCAGCATGTCTGAGGATGAATGAATCTGTTCAGTTCTGGGCAGTTTTAAGGGATTTTAAGTGCAAATCAGAGTCAGCCACTATGAGTGCAAACAACAAAACCCCAGATTTTTATTTCTTATTCCCACACACACACACTTTTTCGCCTCGCAGAAACCTTGTTGTGAGCTGCCTCCAAAGTTGGGCTTTTCTCAGTGGAGGCTCTTCAGGTGTTTAAAGAAGCAGCAGGAGTAGAATCAAGAAAGAGAAGAAATATATTTGCATTGTCAATAATGCTAAAGGGTAGGAAGGATTTTGCCATTTGTTGGCTGTCATGGGCAGGTAGGAGTCACTACATGGGAACATGCCCTGTGTGGAGAGGCTGAGGGAGCTGGGGGTGTTTAGCCTGGCGAAGGGGAGACTCAGGGGAGACCTTATTGCTCTCTCTAACTACCTGAAGGGAAGTTATAGCCAGGTGTTGGTGGGTCTCTTTTGCCTGGCAACCAGCACCAGAACAAGAGGACACAGTCTCAGGCTGCAGCAGTGGAAGTTTAGGTTTGAGGTGAGGAGAAAGTTCTTCCCAGAAAGAGTAATTGGCCATTGGAATGTGCTGCCCAGGGAGGTGGTGGAGTCTCCATCCCTGGAGGTGTTCAAAAAAGGCTTGGATGTGGCACTTGGAGCAATGGTTTAGTTGTCAGGAGGTGTTAGGTTGGATTTGATGATCTCTGAGGTCTTTTGCAACCTGGTTGATTCTGTGATTCGGCTAAATATTCACAAGCAATTCTCCTTCACCCCCCTGCCCCCTTCTTTAAGAAGCAAGGAATATACTAGTGTACTGGAAGCAAGCAAGGAGAATTCAAACTGTGTTATACTTTTTAAAGAGCATAAGCACAGCTTATAGTTTATCAGTCTTAAACTAACTACTGCCAGAGTCACTTCTGCTTATTTAACATGCCACTGATATCAAAGAGTTTTGTACATTTCCTTCTTCACTCTTGCTTGGAAAGCTCCATCAACAATGATGCATTTGCATCATTTCAGTTTTTAAAACACACCTCCCTGGCAAGACAATCACCTGCCCCTTAGAACTAAACCATTATGTGCCAAGCATCTCCAATCTCCAGTGATTAACAATAGCATATTCCA
This sequence comes from Melanerpes formicivorus, assembly GCF_026170545.1. Classification (NCBI taxonomy): domain Eukaryota; kingdom Metazoa; phylum Chordata; class Aves; order Piciformes; family Picidae; genus Melanerpes; species Melanerpes formicivorus. The sequence goes on along the minus strand of NW_027142515.1, from coordinate 525,452 downwards.
AATTTATAGGGTCTATTACAAGCCATCTGAAGAGCAGCCAGTGTGCCAAATCTCCCTTACTCTGTCTCCAGGGAATCCCTTCTCAGATGCTCTTTTCACATCCAGTAAACAGCATTTTATGTCTTTTGCACAGAGAGCAGATAATTACCATATGGTTAAAAACATGCTTGCTTCATTCACTTTCCCACTGTAAACTTTCTTCATTATGACAGCTAAGGAGCATCTAGGGAGGTAAACTCTAGAATTTAGCCCTCTGTAGGCTCAGTGGTTTGAAAGGTCAGTGTTTATTACAATAAAGTTAGAAGCAAGTGTAAGCGACTTCGCAAGGAATAGTTTTTTTATTCCAGCAGGGCTGAAGAGAGAAACTGATGCAGGTGCAGGAGTGAGAGTCTGCCACACCCTGTGCTGAGCACCCCAGCATATTCTTACAGACTTATAGTGAGAGAACAGGTCAAGATTTGGGGAGATGTGGAGCTAAAACTGAGTTCTTTCTTTGTTTCCTTGCTGCTTCCCTGCCTTGTTCGCTGCACGGTTTGTGGCTGCTGCTGAGAAAAAGAAACTGGACCAAATCTTGGAGCAGTGGCCATGCAAGAACATGACCCTTCCAACCTTGCCTGTCAGCACCCCAGGGAGAAGGAGGAGGACTTGCCCATTTTATGCACATAACACAGCAGACAAGAGCCGGATCCCACACAGGATAAGCATCCCAGATTCCCAGGGATCTGTGGCAGCCTCAGGGAGCCTCAGAGGCTGTGTTCCTGTGGAGATGCTTTACCGGAAAGCTAATTACAATTTCTCCCAAGCTGAATGATCGATTTCATCAGGCCTGCTCTCTATTGTGGCTGCTTAATCTGTGCTCCAAACTGAAAGGCTGCTTGGCAAATGCTGTGGCGCTTTTAACCTCTCCAAGATTAATTCTTTGTGACCTGGCTATTTACTTGGGAGGGCAGGAGACAGACAAGCCCATAGGGGAGAGAGAGAGAGAGCTTCAAGCACATTGCATCCTTTTGGTGTGACTGTGCCATTATAGCACACAAAAAACCCTCAAGGACAAGGAGGAGTGAGGAGGATCCTGATTCCTGCTGAATTTAATGCCTTAAGTTTTCCAAAAGCATTTTTAACCTTCATCCCCAGAATTCCTTGGAAATATGATTTGACCTTTAATTTTCTTTGTATGCCAATTATATCCTCATCGCTGGTTGAGGTGGGAAAGAAGTGCTCATGTACACTCTAAGTACTAAACTTTAACATACCTGACATTAGTAAAGACCTGACCCCATCATTCCCATTTTATACTTTATCACAAGCCTAGTGGCACCAGTGAAAGCAGCTGATGATTTGGAATGCTTTCATTTCAGCTACTTGGATGATCACTTTTGCTACCACTTCTGTTTAACTCCTTTTCCCTCCTTACTGATTACCATTTCATAAAGTATCAAAGCAGAACAACCCTCCAAGAAGCAGACAATATCAAGGGCTATAGAGAGATACTCAGCATCTCACATGAAGAACCAGAAGACTCAGAATTCAGTTACAATTCCCTCACAGTCTGGGTGCAAGTGATACAGACATGGGGGATTCTGGCTACCCAAAGAGTCCAAGATCTCACCTGTACCTGGAATTAGAATAGCATAATTGATACCTATAAGAGGCAGGCCAAGGCAGGTCAATGTCCATAATGTCAAATGCTGGGCAAACAAAAGGCCAAAGACAGTGACAAAGCGGAGCAGTCAGTGCAGTGCAGCTGCTGCAAGGTCCGGTGGTAACACTGACTAATAGTTCCTAATGTTTTCCAAAGACAGAAATGAGAATGATGATTATGGACATGTCCTCCATCAGTGGAGGCTGCCCTCTGCAATGGACATGCTGTCAGCATTTCATCTGCTCCTATTGCTTAGCATGGGGAGGGGGCAAGATGGAGCAAGAAAGGAAGTGATTCAGTATTCTGGGAAGGAAAAGGAAAAGCTTTTCCACCTAAGATATCCCTGTAAGTGTTAAGAGGGTCCCTACATTTTGTAAGCCCACTTACCAGCCTTCTCTTTTTCCATTTGCCCAGGCCACAATGTTCTCCAGCAAGTTAGAAGGGCTAAAACTCTTACACTGGTCACAGAACATTAGGGACTCACGTCCTGTACAAAAATCATAGAATCATTCAGGTTGGAAAAGAGCCTTGAGATCATCAGATCCAACCAACAACCCTACTCTTCCAAGTTCACCACTAGACTACATCACTAAGTGCCACATCTAAACAATCCCAATGTCCAGCCTAAACCTCCCCTGGAGCAGCTTGAGGTTGATTCCCTCTTGTTCTATTACTAATGACTTGTGAGAAGAGACCAGCACCAGCCTTTCTCTGTTGTCCTTTCGGGTAGGTATAGAGGGTGATAAAGTCTCCCCTCAGGCTCCTCTTCCTCAAACTGAACAGTTCCAGCTCCCACAGCTGCTCTCTATCAGACTCATTCTCTAGGCTCCTCTCAGCTGCCCTTCTTTGCATCCACTCCAGCCTCCCAATGTCTTTCTTCTCTTGAAGTGCCCAAAACTGAAGGCAGTACTCAAAGTGTGGCCTCTCCAATGATGAGTACAGGGGGACAAACACTGCTCTAAAATGTCAGAAGTGGTGCTGAGAATTCAGTGTCTCCTGTTTTCTTAAGAGCTTAACGACTTAAACCTCCAAATGAGCACCTTCCTATGAGCTGCACTTATGTCACTGGGGCTCGATAAAGAGGAGCCTGTTGATCCCCTTCAGTAATTTGAACAATATTATGGTTTTGGTGGCAGAACATTTATTGTACACCTAAGTGAACTTCTGCTACCATTCTCAGACTTAAAAAGGAAGGGGCTTTCTGCTGGAAACACAAAGCACACTGTTTAAATAGCATCAGAGAGCAATTTGGGCAGGTGGCACCCAGCTAATTTGTTTTATAGATAAGCCACCTTTCATATGAGAAGCAAACCTGTGGTTTTATCTACTCAGAACAAGTCAAACAAATAGCAGTACAGCATTGCAACTGACTGCTTGGTGATTTACTTAAGAAATTACCTTCATACTTGATTGGGATTATTTATATTGCACTAGAATGCAGGAACTCTGTCATGGTGGCAGTAAATAACACAAAAAATAGGCTTGCCCCTGAAGTCTTGCGCCATCAGGCCATGGTTGCCGTGCTCAGACTTGTTAGAGAACTTGGAAAGTCAGGCCTGGGGAAGCTTTTGCTTCTGCAGAGATGGTGAAAGGGGACTGTTCTGCTCTACAGCTCAGCAGAAAGAGTGGACCAGAAAAATCTCCCACTTTTGAACTTATCTGGCCATTGATTATTTTCAAGAGGGCAGGTTTTACAGAAAAACATCCTTCCTGTTAGCTAATAAAGGACCTCTTGAGGGGATAAGATCAGAGTAATGGACTGTTGTAATTAAGTCCAGGTCTCCTGCTGGAACAGAAAAGGCAGAAGTGAAACAAAGATATTTGCTTCAAAGAGGAAGACACTGAACATTTAGCTATATTATTTTCTTTAACCTTATACCATCCAATTAATACAAATGGGCAGCGATGCTATCACCACTTGATGATGTTGCAGTCACAGAGGTCAGCAGTGAGTTCTTCAAGCCTTAATTTTATTTATTTACTGCATTCTGAATGTTTCACAGAAACCAGATGAAGTTTTTACTGAAGAAGTTCTTCAGTAGGAGGGTGGTGAGACTCTGGAATAGGCTGCCCTGGGAGGCTGTGGCTATCTCTTCCCTGGGGTTGTTCAAGGCCAGGTTGGATGGGGCCTTGAGCAGCCAAGTCTAGTTGAGAGGTGTCCCTGCCCATGGTAGGGAGGTCGGAGTAGATCATCTCTGAGGTCCCTTCCAACTTGAGCCATTCTGAGAGTCTATGATTATGGCAAGAAGGCAACAAAGTTTTGACTCAGTGAAATAGCCTATGTTGTTTCTGTGCCAGTTTACATACCTGGTAAAATACTTCTTTTTAAACAGAGAAGTTTTTATATAATTGATTTCAGGATGTATTAGACACAACAAGGCTCAAAAGATAGAAAATCATGGGAAAAAATAATCATGAGGCCTTTGATAACAGCAGAATTAAATTAATAGTTGAATTGGCTTGAGTTAATCAATTGAGTAAAATGATGGGAAGGCTGCATGAGAGCTGAAGGAGTTTTGCAGTAATCAGTTTCTGCAGTGCAGCTGCTACACATTTGTGTAATAACAGAGTTGATGAGTAGCTAATTTGTATGAAACTAGAAGCAAGTTTAATGTTGGGATTGGAACAGGAGTCTGCAGCTAATGCACAAAGTGCCTCCATTGTTTGGTGCAACATGCTGGACTTCCTTAAAGCTGTTCACGATGGGCTTAGCAGAGCAGTTATGTGATCATAAGGGTACAGAAAAGTCAAAGCTCACTTTTACTTCTTGCACTTACATATTTCCTATGGCTTCTTTGGAAAGAGAAGAAGAAAATGGGTTTTCTCACTGTCCTCCACCATGTGGGGCAAACAGTGTCCCCAGCAGGGCAAGAATGGCTGAGTGAATTCAGCAAAGCATTGAAAGACAATGTCACAGAATCCAGCCCCCACCTTTCTAATGCTGCTGCATGGGAAATTCCATGCTATTGAACAGAGAAGGTTACAAAGATGTTTGACTAGATGCACATGGGCTCTGTCAGCTAACAAGCCCAACACAGCTTGTTAGAAATGTACACACTGTAAGTCAACAGTGTCCTATTTATTTTGACAGGACTATGCATGTGATCAGGTAAGAATAAAGCACATTATGGTACCTATGGATGCAGCTATGCTGCCTATATGCTAGCCATGGCCAACTGCCTACACATGATCTAAGTTTTTCAACAGTAACAGAAAGTTTATTCCACTCCAACACTGTTTTTAAAACAATGCCAAGGTAAGGGGGATCTGTAATCAGCAATGGAAGCAGGCGGAGCAGCCAGGTTACAAGGATAATTGGATACAGGGTCATGTACAGGGTGCTAGGGCCCCTGGTATGCAAGCTGCAAACTCAGAGCTGCTCTTGCTCTATGGGAAAGTGACTTTGGTAGGCTTTGCCAGCTGGATGGACTGTAGAACTCTGGAGCAGGCATAAAAAGAGAAAACCATATATTATTTCTCCTCACACACTATGTTGTGGCAGTAAATAACAAAACACAGAAAAGCAGTAAATTCAGAAGTAAACAGGATTTTGCCTACAAGCACGTGCCAGCCTGCCTACTACAGGGTACAGTAGTTAATAGCAAAACAAAAGGTTTTAAAGTTGAACTCTCTTATTAGAAAAACTAAAGAGTTAGACATTTTTTGCCAATTACCAGTAACTGCAGCACTGACATAAGTCACTACAATCTTAACTCCAATGGAGTCAGCATTTCCTCTGTGATTCCATCAGTTCCTCACTTAAAATCTTGTGACCCTGGTGAACATCACGGCAGAAGCAGTTGTCTTCACTGTCCATAAAGCCCAGCAAAGCCTAGATTTGGCACTGTGGCTGAAGATGGAGGTGCTTTCGTCCACAGTGTCCTGAAGCTCCCAATGGATGCTGGTGCATGGGAAGACCTTCTCACCCTCCATCCCAGTTTCTGTGGTGGCAACTGGGACACCACAGAGAGGGTATCTCAACACAGACCTGAACAGCCCCCATGTGCTGGTTTCAGCTTGTAGGCAAAAGGAAAGGGGACCAAAATTTGCTCTCACTATTTCTGTTCATGCTGCATACAGAATTTGAGGTGTGCTCAGCAAAGGACCTGCTGGCACACAAATTGAAGAGTCCACTATGGATGTTATTCTGAACACAACTACTTTATGAAAAGGCACTGACAGGAAAAGTCTGTATCTACAGATAGCTGGACACTCTTCACCTTTCAGCCCACCCCACTGGCTTAAGGAAGACTATTCAATTATTCGGCTCAAAAGCCCACCAGCAGCCACTGAACACAGCTATTCAGGTGTAACTTCTGGCCCTGGCATTCTCAATGTTCTTGCTTTAAACACACAGGACAGGATGGTTTCCTCTGTAGCTTGTTCTGCTCTTAATCCCTTCCTAGGCACCTGCTGCTGATTGCAGCTGGAGGTAGGAAGCCAACTGATTCCCAGCTCTGAGCAAGTTTTGCTCAGGGATGCAGCATCTTAGGCTCCACTCCCAAACTCAATGTCCAGATTCTCCTTTCAGCCAAGCAATGTACAAAGACATTATTTCCAATGAGGTTTCATAGTTAAAGGTGTTTGGCAATGCTGACACTTCTAATTTCCACCAACAGACTTACAATTTGTATAAATGTGTTTTGATATAGAGAGCTCAGGGTTTTTTTGACAAATTAAATGAGATCAATTCCTTTCTTGTACCATCTCTAGTCAATTACCAGCACTCACTGCAAGATGTCAGGCACTAATGATCACTGGGTAATCCAGGACCTACAGACAGGTAGGCAGATGGTCTTCCTAATCCAGGCTCTGTAGCCACATTAAAATGTCCTCGCTTGAGCGCAGCCTCAAGGCTGGTACATTCCCTTGAAGTGAAATATCCACTCTGTTATTTACTGCATTACTTTAACAAACTGCTTTCCTATACTTGGAGAGCCTCATAAACAGGACACTTTGTTGTGCAATGTGCTAGCTGGTGTGCCCAGTCATACATCACAACACTTCATCAGGTGTCAGGATTTACAGCAGCTAGTGCTGCTTTCTTGCTGGGGAGACAGAAGGGAAACTGGCAGCTCATGGCACTGCAAGCTGAACTGCTTGGAGATTCATTCCATTCTGACTGCAGCAACTGTTGGTTACAAAACTATTCTTAGAGGTCAGGAACCTGAAGTGTCTAAAATCATGCCCTTTACCTATTTTGTTATTAAATTTTATCACTGCTAATATGTTTGTTGGTTGCTGTTTGTTTTTTCTTTTGGTGAGGCTGGCAGGGGCTTACGAAAGGAGGGCACTGAAGGGATGAGTGAGACAGCTTCAGCACAAAGGCTTTTCATGTCACACAGCTGTTCCAGGTTACAAGAAGGGACAAGGCACAGCCTACAGAGAGCTTGTGAACCCGAGGGGGACTGTTTGCATGACCCTGAAAAGACTCTAAGACAAACACACTAAACAGCAATGGTTCCTCAGATGCGCTAATGGTAGATCTCGCACAAACCTCCACGTTTTAACATTAATTAATCTGAGGCATGCATGTGAAATTGGGCTCTTTCAAGTGTTATTAAGAAATGGCTGAGAAAAAGACAATGACAAAGTGCAGGAGAGAAATTTGGGTGGGTTTGTGCTGAACAAGTTTTTCACCCTTTCTGAAAAGTTTTGAAAGCTTTTTACTCTCTCAGAAAAATATGAAAAGCAACTAACTAAAATGAATCCAAATTCCTTCTCTTCTCACTCTTGATTGTCCAAGGCCCTGTATAAGAAATATTAAGGTAATACCTTTAACTACAAGAATAATTGCAAAATTATTAAGAACTGTGGAAGGCCAATAAAAAAAATGAAGTGGTGCTTCTGTGTGCACACAGCTATGGATGGTTATACACTGCTTGGAGATTTGCTTCAGTAAATGGCCTTGTGCTACTAACAGAATAACATCCTCCCTATCTTTATTTCATAATCACCACCCAGCATTCCTGGTGCCACTAATCATCCCCTGGCACCTGGCTAGCAAAATCATTAGGAGCTAAACCAGCAAGTTCCTCATAGCTAAAGCAGAACCAGGCAGGCAACAGCCAGACCATGGTAAGCTCAAATATCTAATAACTGCTCTGAGAGTTCAATGGGAATTAGGACAGACTTCAGGGAGGACATTGTTAATATCTCCTCAGTGTTTAATACTTGATGTGAAACTAAAGAAGTGCATAAGACTTTTTTTCCCATGTTCCAGTTCATTTGTACCTTAGGCATGGTGCAAATGGGAGCTTCAAAACCAGGGTGACACTCGATGTTATTTAACAAACATCGTAGGAACACTCCAGGACTTCAAGCTTTATTTCCTGTGAGGTTTCTTCACCCCTTTATCATTTTCGAGTTTCTTTTCTGATCTTCTCTTCCAGTAATGCTTAACCAGCCATTATCTTTTATTAGTAAAGCTAAAATGAATGACATCCACGTGAACAGCATAAACCCTACATTGACCTACTTTCATGAAATGAAGGAGAATAGGCCTTACAGGTCTGATAGGTTGTTCAGTTTCCTCTTCCACTTAAAATTACTGCTACTTCCTTACCATGATCTACATGTACAGGTTATGCTTAACACTGAAAGCAACACAAATGTAATACACCACATATTCCAACTCTCTGTTCTACATTACCAACAACTCAAGAAATAGCCAAAATTGATGGTTGCAAAAGCTGTAAAAGGAGAAAAAAAATGGAACACAAGGTGGCAGATCATCAGCTTGACACAATTAAATGCTACTGATGAAGCCAGTATGACCCAATGACATTTTTAAACAGAATATATTATCCTCAGGCATTTTTCTGCTCAAGTAATTTTTCATCTTTCTCCTCTTCCTTGCTCTGTCCAATTTTAAAGGTCCAATCCTGACTGAGCTGCTGAACACTCCTCCCTGGCACTGGTTTCACTGGAACAAAAATGCCCTGTGCACCTCACTAAGGTTTGTCAAGCATCACAGATTTAGGCCAAATAATTAATGGCTGTCAGACAAGATCAAATGTCAAAGAAGTAGCCCCTGGAAGTTCACCTGCAGGTTACACAAGCAGCATCCTCAATGCCTACAAATGGAACTTAACATCATTGAGTAACATTGCTGCTACTTTCACACCAGTAACCAGGAGGTCCCAAATCAGATCAGGACCATGTCATTTTAGACAGTGCAAACAGATTCTAAACAACAGTGATGAACATATTCTGCCTGTCCTCATGGAGGTAAGTGAATCCCTACAGTCACAAAAACAACAGCAGAGCCAAAAGCCATATCCATGGTTCCTGAATTTAGGATCAACTTCCTAATGAACTCTGAAAGCAAGCGTGAGTCATGTGCAACTACCCAAGTGCTTCTGTATTTATCAAGATGAAATTTAACAGCAAAATGACAAAAGATCTGTTCTGAAAAACATGCCCTGAAAAATCCAGTCTGGGATAGGAAGAAAAAAAAAATCAATGCTCACCACATCCAGCTATGTGCTGACAAACCAGAAGCCAAGCTGGTATTCCCAGGTGATTATTTTTAACTCATTTTAGCCTTGAAGCAGCAGCTCAGATTCCAAATGCAGGGAAGGAGGAAAGCAGAGACTTATCAATCACTCAACAAAGAGGCTTGTCAAGGAGTGAGCATTTCTCTTTTGAGGCATTTTCTTCTCTGCAGCTGCCCAGGTATAGCCTATCAGGAGGTATCTGGGGTGTCCATCAGAGGAGTCTTCTGTGCTCTCTCCACTGTTAGTGCATGAGCTTAATTTACTTGTCAAGTTTTGCTTTGGGAGTTGGGGGGCAGAAATCAGGACAAATATTTCATTTCATCATGATACTGCCCCATCTCCCCGATTCCTGTCAGCCTGCAATTATTTATATCAGACCTGCTGGATTTCTGTGTCTTTTAGGATTTTTGCAATTAATTCAGTCTCAATATTCTCCTAATTTCCATACTTTTCAAATGTAATTCTGTCTCTTTTGATCTGCTTCCATTTCTTTTCTCCCTTCTCCCTCCTTGCCTTCATGCTCTTTCTGAATTTTGAAATGGATTTTATTGGTTTGTAGACACATTTGAACTGCTTTCAGAGGCCGGGCCTTGGAAACACAGGATAGGAGCTTGCTTAATCACATTTCTCACCTAGAACCTGTATAATAAGGGTGATACATAGGGTGTGAGGCTGGAAAGCTACTAGTGAAGATGAGCTAATGGACCTTGGCCAGCCTTAATTACAGTTTCTAAGCCAAACCTTTTCCTCCTCTGGCCATGAGTGTGTCAGCCTATCAGTTTTATAACAGCTGTCAGCCTCCTCTGACTAGTTTATCTTCATCTTTCCTATTTTGTGTGCTGACATGGCACCAAAAGAGTTTTCCCTGCAGCAAATGGGTCCTTTGCTCTGCATTGCCAGGAAAATGTGCCTATTCCACAGGGCACCTGACTCTACCCCAGGAAGGCCCATGTATGGGATGAACCTCTCCACCCTCAACCCTGTACCTCCAGGATATGGCAGTCTGGCACATATAAGAGAAGGCTCTGAGGTGACCTAATTGTGGCCTTCCAGTATCTGAAGGGGGCCTGCGAGAAGGGTGGGGAGGGACTTCTCAGGATCTCAGGTAGTAATAGGACGAGGGGGAATGGAATGAGCTGGCAGTGGGGAGATTCAGACTGGATGTGAGGAGGAAGTTCTTCACCATGAGAGTGATGAAGCCCTGGAATGGGTTGTTCAGGGAGGTGGTTGAGGCTCCATCCCTGGAGGTGTTAAAGACCAGGCTGGATGAGGCTCTGGCCAGCCTGATCTAGTGTGGGGTGTCTCTGCCCATGGCAGGGGGGTTGGAACTAGATGATCCTTGTGGTCCCTTCCAACCCTGACTGATACTATGATACTATATATACACACAGCAAAAAATCCCCACCCCAACCAAACACACGAACCACACAAACACCCAAACAAACCCCCACAAAACCAAACAAACAGAACTAACCAAAACAAAACAAATAAGTCCCAAAACCAAACCACACACACAAAACCCCCAAAGCCCCCCATACCAACACCTCAATAAATCCACTACTGATGTTCTGGCATCCAATATGAATTGCCTTGCCTGCCAAATCAGAGTGAAACAATGTGTTTTCCTCTTTCAAACTAGTTTAGGAAGGCTAACCAACTCTCTCTGTGTTTCCCAGTGTAAAGCTTCCAACCAGCTGTGCTACATGTAAATCAAAACATGCTTTTTTAATAACAAAGGCTGATTGTTTCGATCAGGATGGATTGATAAATTGCTTTCTGCCTGAGGCTAAAGAGCATTGGGCTTTAGGTGTGTAAAATGGTAAGTATTTCTCTCTTGCTTTTGTTCTTTCCCAGCCAAAAGTATCTTAAGAGAGCCATCTGTTTCCTTGCCACAGGAAGAAAAAAACAAAACAAAAACCAAACAAAAACTAGGCTTACCAGGCTCCCTTTGCTTTTTCATCCAATTTTGCCCTGAGTTAAATGTTGGAGAACCATCTCCATTTGGGAAGCCTGTACTTCTGCCCCTGACTACAATAAAGGATGCTGTTTCTATCCACTGCTTCACTTGTTTGTCTCTGGGGTTTTTATTTCAGCTAGAAATGCAGAAGAAATTACACTATTCTAGTGCACAATGAATGGGATTTCCTCATCTCAGTTTATTATCTTCATCTATTTCCCTCCATTAAAAGGAGAAAAGTCCCACCCAGCCTCCTGCCCTCCCCACTTCCCCAGAGAAAGTGGCAATTGTACCATTAAGCCTGCAGTGCTTTACATATGCAAACGCAAACACGGTGCTTACAGGAAAGCTCTTCCCTATCCCTATGTTCATCTCCTTCCCTTTACCTAAACCAGACGATTACCTCAGCAGCTCAGCTGTGTTATTGAGACATTTCAGCGTGAAATTTGTTTTTCCTCACTGAACTTTAAGCGGAATTTCAAGTGCCAAGTCTCCAAAGCCAAGTGGGGCTATTAAGAGATAATTACTAATTATGCTAATTTGAGAAGTTGTGCTATTTCTTTCCCTGGTCATTTTATCTGCAGCTCTCCTGAGAGAACAGTCCCTATTCAATGTTAATAACCTTTCCAGGCTAAGCATTCAACGGAGGACAGTGTGTCCTAAACCCAGGAATACTTTACAGTTAATCTAGATATGTGGCAGTAAATTAGAAAGAGAAGTAAGCTGCACTAATGCTAATGACTTCTGTTATTAATTTTTTGCAGCAGCAGAAATATCTGATTCCTCTCCATTCATGTATTGATACAGCCTTTTGCTGATAGTCTTATTTTAAATGAGAGTCCTCAGTGACTTGAAATATTCAGCACACCATTAAGAGTCCGCAGCGATCATTTTCTAATCCTGCCTACTGCAAGCTCCCAGAATAATAGATTGACACAACAGATTTGATTTGCATTTCTTGTATGTCTCATTTAGCTTTTCCTTGTTAATGTCAGGATAAGAAACAGAGCTTTCCCAAGTTCTGCACACAGGGGGCTATTTATTTATTTCCCTTTCCATTTCCCCCCCCCTTTTCCAGTGCCAGTGGTTACTGGGTTGATTGTGCCAGTCTATGCAGTATGCTGACAGAATGAGGGACTTTGTTATCTTTTTCAACTGTTTTATTTGCTGTAGAGTTCCATCTGCTCTGTGACAAACATACATATTTTATATTTATCATTTGTTCATGCAATGGCAGTACTCAGAGCCTGCTTGGCTTGGCTTACCTTCCCAACACAGAGGTGCTGAGACAGCCCTGCTGCTGCACTAACTGTTGATAAAATCCTGTGTCTCTGTTCCTCGGAACAGATCTTTCAGCTAAGAGCACAATGGCTGCAGACAGTGTCCAAGATCTGAATGCTCTCTGTTAGCAGGTCATGGCGATTCTGGTGTGACTGCAAAGGCCCATTCCTGCAACACCTAGGCTCGCAGATATCCCACTGAATGGGAAGCCTGCAATGCCTAAGAGAGCTCCTGGGAGCAGAGGCTTCAGGGTGACCCTCCCTGTCAATATGGCATGAACACCATAAAAACCCCAGTGGAGGCCAGTGACACCTGAAAGCAGCCAGGGAGAGCATGGCCACAACACCAAATGCAGGCTGCCTCCACCTGCAGAGCCAGTGCCAATGGAAGGGTGGCTGCATTCCCAGAGGAAACAGACTCCTGTCCTCAATGGAGTTTTCACTAGTTTAAAACCATGCACAAGCCTACAACCAGTGGGTGCATTTTATACAAGGCAAGGAATGTAAATATTCAAAATCTTGGGTAGCACCTATTTCTGGAAAATGTGAATACAGCCCTCAGACTCCAGTTCAGTACTCTCAACGCAGGAGTGGGAGGACTGCATTCATAGGAGACATGAATTAGGGCCTAAAAATATGTTCTAGTAATAAAGGAGGAGATCATTTTAAGTTTTAGCATTGCCAGTTTCAGAATAGAATTTCTTTTAGTGGAAACCCATTTTGCAAGTGTGTGAACCTGCTCCTGAATGCTGGATAAGTATTGGATTCTTCCTGCTGACAGGGCTGGGAGGGGATCGACAGGCCACTGCATTCCTACCATACCAGCAGGAGACATGGAAGAAACATGGTTATCTGCCTCCCTAGTAAGGCATCTCTATCAGGTTCAAGCAAGCACATGAACTGAAGCCCCTGACCTGCACTTGGACAGGCAGATAAAGAGTTCACAGAGCTCTTCACAAGCCAGACTTCTGGCCATGCCCTATGGAAAGTGTGTACAGAAAGCAACACAGGCAAGCATCTCCTGTGAGCCTCACCTCAGCCCTGCCTGGTGGACAAACTGTCATAGGTGAGATCTTACATCTCTGTTACACCCCATCAAGACACAGAATCTTCTAAAGAAACTGCTGCCCAAACATTCAGCCTAAAGTTACAGCAGAATCAGCTCATTGCTGCTACATTGCTGTCCACAGCAGCCAAGGGGACCAGTCAGAGGCACTGCAGCCTGGGCAACATGAGGCTGTGAGCAAATAAACATCTGAGGGAGGAGAGCTCTTAAGAAACAGGGAAAAGATGCAGTGAGGAGAGAAGGCCCACTGGAATATTTAAAGTTAGTTCTTCCTAGAGAAATAAATGAGCTCTGGAGACAATTTCAAACTGTGTCACAGACTCCTTTGGTCACAGCCACACTTGTTCTGAGCACTGAGAACCTGGCAGGGTGGAATCACAGCCCCAGAAAGGCACTTCACATTGCTAATTTGAGCAGAAATTAAGTTTTCTGCACACATTATTTCTTATTCATGTTTGAAATTATTTCTTAATCTGCTACCTACAAAGATCACACAGAGTTCTGAAAGAAATGCATCAGTTACAAGAAACATTAACATTAGCTGTTTTCCTTCCTCTGATATTTCTGGAATGAAAATATTTATATTATTTTACAATATCATTTCAAAACCAAGAAGGAGAGGCTGAAGGAGCTGAGGTTGTTTAGCCTGGAGAAGAGGAGGCTCAGGGGTGACCTCATTGCCCTCTACAACTACCTGAAGGGAGGTTGTAGCCAAGAGGGGATTGGTCTCTTCTCCCAGGCAAGCAGCACCCAAACAAGAGGACACAGTCTCAAGCTGCACCAGGGGAAGTTTAGGCTGGAGGTGAGGAGAAAGCTCTTCACTGAGAGAGCTGCTGGCCATTGGAATGTGCTGCCCAGGGAGGTGGTGGAGTCACCATCCTGGATGTGTTCAAGAGGGGATTGGATGTGGCACTTGGTGCCATGGTTTAGTAGTCATGAGGTCTGTGGTGACAGGTTGGACTTGATCTTTGAGGTCTCTTCCAACTTTGGTGATTCTGTGATAGAGTAAATCATGTTTAACCATAAAAGAAAAAGTTGTGTCAGTCAACTACCATGTGAACTGAACCCCTGACCTGCACCTGGACAGACAGATAGAGAGTTCACAGAGCTCTTGGTGCCATGGTTTAGTAGTCACGAAGTCTTGGGTGACAGGTTGGACTTGATGACCTTTGAGGTCTTTTCCAACCTTCTTGATTTTATGATTCACCTTACTCAGAAGCATTTGGAGCTCTCACAGACTCTGAAAGGCTCAGAATGCACAAATTACAGAAACAGATATTTGCAAGAGGCCCCAGCAGCCAGCTGGCACCACCAGGCTTCTAATTTATTTAAGAAATTATGTATAAGAGTTTGAATATCCCTCTTTGGTCCAGTTCAGGCCAAAGAGAACATGGTCCTGTGCATGGGTAAGCCTACGTGAGTCTCAGCTGCAAGAGAAAGGAGAAACAAGTCATTTCTGCATAAATTATGTGACAATTGGAGACAGTTCCTTCTGGAGAAGAAATCCTCACTGTGTTGCTACCTAGTGCTTGAGATGGTGACTAAGACAGTCAATGGGATAAGCAGAGGAATTATTTTGTTTGCCATTCTTCTCTCTGTCCTGACAAACACACAACAACTTGGCAACATTTCTTTTCCATTATTCCTTCATGCTGCGTGCCAGTGAGGGGCGAGAGAAGTTTGCCATCACAGTGTTTCCAGCTGGAAACAGGTAATGCCAAAAGGATACTTGATCTTCCTTCAATCCCTCAAAATCTCAGTCCCAACTATAACAAAAAACTTGCACAGGTGCAGCCAGGAAAAATGCTCCCTGCAGAAGTTTTGAGCAAACAAGCTTCATGTGGAAATCTGGACAAGATGCTGAGGGCAGCTCAGACCTGAACTGAAAGAGAATGGTCCCTTCACTGCCACCAGTAGCAGGTACAGCTGCAGGTGCTGTAATGTGATTTCCTGAAAACCACAGATTGTGGCACCCCATGGCTGGATGAAAATGTTGGATTGATTTACTTTTCATAAGCACACAAATATCTGTGTGCTCCCATCCTGCATCTTTGCAAAGAAAATTCTGCAGACTGAAACTGGTGAAAGCTCTGCAAAGGGAACAACTCATCTAGCATTACCCTTCCCCAGCCAGAGGTTTTTTTCAATTGACTCTTGAAAAATTAATCTGAAGTACCAAACTCTGCAGAAGAATGTAAGCTGTGGACTCCTTGACTTTTATTATTTCCCCACAGCCCATCTGCATGGATTTATTTGCAGGCTAAGAGCCCAGATAATGGAGAGTGCAGCATTTCACCCTTAACCCTGCCCCAGTTATAATAAAGAATAAACAATAATCATGATGGTTACAAGGTGCAAAGAGATGAATTTCAAGGTAGATGTTCAACCTTGTCTTTTCAGCTGAGATTATAAATGGTCCAAGCCTAAGCAAAAAAAGGAGAGCCTGAAACTGAAGGTGTGTTAATAAACCAGCTGTAATGCATAGGGGATTAGAAACTATGATTACAGCCCACTGAAAACAAGACAAAGGAGGATGGCAAAGGAAGTATTGGAAACTTTTCGCTTACAGAAGAGGAGATTGAGTGGTGCCTTCATTCCTGCTTATAGAGATGTGATGGGCAGCCTTGGGAGGATGGAGTTAGCTTCTGCTCAGAAATGTCCAATGACAGGACAAGAGGCAATGGGTGCAAGCTGGAGCAGAGGAGGTTCCACTTGAACAGAAGGGAAAACTTTTTCCCTGTGAGTGTGCCTGAGCCCTGGAGCAGGCTGCCCAGAGAGGTTGTGGAGTCTCCTCTGGAGACATTCAAAACCTGTTCCTGTGTGACCTGTTCTAGGTGATCCTGCTCTGGCAGGGGGGTTGGACTGGATGATCTTTCAAAGTCCCTTCCAACCCCTAACATTCTGTGAAGCAGCTCTGTCAGAGAAACATCTCTACACAAGCTGCTGAAAATGAAAAAGTGCTAAGCATGAAAACTCAACTGCAACTACAAAAAGACAGTGCTGTGAACCAAATCAGCTCCTGGATACTTGGCCCAATGTTTATTAAAACCCTGAGGTTTGATCTAAGCTCCTTATTAAGCCTAGGACAAACCTTCCATTGAATTCAGTCTCTGAGATACATATGCACATACATTAAGGTGTGCAGTGCTGAAGCATACCTTGGCCATTAATATGCACAGTACTAGTGTCTCTGTTTAAGTATATAAATAGAAATGGAACAGAAACAGAGGCATTCACACCTCTAAAGTTTCACTAGGAACAACAGAGCAGAGAGAAATTATTAGCATTTGTACATGAAGATTCCTGTTCAAGTCAGACAGTGAACTGCTACTGCTGCTTGCAAGGCATTCAGCAGCTGGGGAGTCTGCACCCTTAACTTTGGTGCTAACACAGTCTATTTTTAAATCTCCTTTAGTGTTAATTCTGCTGCTGTGCTGTAGGGATGAAATGAAGTGCCTTCCTGAGTGTGCAGTTTCAACTTCTTTGTTTTCTTCTTTGGATCTCTCATTTGGCAGTGATCCAGCGCTGTTAATTAATGTCAGTTAGCACAACCAAGGTCAATCTGCATCGAAGACAAGGTGATCACCCATGTGAGTATGACCTATGGGGTGAAGGTTCCTTAAGCAGTAGGCCCTGGTGCTCCTGATAAAGATTCCCACATAACAGCTCAAGATTGGGCTCCTACTCTTCATCTCAACTCTGCTCCCAACCCTTCTCTCTTTTCTAGTAGAAACAAAAAGGGAAATTGTGCTTTTGTTCACAAATCCTTGGTACTGTTGTTGCATGCCTGTTTCTGGAATGTTACCCACTCAACAAATATTAACCTAGAACCTTAAGTGCAGAAGGGGTGAAAAATCAACATTGTGCAAATGAAGATGAGGAAAATATTTTTTCTAGTTCTATTCTACTTTTGGAAACTGAATGCAGGAATGTGACATCCCTGTAGAAATAGCACTGCTTGCTATTTACACAACTTTAAATTACTTGGGTAGCTTTGGATTGTGTGGTTCACTGCTTGCCCTAACAGATACTCATTTGTTCAAAGTATGAACTAGTTCTAGATTTCAAATGGTAAAAGCAAACTCCTGCAAAAGCATCATGAAATCACCTTCCAATCTGCTTACATTCTCACTTTTCATACAACCCCCCATCACAAAAATAATTCCCCAAATTTCCTTGAGATTATTCCAGCAAATCCTATGCCCAGCAAATCCCACAACATGCTCCACCTGCTAGTGAAACTATCACAGTAATTGTCTGGGCTTTTATCTAATGAATATGCATTAGAGCAGGCAAAACAGAAGTCTAAGTTAATCTACATTACTGGGGAAAGTTTCATAAACAAGCTGTTGTGGGGAAATTTATGTAACATGTTGTCAACATTCAGCAGAGACAAGCTGCCTGCTGGAAAGGGCTGATTGAAAACAGCTTCCTAGACTTGCTTAGGGCACTATGTTGTTGCTACTCTTAAGCCATGGGGCAGGCCACAGAAGTGCTGAGAGCATCATGTCTTGTGGTGCCTCTAGCATGCCTGCCCACCTGTACCTCTTGATGCAAAGCCTGTGCTCATGAGCACTGAGAAGCTTTTTGCCACATGGTTTTTAGAGAGTCATCATCAACTCTCCTACAATGTGCAAACGCACTTGGTACCACTGGAGCATGGGGAAATGAGAGAGTGAAATTCAATCGATTGCCTGTACCAGGTGTGTGCACAACTGCACCTTCAGACAAGTGTATACCTGATGCCAGTCTCTGCAACAATACAGCACAGGTCAAACCAACAAAAAAATGTATGTGAAACCAAGATTAACAAACCACTCCTTTCAACCAATTGTCTGCATCAAGAGAAGTGTGACCAGCAGGACAAAAGATGTGATAACGTCCCCTGATTCTCTTGTGAGACCCCAACCTCCAATACTGTGACCAGTTCTGGTGTCCCCAGCATAAGGAGGACACAGATGTCGGAATGAGTCCAGAAGAGGCCATAAAGATGATCCAAGGGCTGGAACACCTCTGCTATGGGAACAGGCTGAGGGAGCTGGGCTAGTTCAGCCTGGAGAAGAGAAGACTGGGGGGGACCTTAGAGCTGCATTCAGATATCTGAAGGGATCCTACAGGAAGGCTGCAGAGGGAATTTTCATGAGGGTCTCTAGAGACAGGACAAGGGGGAATGGTTTGAACAGGGAGAACATGGTTAGACTGGAGCTGAGGAGGAAGTTCTTCAGCATGAGGGTGGTGAGACTCTGGAATAGGCTGCCCTGGGAGGCTGTGGCTGCCTCCTCCTTGTAGGTGTTGAAGGCCAGGCTGGATGAGGCCTCAAGCAACTGAGTCTAGTTGGGAGGTGTCTCTGTCCATGGCAGGGGAGTTGGAACAGATTATTTCTAATGTCCCTTCCAACCTGAGCCATTCTGTTTGCCGTCTCCCATTTCTGTTCTAAACAGCGCCGAAACCAACATTACAAACCAGCGTCAGAGAAGCCTCTATTCAGCTTGGTGAATGGTAAGATGATCAGTTTGGATGCACTAAAAGAGAACAAGTCCTAAGAACTACATGGTGGCAAGGAATTACACTGCAATTTTTTTTATTATCATTATATGTAAAAAATTTCTAGGAAAAGAATAGTAACTTGGTAGCCACTTTGTGATCCCACAAAATATTTCCACACCTGCATACATGAATGTAGATCTTGTTACTTATTATTTACTGCTTTCCTGAGTAGCAGTGGAATGACTGAACAAGTGATTTTGCTGAACCAAGGCCATATGTTGCTCCAAAGACCTCTGATGATATATTGGTGCTATCCAGCCACCAATTCCATAGTTACTTTCATTTCCTACATTTGTATGAATAACAGCTGCTGTGAGAGGTGAGGACACAAACAAGGGGATTAAGACAATAACAGAATAAAAGGGAGGAAAGAGATGGGTGTTTGGTGAAGAAAGGAAAATAAACTAAAACCAGAAAGTGCAGATATGTGCTAAGGACCAAATAAGATCATTTTCAGGGCTGCATACACTAGGTTTTATTTTAGGTGTGGTCTTTTGGAACCTCTGTGGTTATCTTTTTAATCATTAAAACCAGATTGAGGCAGCTTCTGCAGTGTTTAAGTCATACTCCCACTAAAACAGCACCGCACAAGGTCCAAAACAGCGCAGAATTTGTTGCTGCTTGCTTTCAGTTAATTTCAGAGACTCTTCATGAGAGTTGAGGTGTGGGGGGGTGGGGTTGAGACAAAATGACAACAATATATAGTGAATAGAATTTTTTGTTGTTGTTGTTATTAACTAATAATTGCTTTTGTAGACTTGGAAATCAGGGCTTGGTTCTGGGTTGGTTTGTTTTCATCTTAGAGTTGTCTGCCACCTTTTAGCCTTATACTTCAGGAGTACAGTCAATTGACAGTGATTTTAGCTAAGGTGGGACAGCCTCCTGGTCTTTCAAGAAGCCCACAAATATAGGAAAATGGATGAACTTCAGGCAAGGCACAAGTGTAGGTACCACTACTGAGATTTTAAATGGAAATAAAAGCTTGTAAATGTAGGTAGTATTTAATCCTACTGAAATGAAGTGATTCACCTAACAGAAGCAGCGTCATAAAAAAGTATCTGTAAGGGTTTTGGTCAGTTTTGTAGGCAAATTCTGATAGCATCTGAAGGACATAATGTACATTATAAAAACAGATTTATTCAACAGACTTGTCAAGCAATATGCTGGTAATGGTGAAGAAAGAGTTGCCTTTTAAATGAAAACTTGGATCCCTAGAACCCTTGCCCTCAGCACGTATAACAAGCCATGCTGGGAGAAACCAAAAAGCCCTCCAGGAACTGAAGAGCAAACGTGATTTAACACTAAGGAAGAATCTGATGCCATGCACTTGTTTACATACAGAACAGATAAATAAATAAAAAGCTCTCATCTTTCAAACACCACCAGGCAGAACTGCTTTGCAAACAACTGCAGCAGGCTGCCTTGCAGGCAAGGATTACACCTGCTCCTGCCGGCGTGCAGCCTGGCACAGCCCACCCCGGAACAAGTGGTGCTCCCAGACACCTGCCACACCAGGATCTGGCTGTGACAAACCCAGCTGACGTGATGCAACTGCAGACCTTAAGATAGGCATGAACTAGAAACAGGTTCACTTGAGACTTTAAAAATGGAGCAAGAGAATCCTGAATTCCTGCTTCTTGCCAATTAATGTGCAACAGATTTACTAGCTGCGGCTCAGTTTCGCTCTGTTCACTGGAGGAACATGGCCTCTGCTGCCCGTGAGAATTATTAACAACTTCCCATAAATTCTTTGAGCACATACCTAGTATGACAACACATGCACTGCTATTATCTCTGGGCAGTAAGAGTCCTTGATGGCTGGGATGAATTGGAATTATCTGAAGAGAAGGATGATCTTAATCACTGGCAGAGAAAAACAGCCCAATGTGCCTTACATCATAAAAGTATAAATTTACTAAGGAGGTCACTGGTAGCCTTCAGGAAAAGCTGCCCAAACTTCTTTTGTCTATGGTTTCTTACCCCATTTAAGCAGAATCTATCACCTGCTTAAAAACGTGCCTGGGCTACCCAATCTAGAAAGCAGTGTTCTGTTAAACCATTTCTGTTACAAACCAAATTTCTTAACTGCAAAAAAAGCTATTTAACTTCTGACTAATCAAAACCAGGGAACATTTCTTTAAATCCACACCTTTTCTTCCCCCCCGCCCGTCACCTAATAACCATCCTTGGGTAACTGGTACCATGAGTATCTTACTGCCTGGCTCTATCTTACAGTTTACACCTTGTGCTGTCACATGCAAAGATTCCCAAATCCTTCAGTTTTTTTAACCAAATGGATGCATTTTAAAAAAAAAAAAAAAGTATTATTGGCAGGGTACAAGTTAACCTAGAAAGAAGCTTTTGACTTGCTCTGGCAGAACCGAAACGCTTCACATTTATACTTGAACACTGAATATTCCCTCTTCTTCCCCGTGTGGGAAATCTAAAGGTTTCACACCTTTTTTTCCTTTTTCCCCTCAGAAAAATCAAATGACTTGTGCTCCTGGATTTCAGCTGAAGGCACAAAAAGTGCTCTGTGGGAGCAGCACCAGGTAAAGCAAACCTCTGTCACACGGCTGTAAAAACCGCTCTTTAGAAACGTGAACTGAAAACAAGGCAAGGATCTTGATTTCCGAAACAACAGATTTCACCAGCACACATCAGATGGCTTAGCATAAATAAATGATAAACAGATCAATCAGTGATCTTTGCAGCTGGGGAGGCCTGCTGCCAGTGATATTAGAGAACACTCCCTTTTTCTACCCTTTCTTTTAAACTCTTAAGTCCACAAGCAACAAGAGCTGAGCTCCAATGTAATTACTGTCCGCGCTGTTCAACAATGGAGGCAACTCCCACCACTGGAGCTCTGCCCTTCGCCTCCCCCAAATCACCATTTGTACTGACACACAAACAGCAATTCACGACTGGCATGAGGGAGTGAAATTACAACCTAGAAATCAGCTAATTAAAGTTCATTTCAGTTAAACATCGCTCAAGCATCCAAAGACATTTCGCCTGGCCGTTTGTGGCAGGGCCGCAGGCTTGGATGTAAAATAGAGCACGAGTTTAAGGCTGGCTTCTGATCCCAGTTGCCAGTTCTGCAAGATTCAGCTGGAGAACGATCAGCACAAACAAAGTTATGACCAAATTCACCTTGTTTTGGTAAAGGCTCAGGGTTTCCTGACATAAGTGTTACAGGCTCCTTCCTAAGCCTCTGTCTTCGCCATTCTGAATTACGTAGCTACTCAGAAAACATATCTACAGAAATAGAACACGGAAAAAGCCTTAAAGAAAAAAAAAATCTGGCTTATAAGAAGTTTCTTTCATTTATCTCTCACTCTAAAATAATAATAAAAGAAAAAAAAATCTTCTAATCCTTGTGCAGTTGTGCCTTTGTGATTTGTCTGTAAGACTATTACTGCACAGAAGGAAGATCATACACAAATCCTTCGAGGATGTTTGTAGGAGTTTATTTTTTTTTCTTTAAATTACAAAATTTATACAGGGTGGCTATATGGATGTGCATAAACACACAAACGATACACAAATGATTGTAGTTTTACATCTCTAAGCGAAAGCCTTCGACAGAGTAGGCAAATTAATCCCTAATGTAAATATGTTGGGGTTTTTTTAACTCTACAGGCTTTAAGACCCTTTGTCTTGGGGTTTATTACAGTCATTCATTTAATACAGCCAGACAGCTGAAGCAAAACTTTGTATTTCATACAAAAAAACTTATATATTCATGTATATTTATGCTCAAACGCACTTATCTACAGCAGCACACTTCTGCCACCCTACACCATGCTAAGAAGCTTCCGTTTCAATTGTACTGCGAGCAGGGGCAGCAGCATCAGGCCTCCTACAAAGGCAATATATTGTTAGGGTTGCCTTGATAGCCATCATTTGACATTTGTTAAACCCCACAAATTGCCATTTCTCAGTCTCTGGGAAGTGGCACGAAGCAGGCAATTGCATAAAATTAGTTGTGCGCAAATCTCTCTCTATGAAGATGGAGGTAAAATATCTGCTAAATTATTATTCTTTTTTTTTCCCCAGGCTTCCCAGCAGCTTTGACTCTTCATTCCGCTGTTTCATTAGCAGCTAGAGAAAGGGGACTCTGCTAATAATTTTCAGCACCATTTACAAGGAACAAAACTGACATGAAAAGGGGGGAGGGGATAGGGAATACCACACCATCATTATTTTGCTCATTTCTCAGTCCTGAACCAAAAACTAACCACCACCAGCACACACTGCGGGTTTCAGAAGCAGCACCCAAGTGAGACAACTCCAAAACGAGATTCAATAGTTGATTTGGCATGGAGACCAAACTCTAACCCATCAGGAAGACCTTTGCAAAGACAGATGATGGTCTGCAGGGGTAATCCCCTATTACCTAGCTTTTGGCTGACGATGACACACCAGCAATCACACCAATAACTGGGTTTCTGCTTTAAAAATACCATGTGTTTGTAAACTTTGCTTTCACCTCCTTTTATCCCAGCTTTGTTTCTTTTTACCAAGGAATAAGAAATAGGAAGCATAATAATGTTTAGTATTAGCTTCCTAACCTCACTACAGCATCAAAGAAAGACTAGGAATCGGTCCCAGTTCCAGTCTATTTTTACATGCATCTTGGAGGGCGTTGGGTGGGAACAGAGTGGAAGGCAATTTAAAAAGCAGCCAGGAATATTCCAAGGAAATGCTCCTGCCCTCCTCTCAACTGTGTTCCCAGTTTGTGGAGGCACATGGGCGGAGGGATGTGCATTGCCACTCCATGAAGCTCAGCAGAGAGGTACGTCCTGAACCACCGCAAGGCTGCTTCAGCTGCGCAGAGCGCGCGCAGCCTCACATCGAAGAAGGGCAATTAAACCATGTATAAATCACCTTTCCACACAAGCCAACTGAGTCAGGAATTAGATAGTTCTTTAATATTGTCATGTTAAATAAAAAAAAAAAAAAAAAAAAGAAAGAAAAAAGAAAATAAAATCCTTCTTACTGTATCCTACCTACAGCCAAAGCCTACACTCACTAAACAGCAAACTCTTCAGGGCTCATTTCAGCTGAGCTAACCGAACACCTCAACTCCCTACACACACCTAAGTTTTGTTTTGCCATACCTTAAGTGAATACATTCCCCCAGGCCAGCTACAAACTGTCTCAACAGTAGAACTCCTTCCACTCCTATCAAACATGCTGAAATTCTGTTTCCATAAAGGCATCCAGATCTCTGTAAATAATAATAAAGTAAAGAAAAAGAGAAGGGAATAAATCAGAGTAGCCTGTTTACCTTCTTCATAATCTTTCCCTTTTAATATAATTTTACTGTATTTTTTCTGAAAGCAAACAATATAAACCCTATCCATTTTCTTCCACTGAAATTTTACACACGTTTAATCCCTTTTTGCTGTGTGTCTCTGACCCCTCACTATTTCTAGTACACATTTGGGAGCCAGAACAGCCAGAAGGAAACAGAATATGTTCAGTGAAAATACACCTTTCATTCTTTGATGACACTGTAATACCTTCAATATTCACCATCCTGCTCTTCACGCCCTCTGCCCTGCTCCGTGCTTCCCTTCTTACCACCCTTTACTTGGCAGAGATTTTTTATTAAAGCATCCACAGCAATGTCCAGTCCTCAGCCCAGAGCAAGTACTGCCTACACGGGGCCCAAAAAATACATCTTCATATTTCAAACCCAGCATAAGGAGCAAGAAATTCCAGACTGACTGAATGCCAATGATAACAGCATCCATTTAACACTTTCTCTTAATGCATTAAATTTGGTTATTTTATGACTCAGGGAGGGCTGCCTATTAGCACAGGTTGACAAGCTGCTTCTGCCAGTTAACAAAGCAGTCGTTTTAATAGATTATATATCACAATATGCTGTTAAACTCCTCTGGGTAGGCTGCTTCATTTCAAATTCATACAGCGGGGAACAAAGGTCAGCTAAAGCAGGAAGGTAAGCATTTCATTTTACTATCGGAACTTACAAATCTGCAGGCAAACCGTTCTGTTTTACACAGAAAACATCAAGTTCATTACAGATGCCTTGAGAACAATCCATCCACTGATGCATATCAGCTTTTTTTTCTTTTGTCTAGATAACTAATAGTTTACATGGAACAACCAGTAAACTCCCTGAAAGGTTGTAGAGATAGTTAGCTGCAAACACGGGGATCAATTCAGGTTCATTACTGCTCACAAAATCTACACAACACTGGACAGCAGTTAATTCAAAGCTAGTGCAATTAACAGAGATCAGACAGATATTCTAATGTTAGCTACCTAAATGCAACTTGCTAACATAAGGGGCATCAAAGCAACCTAAGAAAACAGTTTGCACAGACCTTTAGTTGCTTTGATATTTCACAAGGCAATTTCGTCTGACCTTTAATATTTAGCGCGGCGTTTCCCATTTGTAGGGTATCACTTCAGAAAGGGCTGCCGGTAAGGCTTTCATAAGCTCCATTAATATAACCTAAACTGGAATTCACAAGCACAGCTCCTTCACGTGGGAGAATTTTCCTACCAAAACCACTAAGGAGAAGCCACAAAATTCTAAGCAATACGAAGCAATTTCCAACAGGATGATACTTCGCCACTAGCTTTATCTGCCCCTGCCGAAAGCACACATAACATCTGACAATTTCTCCGTTCAAAAGATGGCAATGGATGTCATTGCTCTTGTGAGACATGGTCAATATTTCAATTAGCACTTTTTCTCTACTTACATAATGACTACTTGGAGCTACAGTCGAAATATTTTTCCTTTCTCAAAGTAAAATGTGCCATTTTATTGTCCTCACACCTACATGCTGTTGCTAGGACGATACAACTCTGCTCTAACCTAATCGCCTGCTCTTTAGCTACGGACTCATGAAGCCTGTATTTTTATTCTAAATTTAAGTTCAGCCATTGTGGCTAATGTCCTTGATGCTATCTCAAATTGCTGTCATTACACAGATCACTAGAAATTGGAGGTAATAGTAAAATAAAGAAAAGAAAAAAAAAGAAAGGTACCAAATTAGATGATGGATAAAGGTTTAATCAATTTAATTTTATCACCAAATGCAGTCGCTGCCGCTCGAGCCATCAGGGGCCGAGATAAGCGGAACACGCCTTGAAGCACGGCGCAACCCTGGTGTGGGGAAGGAGTTGTGTCCCTGAACCTCGCCAAGACGAAACGCGCTCATTTATTACTTTGGCATTGCAGGATGATGAAGAGCCAAGCTGGTTTCCTCCCTCCACCCTCAGAACAATCTTTCTATTTCATTAATTTTTCATGGGATTTCATTTCACAATCACTTTGCCTCTCTTACCTGCTCGCTGCCCTTATTTAGCGTATTCTGTCAACTTTTTTTTTGTGTCTCATTGTATCAGCAGCGACCTCGGCCATGGCTCTCTACCACATCGGGGTACCTAATGCCCCTTTCTTTCTAGTAATTAACTTTAATTGCTAGCTCTATAAAATGACATTACAAATAAGGTGGCTTATTTGTTATCTTACACTGGAAAAATAACCGAGGGCATATCTCCAGTCACCCATTTCACACTTGCTTTCTCTACGGTGATTTCTAAGTTGCCAGAGGCTGCTAAAGTGTGGCCCTTTCAGTATCACCATTAAATGGCAGCTCCACTTTTGTTTGGACTATTTATAACCATTTATCTCAGAAAACCAGCCTTCTTTGCTAAAAGCTATACCACAGGCTACGAAATCTGCACAAACCTGAGGTTACTACGCTGAATTGTGCCAGTACTCTGCTGTGTTCCAGAGCCCCGGAGAAAACACAGCTCACAAATCCAACTACTTCCTATAAAGCCCTAGAAGTGTAAATGCTGTTTCTTTAAATCATTAGGTATAGTTTTCTACCTCTGGCCCTTCTATACACACAATAACACACAGACACCCCCCCAAAAAATCAAACAGAGAAATACAAAATACCTTTTACTGCTTTTACATGAAATTAGTGCTCAGATAATCTGGTAAGCATCAGGGTTTGTTTTTTTCTTTAGGTTTGTGAGAAATTCAGATATTTACTTCCCACTGAGAGTTACCATGCTTATTTTCTCAATGACAACGAAAAACCTTCCTGCCAATATTCATTTAGCAAATGGCTATGATTAGCCACATTGTAGCTGTTTTAAACACACTTTTTGCACGTAGTGTAAAACAGAAGGAGATTACAGTGCCAGTGCACGCTTGCAATGTGACAGTCACTGCACGGACAGCAAATGTTAAGTCTTTGAGGTAGGATTGTTATAGTGAAAGGGTTTCTGGATTTCATAAACCAAAAAAAAATAAGATGTATGTAAATTATTTACTGGACAATGTCACTGAACACTGGAACCCCTCTCAGTGTCCTACACTTTTCAGGACTCAGTTTGCAGATGTGGAAATTCTGTCTCTTGCAGTATGTGGGGGTTTTATTGGGTTTTAGGCTAAACACACAGGGAAACCTAGATATTCAGAGAAGATTTTTGCTTTCCTTGCTTGAACTAGCTTTCTGCCTCCAGGACACTCCTTCAACAGAGCATCCAGGTGTAGAAGAAATGGAGCAAAGTGCTATACCCAGACACACCAAATTACAATTCACACTAACAAGGACAAAACATGACTGAAAACATGGAAACTAAAACCAAATGGAAAAAACAGCACTACAAAATATAGAATAGTATCTGCTAACACTGCTACACATTCCTAGGTTTTCTATCAGGCAATGTCTCAGCCTGGTTTAAGCACAGTAACTGTTCATACAGTCCACATGTAACAAGTTGTACAAATAATTTGTTAAGACCACCTCCTTTAGGAGTGGGGAATTGACAGATAATTACATTTCCTTACTCAAATTAGTACTCAATTTAAGACTAGAGTGGATTTCTTGGTCTCCAGGAGTTCACAGGCATCTCTGTGGACACGTAAACATGTGTGCGTAGTTACACCTTATAGCATCTACTGAAAGTACTCCTGCTATAAAGAACAAAATACATGCTGAAGAACAGATAAAGGCAAGTATCTTTGGTGTAACTCTCTACCAAGGTTTTTCACAATCTACTAAGTATATAAAATCTGCAAAATAGTGGAGGCCATAATAACTCTCATAAACACATAGCTGTTTATAAGCCCAACATACATCTTCTTGACTAGTCTCTGGGATAGCCAGTTTATTAAACATCACCTTTACATTAGGTGCCCAGATAAATACACATAAATGCATTAAGTAAATAAAATAGCATCACATTAAAATCTGACAGGTTTTGTACTGTGTGTGTCTTAAGTTACTGGCATTTTTTTTGCTGGCAAAAATTCACAGGAATGTGTATTTTCATGGAATGCACTCTGAGTGTATAGAAAAGCATCAAAAGTATATGCACACAAGCATTGTTCACTCTAATTAGCACATTAACCAACTACATGATTTGGCAAGTGGCTACAAGAGCATGTTTAGAGAATAAAAATAATGAACTCCTCCTCAAGTGCACTTTCTAACTGATATCGGTCAGTCAAGCACTTTCCAGAATGCCATCAACCTCCAGCTGTGTATTCTGCAAACAGCTCTCATCCACCAAGTTGTTGTTTAGCAAGTTTCTGTGCTTTTATTCCCCTCCCACCCCAAGACACTCAGCTTCCACCTTACTTTGGCAAAATAGAGCAACAAAGAACACATCAGAAAAGTCTTACTGAACAATTCTCACTTTTGTCTGGTTTGTAGAAACCAAATTAACACTTATAATTTACCTTATAATAAAGCACCTTTTTGCTATTGCATGGATTAATGGTTTACTCTTTTCACCTGGCCAAGCACAAGGTAGCTAAGGCTAGGCTAAGTTTGTGATTCCCTACAAAAGTAGTTCTGTCAGAACCAACGCAGCATTAAAAAGTCTACAGAGCACAACTTAAGCAGATTTAAAGAGTCTGGGTACTGGAGCCCTCCCTTTGCTTGGTAGTTTCAAATGTATTCTGTAGAAGAGCCTTTATCACCAGGTGTCACAGCTTGCTACAGATCCAGAGGTTTCACACCTCCTGGAAGTCCTGACGTATCTGCACCTCTGGTGTTTTCACTTGCTCACAGCTCACTGTTACTACGATTCTCAGCAGGGAGAGTTCAAAAGTGGAACTTAAAATATGACCCAAATGATACAGACCGGCACTTAGCACCTGACTGGATCTTACCAGTTACTAGACAGAACCTGCTCTGCCACCTTTCTAAAAAGCTATCAAATACTGTTCTTACTTGGTTTAACATCATCAATAATTAGAGCACAGTTAACAGCGCTCTCCGAATTAGGATTTCTAGAGAAGAAACAGCGTACACAGTGCATCAGCTTCAGCTGCCGAGCCAGCCGACTAAACTTGTGTTGGTCCCACAGTGTTGTCAATTACAGCTGAGATGGGCTGGTATTTACCGCTTAGACAAACACCTGAGTTGGCACCTCTGCAATCAAATGCATTGCAGCTGGGCAGCTGTGCCACTCTGCTTCTCCTAGCAGCTCATTTTACTTTAAAGTGTTCACAGCCTGTTAACTTCGGCTTTTTCAGGCAAAACATTAAAAATAAAGAAATCCGGCAGCAGCGTGTCATCCCCTCTACAGGGGAAAACAGGGCAGCCTTGCGAGCTTTTATCTAGGACATATTCCCCGTTCGCAGTGACATCCTGTAGCTTCACTTTCCATGCTTACGGCAATTAGCGCTTGCCTAACAAAGGTTTGCTTAGGGAAGGGGAATAGCATCAAACCCGCAAAACCTTATCTAAGAAAAGCAAGCAGCAGCGGTCTGGGGGGTAGCCCGCCGGCCTGGCGCTGCGCTAGGAGGCTGCGCGCCGCTCTCTGCCCCGCCGGAGGCACGTCTTGCCCGCGGGCACGGCCGAACACAGGGGCACAGGGGGACGAGCGGCACTTCGGGGTCAGGCTGGCGACAGTTCTGGGTCCGGAGGAGAACCCGGGACAGCTTCGCCGCAACGCGCTACCTCGGACAGGGCCCGCCGAGCACTTCAGCGAGGTTCAACCCCAGCTCAGAAACCAAGCGAGGAGAACAGTAAACGGTACCGGTTCGCGGAGAAGAGCGAAGCCCCCTCACGCGTGGCCGGACCCCGCCGATGTGCGACCGGCGCGGCAGGGAAAGCAGCACCCGCCCCGCACTGGCCGTCGGGGCAGCGGCAGGACCGGTGCCGGCGTGCGCCATGCACAGACAATAAAAGCAGGAGCAGCCGGTATCTGCCGGGGCGTAAGTGCGTAAGGCAGGCAAAGAGAGAGCAAAACGAAAAAGGAAAAAAAAAAAAAAAAAAAAAAAAAAAAAAAAAAAAAAAAAAAAAAAAAATTTCCTCTTACCTTTCCTCTTTGATCTTCTCCTCCTCCTCCTCTTGGACTTGCATTTCAGCTGCCCGCTCGGCGCTCCCGAAGCCCTGCTGCTGCCTAGGACGGATGTCATGCCTGTACTTCAGCCAAACAGCACCGCGCCGAGATGTTTCCTAGCGCGGAGTTTCTGTTCTTTCTGGAGGCGGTTTTATAGCGGTGGGTAGGGCCGGCAGCTCGGCGCTGCCCAGCCCCGCGGCAAGGGGTCGCGCCTCCGCCCCGACGTGCCGGGCCCGGTCGAGGCGATGCCCGGAGCGGGAGGAACAGCGGCTCTGCCGGCCCTGCGCCCACTTTTTGCACCTCTGCGAGTTGCTGGGCACCGGCCGCTTTCAAGGCAGTGGTGCGGGGGTGGAGGGCCGGGGCGGTGGGGGGGGCGGATTTGCTGCTGCAAAGTCTCCCGCGGCCCAATGGCTCCCGCCGCCCTGCGCTGACATCAGCTCCGCCAGCCCTCACCCCCAAACTCCGCTCCCCATGGGCTGCCGGCTATGCCCGGCTCCCGGCAGAGAGCGAGGG
This sequence comes from Melanerpes formicivorus, assembly GCF_026170545.1. NCBI lineage: Eukaryota > Metazoa > Chordata > Aves > Piciformes > Picidae > Melanerpes > Melanerpes formicivorus. The sequence continues at coordinate 494,587 of NW_027142515.1, read as the reverse complement.
AGAATGGCCCCGGAGGGAATAAAAACATCCTGCTGCTTCGTCTGCGAGAAGCCGGAGGGGCAGCTTGCGAGAGGGAAGGCTGCAGACAGGATTGCCAGCCGTTCCCCCCCCCCCCCCCCCCTTTTTTTTTTCCTCCCTCTCCTTCCCTCTTTTTCTTTCATTATTTTTTTCTTTTCTCTTTAGACCATGTGGTCGCTGAACAGTCTGCTTCCAGAGACTGAGAAATGCCACTGCCATCCTCCCTAACCCAACACTTATTAACTAGTTTACCAATTTCAATGCTTATTATTCCCAGGGAAACACTATGAGTTACTGCTGAAGGATCTCTGTATCCACAAGCCTTCTGCAAGAGGCTAAGTGTAGCGATTCCCCTTGAATCTCCAGTCTTTAAGGTACGTGCTCTGCTAAATTCACTATCAAGGGCAAAAGCTCTGTGGAAAGAGCGTGTTGTCGCTCAGGCTCGTACATTAACACTCTGCAGTGCCTCATTTAGGCAACCATGCAATTAAAGTGTCGGAGCAGAGGGGTTTTTACAGAGAGAGGATGACAACAGCATTCCTCTGAAAAGCTTTAGTACAAGGCATTGCACACTTATGACAAAAAGCCAAGGTATGCAACAAATAAGATACTGCTGTAAGTTACAGGAGACCTACTGCTTCTCTGCTGTATCCTCCTTCGTTATTATTTGACTTAAAAATATGCATCTGGAAAGCTAGGCAGTGGATGGAAAACAGGAGACTATCAAGAAAAAATTATGCTAAATAATTAATGTCATCATTAGTGCATACTGCATTTGTAGTCAGCTGGAGGAGCACAGTAAAACCCTGTTTATCAGAACTCCTTTAATCTAAAACTTCCTCTTGTTGGAATGTAGGTTACCTGGCTCCTGCTGCTAAGCACTTCCACTGCAACTCTCCCAGCTATTAGGAGCCCTCTGTGTTTGGCTGGTTTAGGCCTCTGTCAGTTTCAGACGAGGCAGAGCCACACATTATGTGGATTTCAAGAAAAATATTTCCGTACAAGTCTCTGAAAGTACTCATTAAACCAGGGCTTGGATGACACAGGCATGCCAAGATGATGCCTCCTCTTGGATTCCATCATCACTGGAGCAGGTTGCATATGGTAAGAACGCTCTGTGCACCCTCAATTCTAGCGCTGTGGCACAGTGCAAAGCACAGGAGGAATGCCCCCCTCTACTTCACCAGCTGAGGTAAGAGAGCCTGTGAATTTAGACCCACAGGACTTGCATGTCAGACATCATGCAGGAGGCCCTGCATACAAGTGGGTTTTTACATGCAGAGCTTTTGCAGGCTACTGGCTGTTACTTTGCAGCATACACGTCACCCTAGTCAAACCTTTGAACTACTACACAGTTTAATAAACATCTCTTTAAAAAGATTCTGTCTGCTTCTGGGAGAAAAACTTGTCTGTGGGAAACCAGTCAACAATTTTTGGTTTTACCTTGTGCCTTTGGTCTTTGATCTTTCTCCCCTTTTCCTTCCACTTTGTGTTGTCCTAAGCACAGGTGGCCTTCATTTGTTCACGTGGCAAAACCTTGTAGTTGTGTGTGAGGTAGCAATGCCACTGCAAAATGCAGCTGCATATCCAATCACACACTAAACTTCTGACCAGTCTGGAAGTGAAGTCACTTAGTTTAGAAGCCAGATTTAGAAGAGGGTCTTCTGTGCTTCAATACCAATCTGTGTTCTGTCCATTAGGGATCCAAAAGAGAAGCAAGATCCAGTTAGAAAGAAATTCTTTAATGTTTCTGAAGATTATCTTTCTGATAACATTTTCTTATACTCTCAAAATTACTGGAATCAAGGTGCTACAAAGATAAACTGGCATTGCCCATCCCTCCAGAACTCGTGCTACCGAGCCAACCTGAAAAGCCACCAGTTCTCAGAAACTGTTACTGGGTGCTAACAATTTCAGGAGCTGCTTTTCAGTTCTGGGCACTGTTAGGAGCTGCGTCATCAAGGCAACATTGGCAGCAGCTGAGCTCTACTGGCAGTACAGCTCCCTCCTAAACTGGTTTCAGGTGTGAGTTCTGATGTGAAAGACTCTTCCCTATGATGTCTGGAGAGCCGTGACTCCTCCTGTGACCCATCACAGCTACTGATCCCAGCCAGTAGGTCAAAACTAATATTCCTGTTGCTATAACATAGGCAAGTCTCTTGCAGTAATAGAGGTACTCAAGCCAGGAGTCCAAGCTTTGTGACAATTCACTCTTGTTCTCTCAAAAGAGGAGAGCTGAAGGGCAGTCCAAATAGTTTTATTAACTGGAAACCTGATGGTGACGGTGAGAGTATGATGGGGGAGGAGAGTGTGAAGGTGGGTGCCCGGTTGCACACCTTAATTACACATTGCCACTTAAATGCCCAGGTCTAAGCAATACAAGGGCAGAGTTAGCAATTGAACAAAATGGAGAAGAATGGAAATGGGTGAATCAAAAAAGCAGCCCACCCTTATTTCAGTTAAATACTTCAGAGAAGCAACCTCAGGAATAAATCTTTGGAAAAGTTATCCAAATCTGAATACTGTGCCTGTAAGTACTGTGTGTGGCCAGTCCTTTTCCTGTACAAACATTTTCAGGTGCAGTAGAATAAATATGGAATATTTTCTTTTTTTCTATTTATTTACTCCCCTGATTTTTGACATTTCAAGTACCTTGAATTTGAATGACATGATTTTGCAAAAATTACAGGTGAAACAGTGGAAAAAAAAACCCCAAAACAAAGCAACAAACCCACAAAAACCCAACACAAAAGCAACCTACCCTGAACTTCTGGGAATGCAAGTCTGTAAAATGAGGCTGAACATATCAAATGTGCCAGGGATGCTCCACAAGACTGAGTCAGCATTTGCAAGGGGTGCACCTCCCAAAGCAAAGGGTCCTGCTAAGGGAGAAGGAAGCTCCAGACTCTGCACTTCCCAGAATATGCACAAATCCTTGAAGAAGAGGCCATCTGGCTGCCGTATTCCAGCTGCACTGCCATTTCCCTAAGGAGCTGTGGATGCTGAGAGCAGCAGGCCATGGTAGAGACCTTTGTAATTTGCTGCTTGGGAGCCAACATGCCCTATAGGCTCCTGGGAGGGGAAAGGATGTAGGTGGTAGCCAGCCTCTATTTTTCTCTTATCCTGCCCACCCTGTGACTGCTTGTTTTTACTCCCTTCTGCCTGCATAGGTAGAGAGAAAAATAAGGCCTTTAGAATCAGGAAGATAAAAGATGCTCAAGGGCATGAAAGCAGGACATGAACGCAATTGTGTGGCTGCGCAGGTGAGACTCCAGAGCCTTCTGCTGTAAAATGCCTGCACTAATCCATTCTTGCCCTACTTACAAGGAGCTGTCAGTGTGGCTATTTGCAGCAAAAGCCACTTCAGCTTTGGGGCCAAACGTCACAGGGTGGTGATGAAGCGATGAGGGTATGGATCCATATCCAGTGCATCAACTTTGCTAGAAAAATGCCTTACTACAGACAGAGCTTCCTGTCTGCTTTGCATACTCTTGCACATGAAATAGCCCAGGGTGGCTTGGATGACAGGAGGCATTGCTAAAAGGGTTTTGCCCCTTCATTAAACTGCAACAGAATGGAAGGGATTTGGGATGCAGTACTCCCTCTACTAGGGGAAAGCCACAACAGCCAATTTTCAGCTCCCACAGGAGAAGCTCCCCCTCTTCCCCACATTTTTCCCAGGCTCCCCATCTACTCTGATGAGGGCTCGCTGTGCAACGTGCCAGCAATAAGCCACAACCAACACTTCAAAGCTGCTCAGACAATAGTCTTTCTAATGGGGAAAATACCTAGGTGCCAAAGACTGCAAATCACTGTAATTAGTAAGTCTGTATATGCCACAGGAACCAGCAGTCACCGGGGATGAAACAAACCTTTCTGAAAGATATTTGCATGGCCATATTAAAACATACCTCAGCATCTGGGACACTTGAGGGGAGCAGAGATTTAGCTCATCACCAGGAACAGCTTTGATTTTGGTATGGTTTTCTTTGTTTGTAATAAACTAAATCAAACCAGGGAATGAATGTCTCCCCAAAGCAGAGATGTCTGAAATCTTATTTTGCCTTCAGATTTTTCAGTTCTGGCTCATATTGGTCATTGTCAGTTTAGGGGATTAAGTTGTTCACAGACCTTCTGTAAAGCCTCCACTGACCAGATTTCTGTGTCTTGGTATCCCAATATCAACCACATCTTTCTTTAGGCACTTGAAAGTGCATCAAAATACAATAGCTAATTATTAGTTTTAATTACTAAATGCTCATTCACTGGAATACTGGAAAATCCTTTTTGTCCCTCTACATCCTCTGAATAAACTACTTAATAAATCTGCTGGGGGAAAGCTTTCTGTGCTGCCCAGTGCAAGGTGCTGCAGCCCTGTTTGCCCAATGCGCATCCTGGCATCACCCAAGGGCAATGGCACAGACCAGCACCGCCTGACTCTGGCAGCACCAGAGTAGAGGAGAGGGGGGCCCTGGCAGCACCAGGTAGAGGAGAGAGGGGCACCTGATCAGATCTTGGTGGGTCTCCAGCCCAGCTCTTTGACTGGATGGCTGCAAGGAATTCCCAAGGGATGGAACTGCAGCACTACCTGCATCACACAGCTGCTTTCAGGTTGGAAAATCTGGCACCTGAGAAGAGAACTGTCCAAAACAATGACCAGACTTCAAATTAAGACCTTCATTTCTCTGTGCTGACAGCTTTTTTATCTGTAAAATACAGATGGAAATACTTACTGCAGGGTTCAACCTGGTTAAATTCCATTCCATTCCATTCCATTCCATTCCATTCCATTCCATTCCATTCCATTCCATTCCATTCCATTCCATTCCATTCCATTCCATTTCTATTCTATTCCTATTCTACTCCTAATCTATTCCTCTTCTACTCCTATTGTATTATTCTATTCTATTCTATTCTATTCTATTCTATTCTATTCTATTCTATTCTATTCTATTCTATTCTATTCTATTCTATTCTATTCCATTCCATTCCATTCCATTCCATTCCATTCCATTCCATTCCTAAAATGACCAGGGGCTGCTTGTATCTCACACACATTTCACCCTAATATTTTCAGTTTGGAAATAGTCCAAAAATTCAAAGGTGAATAAATTCTCCCCCTAGCAGCCATGCAGATCGCCAAGACTTGCGAAGTTCTTGATGAAAGACTGTACTATCTCGTGAAATGAATGCTGCCATCCTGTGTCATGAGCAACCTTAACCAACTTCTCTGGGACCCTAAAAATGTTTTATAGAGTAATCATGCAGTAACTGCATTGTAACAAAGCGAGGCAGTACTGAGAAATACTGCAGCACAGTTATTGTGCAGCATTATTTCAGTAGTGCAGCGTGCTAAGGAAATTATTACAGAAGTATAATTTAACTAAAGTTTACATTTGCAGGCACACATATGTTCAGTATTGCAACATTTACCTTTAGACCTCCAGCACCAGTCACTGACCTTGTTAGTGACAGTGATTGAAGCTAAAGGGTAATAATAGTCAGTGTGAGAGAAGTGTATTAAATTGCATTAACCTCTGGTTAGCTTCCCTAGCAGATTCATTAGGTTCCAGTAATATCCTATTACTTTACAAAAGGTGTTTCATTGTAATTTTCTGTCACCTTATTTTAAAACATACTTTTGAAAAGGCAGCCTAATTTATATGATATATAATCACTGCAGAGCCAAAAGCAACAATTCAGGATGTAAATGCAGAAAAGTACATGAAAATAAAGGAGGGCCTCTGTCTTTACATATTCTTTCCAACACTTGGCCAGCAGTAACAATCAGCTACAACTTTCTAAGATAAGTAGGTCCCTACAGCCTCAACCAAGCACCCTACAATAGACAATCAGAATGAGGCCATTGATAAAATTAAATAGTCTATTTTTTTTTAAACAAATTAAGTAACCTACAACTTCACAATTAAGATTTTAATTTTTATCTTTTAATTTTTATTTGTCATGGAATGGGTTAGGTTGGAAGGGACCTCAGAACTCATCTGCTCCAACCTCCCCACCATGGGCAGGGACACCTGGCTTTGAACACCCCCAGAAAATCCCTGTACATCCTTCCAATATACTAGCTGGGGAAGGTTGCCTGTGTTGCACAGTCTGGCCATTCAGAAGTTAGAAACAGGGAATAGAATAGAATAGAATAGAATAGAATAGAATAGAATAGAATAGAATAGAATAGAATAGAATAGAATAGAAGTAGAATAGAAGTAGAATAGAATAGAGTAAACCAGGTTGGAAGAGACCTTGAAGTTCACCACGTCCAACCCATCATCCAGCACCACCTAATCAACTAAACCATGGCACCAAGCACCCTATCAAGTCTCCTCCTGAACACCTCCAATGATGGTGACTCCACCACCTCCCCAGGCAGCACATTCCAATGGGCAATCACTCTCTCTGTGTAGAACTTCTTCCTAACATCCAGGCTGATTTCCAGCAGAGAAAAACAAACAGTATAGCATCATCCTGGAAGGAGTGCAGTGCTTGAACATCCTCAGTCTGGAGTTAGGCATTAGCTGATACTGAAGGCCGTGAGCATAGCTAAGGACCCATGGGGAGATTTGCCTTTCCTAGGTGAGCGTGTGAGCATGTTCATCTCACTCCAAACAATTTACCTGGTTGTGCAACAGCATATCCCAACTGACAGCCAAACCTGTAATTTTATTTTGTCAGAAGGGGAGGTTGTGAAATCTCTGGAGACTTTCAAGACCACTCTGGATGCATTCCTGTGCAGCCTGCGCGAGATTCTGTGGTCCTGCTCTGGCAGGGGGGTTGGACTCGATGATCTCCTGAGGTCCCTTCCTCTCCTGTGAGCCTGGGAGAGCAGATTAACTGCCATAAATCCACAGTTTTCAGGTGCCTGCTGTTGTCTGTTTTGTTGGTGTCTCCACAGCAAGGCCTTTCTCTTCTTCCAATAATGAGTGACTATTGGGAATATGAGGTTACTCAGCACTTTGAATCCCCAAACTAATCAAAATTGGTAAAAGGAGACTTTGTCTTAAAAGTAGGTAAAATTTGATGGCTGTGGCTTGTTTCTCCATAGATTTATTTTCATTAACCAAAGCTGGTATAAAAATTAAAGAGGTACAAAGGAGAGGAAGGTTGAAATGACACCAGTGTAAAATACAAAATATGCTCCTGAAGCCTGGGCTATAAAACATACATTTCCATTTATAGAATCAATTTAATAAACACTCTCTTCAAATGCTCAAAATCCTGTTACATCTTTATCAAAGGGGAAAAAACACTTAAAGAAAATTATACATCAGTGCCTGACTTAATTTTCTTCTTTCTTTTTCCCCAGCAACAAGTATTGGTATCATTTGTAAGATGCTTTACTTAGAATCTGAACATTCATTTTATGTTTTCCTGTATTAGTATCATTTGTAAGATGCTTTACTTAGAATCTGAACATTTATTTTATGCTTCTCTGTTGACAACCAGAAGCACTGAGTGTAAAAAAGAAAAAAATAGCAGAACAAAGAGCTCCCTAGAGATATTTCACATTTGCTGACTCACTACATCATCACATATGACACAGAATTATTAGTTTCAGCAAATACTGAAATAGCAGCAGAAAGCTTTCTTGCTCTTTTATCTTCACCATTGTTCTTGGATATAAACAACTTACAGAAAACCTTCTGGGTAAAACTGCAAACACTGAAAAATCATAATTTAGAGTAGTGTTTACTATACAGGATGGCTCCTTTATCATACTGAGATAGAAGGCTGAGAGTGTAGTTTCCTTGAGCTCAGAGGACAATTTGGATAGAAAATAAGTTTGATGCTGATAGACTGACACAGAGCCTGTCAGGACTTTAGGAAGTTCCAGCAGGATTCTTCCTCTCTCTTTCTGCATCTGCTTGAGTGACTCTGCTCATGCAGAGAGATCATTGTGGCCTGATCCGTATCAGGATGAGTTCTGCTGTTGTCTGAGAAGCCCATACACAGCACAGTTCATTTTAAAATCATACCTTGTTTTGAATTAACCTATTTTCAGATTCCTTCAAAAACATAAATATTAGTGGCTATCAAAATTCAGGTCACCATGTGCAGGGGCTCAAAAGAGGGGTGAGCAGCTTACCCTGGCTCTGTTGCATGCACTTTACCACTGAGATAGGGATGACCTCTCCTCATCAGCCTCTGTGCTTCACTGCTTGCATGGACTTAGTTGACTCCTTTGGCCTTGGCCTTAGCTGTACATTTTTATAGTGACACTGTTGTTCTGTATTGCAGGAACAGTGAAAGGTAAATGTCTGGCTTCTATTATGACTTTCATGACCTTTTGACTGGCAGTAGAGATGTTATTCTTCACCAAACCAGAACAAGAACTCCAGACTCAGCTGTATACAGGAAACTGATAGCTTAATTTCACCTCTTTTGGTGTAATAATAAATAAAATTATAATACTTTACCATAGATACTGAACATTTATGAAATGACCATTTTAATGTACTAGTTAATGTTGAAATTGTGAAATGATAACACCAAACTAAGGCATGATGGAACTGTTTTTTTCTTTGTTAAATTTTTTCCCCCTAAGAATTAATTTCAGAAAGTAGCAATGCAAATTCATGGATTCATGAAATCAAGGAATCATGGAATGGTTTGGATTGGAAGGGGCCTTTAAAGATCATCTAGTCCAATACCCACTACCTGCAGTGAGCCAAACCCTGGGCTTTCAGGACATTAATCCAACAGCCAGTTCAAATTTAATTGTTTTCCCAGGTGAAATCAAAGACTGTGTCAGCAGTGACTGATTGACAGCTGGCTGAACACGAGCCAGCAGTGTGCCCAGGTGGACAAGAAGGCCAATGGCATCCTGGCCTGCATCAAGAATAGTGTGGCCAGCAGGAGCAGGGAAGTCATTGTGCCCCTGCACTCAGCACTGCTTAGGCCACACCTTGAGTCCTGCGTCCAATTCTGGGCCCCTCAGTTTAAGAAGGACATTGAGACTCCAGGGGAAATTTAGACTCAAGGTGAGGAGAAAGTTCTTCACAGAGAGAGTCATTTGCCATTGGAATGTGCTGCCCAGGGAGGTGGTGGAGTCACCATCCCTGAAGGTGTTCAAGAGGGGATTGGATGCAGCACTTGGTGCCATGGCTTAGTAGTCATGAGGTGTTGGTTGACAGGTTGGACTTGATGATCTCTGAGGTCTTTTCCAACCTTACTGATTCTATGATTCTATGATACAGAGTCCTGGCTAGACACAGGAAGATGCAGTTAATAGAGGCATTACAGAAGTAAGCTATACAGAGCAGCTAGAAGTTTGGCTCTTCAACACTTTGCTGGTGAGTGAAAAACCCCAGGACTTTTGACCTGGCATTTTATTCCATGTCAGAAATCTGTTTAGGTATCAAATGAGATACAAAATAAATAAATGTTTAAAAAATAATCTTGATTTTAGGCTTAGCTACTTGATTTGGCCATTGGAATGGGCTGCCCAGGGGGGTGGTGGAGTCATCATCACTGGAGGTGTTTAGGAAGAGACTGGATGGGGTGCTTGGTGCCATGGTTTAGTTGATTAGATGGTGATGGATGATAGATTGGACTCGATGATCTCAAAGGTCTGTTCCAACCTGGTTAATTCTATTCTATTCTATTCTATTCTATTCTATTCTATTCTATTCTATTCTATTCTATTCTATTCTATTCTATTCTATTCTATTCTATTCTATTCTATTCTCCTCTCCTTGAAGACAAAATGGTCAATTACCAACACCATGCTAGGATTAAGTTCTTTTTCTACAAACTGTGGCATTTATGTTCACTGATGTAATTTCTTTAAAATGCTGTATTAGACAGTAAGAGAGAGAAAAAAAAGGGAGAACACAAATGAAGTGAGTGGATCAGTGTGTTAACTGATATCATAAACTGAAAGGAAGGGATAGAGAATGATCAGGAATATACACAATTAAAGAAATAACTAGGATTATTTGAAGCTCATGTTACAACTTACACTGTTCAGTAAATTCATGTTACAAGTGCTGACCTCGGATGCTTGCTTCTTTCTTTTCTTCCCATAGCCACTGAAAGATTTAAACACCTTACTTGTTAGTAATAAGCATTGATTCAGTATCCCTCATGAAATGATGCATGATTTTACTCCATCACAGATAATTTCAGAAACATTTTTCTGCCTGCTTTTATCTGCACTCTGCTTGTGGAGAGGATTTGAAAAGCTTTGCGTAGTTGCTGCTCTGCAGTAATGTGAGGATTTTGCTATCCAGCTGAGCTACCATCGTTGGTTCAGATAGCTTGGATTCCTTCTTTCTGCAGCCAAAATCTCACAAAACCTCTCCCTGAAACACAAAGGTACAGGAGAGAGAGGGCAAGTGAATCACCAAACCTTTCAAGAGGTGATTTATATTCCTCCTCAAACTCAGCAATTAGCACTTCTCTCCGCCCCATCTGATCACCTTGTTGTCTTCTGCTTGTGCACCCACTGGAATAGTTTTCAGACAAAGATCTTCAGGTGCTCATGGTATCAGATCCAGTCCTGCTTCCAGCCAAAGCCAACAGATCTGTACTTAAACACAAATGGAATTCACTGTTGCATTTCTTTGGTTCCAGCAAAATACCCACATCTCAGTCAGGTCTGCACATACACGCAAGTGTTCAGAGCACAGCATCCCAAGCTCAGGACATACAAGCCCCCAGCTGTGGGATGTTACCTCCCTTGCAGGTGCCAGCTGCCATACCAACTGCATTTATGGGAGACACCCTCACATTCACTGATACACTTGCACCTTTGATATTCTCTTCCATTATGGCAGGGAAATAGAAGCCAAGTGCAACACAGGCAACACTGACATTCCTGTAATGCAATTCCCTTTTCTTCTTCCCTGTGTCTGTCTTTCCTCAAGCCTCTAAACTAAAACACCAACCCAATAACCATAGAGGTTATTGCCAAACAGTTGACAGAGGGATCTGGATATTGACTTCCTTGTGGTTATCTGTGATGCACTCACTCACACTGACTTGATTTTACCAAGTATGCTTTTTCCAGGGCAAGGACAGTCTGTCTGACATTCTCATGTGTCACAGAATCACAGAATGTTAGGAGCTGGAAGTGATCTTGAAAGATCATCTAGTCCAACCCCTCTGCCAGAGCAGCATCACTTATACCAGATCACACAGGAATGCATCTGAGCAGGTTCTGGATATCTCCAGAGAGGGAAACCCCACAACCCCCCAGGCAGCCTGTTCCAGGGTTCTGTCACCCCCACAGTGAAAAAAATTTCCCTCATGTTTCCATGGAACTTCCTATGCCTCAACTTCTGCCATTGCCCCTTATCCTGTCATTGGGCATCACCCAGTAGAGGCTGGCTCCAGCCTCTTGGCACTCATCTTTTATGTAGTAAAAACATCAATGAAGTCCTCCTTTAGTCTCCTCTTCTCCAAACTAAATATATGAAGTTTTCCATGAGGGTCTTGGGATTCTTATCTGGGGCTGCCAGCTGCTGGGGAGAGCCACCCTGAACCTTCAGCAAGGTCCTTCTGTCTTCTATTCCCTTGAAAGGGACCTCATTCATGAGGAATCAGTCCTGGCAGAGTCCTTGGCAAGGGTAGCAGAATCTACAACGGGTATCAGTCCCCGGTGGGCTATCAGCCTCTGAAAGGGGTATCTAGTGTACCAGTCTCTGCAGAGGGGGTCAGCCTCTGCAAGGGATATCAGTCCTTACGAGGGGCATCTGTCCGTGAGAGGGGCATCAGTCTGGCTGAGGACAGAGATGAGTGATCCATGCAAATTGCAGCTGGAGTACAATCAATAGATGTGACAAGCAGCCGGTGCTGGCAACCAGGGACATAATGAAGGTGTGACTGTGTAAACGGCTAACAGATAACAATGCTATAGGAAATTATAGGGCAGCGCTGTATTGAATAAGTGCAGCGCGAAACGAGCTGCAGCTCGCAGGTCATGCTTCCCCGCTGCTCAAGTGTCTCCTGCTCTTGTCCTTTGTAATTGTAAGTGGCAGCAGTGGCGGCTGAATGCGATGAGGGCATGTATCCAACCCTCATTTGTTCTGCATTACAATGCAGCCCTCGCAGCCGGCAGCTGATCCGGAGTGCTAGTGTCCGCCTCCCAAGTGGACCAAGAAACCAGTGAAAACTCCGTTTACTTAAGAATTAGGAAGGCTGTCATTGAAACGAGGCTGTCCTTGCAACCACGCTGAATCTCTGTGCCGGTCCGGAAAGAAACACGGAGAAACCTCTGGTTTGGTTTTAAAAAGCCATGCTTTCCCACCAAAGAAACACAGCATCCTAAAGCCTTTTCTTTCACAAAGTGAAAGCTCACACGTAGAAAGTACAAAACTCTCTAATTTTATGATTCTTAGGTTTAAAGAAATATTTATAATACATGAAGCAAAAGTACAAGGCTCGCTAATGTTATGATTATTAGGATTAAAGAAATATTTATAACATATGAAGTAAAATATTTATAATGCACAGAACAGAAGCAGCTTTTGGCTCCCTACAGTTTTAACAGGGCAAATTCTCCAGATGTTACTATTCCTCTTACCCCCTCATTAATAATCAGGGGGAGAAAGGATGGCTAAAAAATGCTCATTGATTTTTAATTTCATTTCCAGGTCCAGTGCTGTAAGGTCCTTCTCTGCAATTTTGCTCTGACATTTGGATCAAACCCAGTGGCTGTTTTCTGAAACCTCAGGTCTTCAAGCCTCTTTGGTCTGATTCCCATTTAAAGGTTTACAGATTAAGTTTAACATTTGAACCTAATCAAAGGCAAGGAGGTAACTCAAAGTGCTCTGCAGAGTTCAATGATATTTCACCATCACTGATCGATACTTTCTGCTATTTATGAACACTCCATACATCCCTTCCCCCCTGCTTCATAATACCAGGCAATTTTATTTATGGCTTTGTTCACCTTAGCCCTGGAATGTCCATTTTTCTGGTTAAAGGAGCACCTACACCAAACTGAAGGCTTGCTCAGTTTCTGTACTGAAGCTCTATAAACATCGCTCTGTATTTATTCTGTAACTTTGTTTTTAGCCATTTCATATGGCTGCCTGCTTTCACCACTATAAAGAACTAATCTGACTCTTGCAAATGCATCTACCTACGAAGGAATGTAAGGAAAACAAATTCATAATTCACAATTATTATTCCCCCCCCCTCCCCCCCCCCCCCCCCCCTTTCTGTACAGTAAACAATCCCTGCCTTTTTATTTCTGGTTTCATTAAGCCAGACAGCTTTCAGATGGATCAAGGTGGGTGCCCTTCCCAAGCTCTGAGGATTCTGCAGAAGGGTTTGCATCCCCCAACATGATGCAAAATGCCACTAAAGCTCGGTTTTGGCAGGGGCCCACATTTTCTGACACAGGAAGGTGCTCTGTGAGTCAAGCTGACAGCTGATGGTGGATTTGGTATCTGCAGAACCCACTGTTTTTATTTTTCCATTGTTGCCTTGGTTATGTAAGAGAAGTTAGGGATTGCTCATTTTCTAAAGAGGCAGCACTGAGAAAGGCCATACAGCTGTCCACAAAGTCTCACTCCTCAGCCCTGGATGGGAAGGAGAAATTTTGGGAGCACATAAAGGGGTGCAGCAGACCAGATCTCCACTGGGAACAAAATCAAGGGCCTGTCAAAATGAATCCTCATTATCTCCCCTGCACATCACTGTGCTTCCTGGCTAGCCCTGGATGGCTAACTGTGCTACAAAAGTGTGTAAAGAAAGATGCTATCATCCCATATCTGTCTAAGCCAGAAACAGGCAATACCAGAAGAGCCTGGCTTGTCCAATTTCCAGTTCAGCTTTGCAGACTCCAAAAGTGCAGATAGTTTGGACATGCTTTAGATAAGGAGCTGAGTGTCTGGGTGTTTTCCTGAGCACTGAATGCCACGCTTCACACACTTTACTAAATTGTGTCACTACAGTTTTACATTTCCTGGTAATAACTTCCCCCCTCCAGTGTTTCTTCTCCCTCCCTCTCAGCAACACTGTTGGTAAATGCACAAACATCTGGGTACAGCCAGCAGTGTACACACTTGAGTGGCACTGCCACTACAATGTACATATTTGCTCAGTGCACTTGGGTTCGGCAGAAATAAATGTGTGAAGCCAACAGCAAGCTACTCGTGTGCTTACAAAGCCCTGCAGCCACAGTGAGAGTTCACTTTTAAATGTATGATGAAAAAACAGACCTTGCCTTCCTGTCTTTGTAGAAAAATCCCCTCTACTTGTGTAGTCCAAATGCACTCAGATGCAAAGATGAAAGTAGCTATTTTGTTTCATTCGCACACAGTCACAAAGGGAAGCCAGCATCTTTGCAGAGCTGTAATTTCCAGGTGCCTGTTTCAGAGACAGGAGGATAGATAGAGGTAGCTGGTTTGACATTGGGCTAATCTTTTGGAAATGTAGGAAGGAGGAAAAAAGGGATGCTTACAGAATGCTTTGTTTCGTGAACCTCTCTCCGATGCTGTCCGAACAGAAATGCTCGTGCTCACTGTAACCTGCTTCCACACAGCCCCTTCAGCCAAGGCAAGGTTCATTTTTTTCCCCTTTTTTCCTTGTCTTTTTCTTTTTATTTTATTATTTCCTCTTTCTTTTTCTTTCCCCCCCCCTCTATTTCCCTCCCTCCCTCCTTCCCTTCCTTCCTTCTTCCCTCCCTCCCTCCCTTCCTTCCTTCTTCCCTCCCTCCCTCCTTCCCTCCATCTCTCTCTCTCCCCGTCCCTCCCTCTCTCCCTCCCTCCCTCTCTCTCTGTCTCCCTCCCTCTCTCTCTCTCTCCCTCCCTCTCTCTCTCTCTCCCTCCCTCTCTTTTTCCTTCCTTCTGAATTCCTTCCTTCCTTTTCTTTCTGAACATGAGTCTTTTCCTTAGGACTGGGAGGTCAATCAGTGCAATGCTGATCTTCTATCCTGTGAGCCATAGGTCAGCATTTAATATCTGAGGCAAATACTTACTATTCCAAATTCACTGTCTGGTAACATGTTTCAAAATCCCCTTTTAAAATTCACAGTCAGGGACCAGCTGACCAAGACTAGGGGTGAGTAACCTTAAAATGACAGTGTTTTAGGTATCCTATCCTAACAACCAAACACATCATCGATAGCATACTGAAAGCGTGGGAAGCTTGTTGCAAGGTATAAACTATGTGAGTTCAACCCTTGGGCAAGGGGAAGAGATGGGGGAGTGAAGGACACACAGAGCTAAGGTCCAGCAAGTGGTTTTAAATAAGTATTTCCAGGGCCTTTTGTCTTCAGCACCTTTTGCAGTTAGATGATTATCTCCTTTGTTATCTTGCCATGGAACCAGACTTTGGCATCAGTAAAGAGAGAAGCCTTGGTCACCAGAAGGTTTACAGAAAGTGAAGATGAAGGAAGCAGGGACAGAGAGAGTGGTAGGTATGGGGACACAGAGACAGAGATGGGATAAGATAGGAGAAGCAAAGAGCTGAAGTGATGCCTAAACCCTGCCATGCAGACTCTGCACAAATACTGCTTTACTCCACCAACATCTGCAATGGAACCAGTAAGGCAACTCACAACTGACATGCCTTTTCTGTGTGAATAAGCATAATATAAATGCTGCTCCAAACCTGAGAGATCTTCCAAGTGGTTGTTTTCCACCTGGTTCACTTTGTTCTTATACTTAGTGTCCTGAAGATGTGCAGTGTCTTAGCTTTGTAACAACAATCTGCTCGAGACCTTCAGTGTCCCAGCACAAAGGAAATTCTCAAGGGTCCTGCAGGAAAACCTGTCAAAAGTTTGGATTGCTGGGATTCAAATATATCCTTGTTTTATCTTTTTCATGAAGATCATGATGGATGCCCAAGCTCAGCAGCAAATGACTGTGGTGTGAAATAGCTATTTTCTCACAGACAGCTTCTTGAGCAAAAAATGGCTCTCCAGTCTTCATGAACCTGAGCTGACAGCATATTCAAAATAGTATATTCAGCAACATGCAGCAGAAGTGGGAAGCAAAGATTTGCATGGTTCATGGTTTGTTTTGTGTGGGCAGAGACAAGGGAATACACTGAAATACATGAGGAATGTTTTGTGTTATTGTTTGTTTCAGTGTTCTCTGTTTTCATGTGCACAGCCTCCAGATATACCAAAAGGAATAACTTTATTAAATTGAATAACAAAAATATACGCTTTCCTCTTGTATGCCACTTCTTTCTTGTGTAAAGTCCACTTTCCCTCTTAGACATAGAGTACTGCCTCCTGCCTTATCTATTCTGACTTTTTCAATCAGAATGTTCAGAGATGACAGACAGAAGGCTCAGGCTCTAGGACCAAAGCTAAATGTTAACTACCAGCTGCTTACAACACAAGGAGCTTAGAAGCTGCAACTGCTAACCTTGCCACCAGCTCCTCCATAGTGCCAAAGAGGAGCATTTACCATGCTGAAACATTGTTTTTACCATGTCAGGTTTGTGCTTGCTCTATACAAATCACATGCTGACACAAAATGTCTGTGACTCAGTCTCTTCCCTTCATGTATTACTCATGTAAGATCTGTAATAAATTCCTCTATTTTCTGCACACAGCAAGGCCTCATCGCATTAACCACACTGCAAACTGGAAGGAAGGATGATGCCATTTCTCTTTAGAAAAATTAAAACTTTTGACATTTAAATGGCATATTTACCAAAGAGCTTTGAGAAATACTGTCACCAGTTCCCTGTCTATTAAAAAACATGTTAGAGTGGAAGAACTGTTTTTATCTTTGCCCCCGCAGAAGTGTGGCAAACATTCATTCCATTTAACATTTTATCAGCTGAACTAGGGAAGAGATATTACCTCTTTGAGCACCAGCCAGAGGTCTTGTAGTTAAAGCTGACCTCTGTCAAATCTAACACATTGCATAGGAAGGATTGACAATTATTGTTCTACTGTATTTTGCAAGACGCCAAGGGTCGGAACAACAGAATTGTTACATTGTGGCAGAGTAATAACTCAAAGCTTGTTTGGACTGGGTAAAGGTACTAGGGTCAAAAAATCATTGTTGTGTTACAGTACAGACAAAATGCTAAGGAATTAAGCCAGATGAACATGAGTCAGCAGTGTGCCCAGGTGGCCAAAAGGCCAATGGCATCACGGCCTGCATCAGAAATAGTGTGGGCAGCAGGAGCAGGGAAGTCACTCTCCCCCTGTACTCAGCACTGATTAAGCCACATCTTCATTATTGCGTCCAGTTCTGTGCTCCTCAGTTTAAGAAAGATGTTGAGACGCTGGAATATGTCCAGAGAAGGGCAATGAGGCTGGGGAGGGGTCTGGAGCACAGCCCTGTGAGAAAAGACTGAGGGAACTGATATTGTTTAGCCTAGAGAAGAGGAAGCTCAGGGGACACCTTATTGCTCTCTGCAACTACATGACAGAAAGTTGTAGACAGGTGAGGGTTGGTCTCTTCTCCCAGGCAACCAGCATGAGAACAAGAGGACTCAGTCTCAAGCTGCACCAGGGGAGGTATAGGCTCAAGGTGAGGAGAAAACTCTTCACAGAAAGAGAGATTGGCCATTGGAATGTGCTGCCCAGGGAGGTGGTGTTCAAAAAAAGGTTGGATGTGGCACTTGGAGCCATGGTTTAGTTGTCAGGAAATGTTAGGTATTAGGTAATAGGTTGGACTTGATGTCTGAGGTCTTTTCCAACCTGGTTGATTCTGTGAATTTGTAAATAGGCTTGCAGTTTTCCCAGTCATTTAATTTGTTGCTAGGAATTCCTCCCTGCTGAGGGTTGGCAGGTATTCCAAGTCAATCCACTGTCCTTCAATGACAGCATGATCCCTCTTGTTAGAAAGTAATAAATCAGCCTTTTAATCTCAAACGTTCAGATTGTATGGAAACTTCATTGAGCCCACTGGGAAGGAGAGGCAAGGGTCCAAGTAGAAAGGAAACAGCTTTCTTCTTCCTTTGAAACAGGTATACCTTAGTGAAATAAGATTTACAAATTCATGAAAGGCATTTTGGGCTGCTTAATTTTTAAGGCTGTTTGAAATAAAAGGTATTCCAAGATGTCTGTCTGTGAAGCCCATGGTTACATCTCCCTGGGGTGCATGGCCTTCTTTACACTGCTAATTTCTAGTAACAGCATTCTGCTTAGTTGAAAGAGCATCAATTTCCATTTTGGCATTGAAAGTAATGAGTTTGATACCTTCTTATCATCTTACATGGATGCATCCACGGTTCATTGCAGATGCACTATAAAAAGAAAAGTATAACTAAATGGCTCTGTATAATCAACAGGAATGACAAACCCATTCCCACTGATGTTGAAGTCAATAAGAGTTTATTGCAAACCTTCAACAGGAACAGAATTAGATATAATACAGAATATAGGCATAGTTTATATCTATATGAATAAGTATTCATAACAGAGGAAAAACATGAAGAATATCAATGAACTTGTCTAGGTCATCTCTTGCCTACTGTAGGATCATTTTCTGTGGGATAGTTGAACTGTTTTGGCTCCAGCAGCCTGTGTTTGTCAGCAACAGTGCTCTGCTGCAAACAAGCAAATGTTGCACTGAACTATCTAAACAGGAGTACCATCTACTGGGCTCAGAAAGCAATCTTTCTGACCTACTTAGCACTGCTAAGTCCTCAGGTTGTGTCTGTGGTTTTGTGCACTGCACGCTCAGAAAAAATATGTGCCAAGGGGGTAAAATTTCTACAGTAAAGCTGCCAAAATGGAGGGATCTGGGGAATGCATGGAAAAACTGACTGGGTATTAGGAAGGAAGACATGCAATGGACCTGTAGCTGAATTGGGAATGGACTCAAGAACTGATTCTGGGCTGTAAGTTTGAGTGTTATTCAGGAGAAGAGGAGACATCAGTGTGTCTCTGAATGCAAGTTAGAAAACATTAAGTGTTGGGCTGGATTTCAGAAATTGAAAGTCAGAGCAAATGATTATTGTTTTCCTGCTGGGAACATTTATGCATCTGTAAGACCTAAAATTTACATGGCAAGCTGAGAGTCAGGAATTGGCTCCATTGCCACAGAGTCCACTACAAATTAGGGCCCACTTTTAGTGGGCATTGTAGTGACCTTCTCAAAATGAGCACACAGTAAAAGCGATCTGGTCTCTGCATCCATGAATTAAATCACACAGATATGTAGGCTGGAGGAACAGATCAAGAGTGGAGATTTTCTTTCTTTGTAAAGCAGATGCTGCAGCATGCAGTTCTCTGCAACTGCAAGGAAGTGAAGAATCTGCTGTGTGAGAAAGGAGTCACCAGTGTTAAGTAATAGACCTTATGAATTAAAATAAATTATCATAGTATCAGTCAGGGTTGGAAGGGACCACAAGGATCATCTAGTTCCAACCCCCCTGCCATGGGCAGGGACACCCCACACTAGATCAGCCTGGCCAGAGCCTCATCCAGCCTGGGCTTAAACACTTCCAGGGATGAGGCCCCAACCACCTCCCTGGACAACCTATTCCAAGGCTTCACCACTCTCATGGTGAAGAACCTCCTCCTCATGTCCAGTCTGAATCTCCCCACCTCCAGCTTCATTCCATTCCCCCTAGTCCTATCACTACCTGAGATCCTGAGAAGTCCCTCCCCAGTCTTCTTGCAGGCCCCTTCAGATACTGGAAGGCCACAATTAGGTCACCTGGGAGCCTTCTCTCCTCCAGACTGAACAGCCCCAACTCCTTCAGTCTGTCCTCATGGGAGAGGTGCTCCAGCCCTCTGCTCATCCTCGTGGCCCTTCTCTGGAATTATGATTCTAAGTGTTTTAAAAGAGAAGCAATTTATCTAACTTAATGACTGAAAACCATCTACCCCAAACCTGAGTCTTAAACCAGGATGACTTAAATGAAATTCCAAGGCCTCAAAATTAGAGCATCAGGTCTTGATGTCTCTCTTATCATTCTGTCACCCTTCTTGTATTAACAGTAGCGTCACACAGAGCCACTGAGTGTTATGGTTCAGAATAAAAGCATTGTTTCTTCCAGCAGGTGACAGGATGGAAGGAAGGCTTGGAGACTTCATGGGGCGCTGGGTGCCATGGGTTAGTTGTTTAGGTGGGTTGGATTGGTTGATGGGTTGGACGCGATGATCTTGAAGGTCTCTTCCAACCTGGTCTATTCTATTCTATTCTATTCTATTCTATTCTATTCTATTCTATTCTATTCTATTCTATTCTATTCTATTCTATTCTATTCTATTCTATTCTATTCTATTCTATTCTATGGTTACCTCTGGTCTCCCAAAGTTAAAGTCGAATACTTCTTGATAGCATCTATTGCTTATGTGCAGGAGGCACTCAGCCTGTGGAGAGAGCATGGGCTTTGTTCTTCAGAGGAGCCCCTCTATAATTTTTCATGGATAATGTGCTCATACACATACTTTGGAAATGGCCTTAGAATAAGAAAACCCAGGGATATACGACATGAAGTAGTTACAGAACTGCAGGAGGACAGCCAAGATGATGATGTGTGCAACAGTCTGCTCTATATTGCAAGCTACATCTAATATCCTACAAACACATAGAAGACACTTTCTTTAATTCCCCTTTCTTTCTTTCTTTCCTTTCTTGCTTGTCTGTCTTTCTTTCTCTCTTACAGCTTACCATTCAGGAGATAGGAATGTTTATTGATGAACTAATAGAATGCATGATGAAGTGGTCCTAGCTTTCAGCTGTTAAACATCACCCAGCAAATTAATGTTATAAAATATGTACAAACTACAGCGTGCTTCATGTTTATTGAACCGTGTATGTCCTTGCCAGATGAGCAGTCAGTAAATATTTTATCAGATACACATATTTAAATTAATGCAATTAAAGTGAAAATCAGTTCATCAAAGCATTGTTACATCGAGGTAGAAAACAAAACCAGCAGTAATTATCATTATCAGCCATAGCATACAGTGTATGACATTGCATCAAATGGAATTCAAGTCAGGTGAACAAAATTCTGTGCGGAGGTTCCTTAGGCAGGTGGAGAAGAATAAAAGCCTGGTCAGTTAAACCAGTGTGGCACAAGTTCTGCTACATACTGGGTTTGAAACGTTCACTTTTTTCTCATCTATCCTTCACTTATCTTGTCTGCCTATAAGCATTTTGGGGCAGAAACCTTCTATTTTGGGACTCTGAATGCAACTGAAAAACTTAGGATTGACAATTACTACCTTGTTTATTGCCAACCACCACACATTTGGTTACCTCAGCTGGTGCTTCCCAGTATTTTTCTCTTCCTATTAAATGGCTGGGGTCTCAACCCAAGAGCAGATTGTCCTCCCAAGCAGCATCCCAGTTAGTAAGTCTTGCATGTAGGTGTGTGCAGAAAGCATGCAGCAAAATGCAGTTGAGGTAGCACACATGAAGGGCACTTCATTCTGAGGGCCCGTCCATCCACTACAAACTTAAAAGCAAAATGTCCCTTTTCCCTTCCTCTGATGATGCACTGGAAACAAACCCACTTCCTGCTGTCATTAGGAAAGAAAAAAAATCATTCTATTTAAAATTACCTTAACAGCTGGAAACCAGAGGAATGAACATTCCCCAAGTACAACTAGCTGTGAAGAAACAGAGTGCACATTGAACAGATCTCAGGTTCCAGTCTCGCAGACACAAGCACGCACTATACAAGTAGCAGGCTTCACAAGATCAGTGGGAGGAGGCAGATTGCCAGAGGTAGAAATACATTTATAAGGCCTTTAAAAGGCCTTGAGCAGCTGAGTCTAGTGGAGAGGTGTCCCTGCCCATGGTGGGGAGCTTGCAGTAGATGATCTCTGAGGTCCCTTCCAACTTAAGCTGTTCTATGGTTCTGTGAAAAGGAGGAGTCAGAAGAGATTGTGGATCAAAACATGAAAGAAAACACAGGGTTGTGGTACTTGAAGCTGAGCATTAGCAAAGCTGAATCTTTCATATCTGTGCTTCCTCTGTGTTCTTCCTTGTACTCATTAGGAACATTTAACATTTTTGTATTACTGGTTTTCAACAGGTTAACTACTTTAAAATATTCAGATTTTGCTATTGCTACCAGTGCTGAACAACACCTTAAACTCTGTTGTTGCAGAGAATGGGAAAAAGGATGCCACAGTTAAATTTTAATGCAAGGCCCTAGTGTAGTACATGAAATATGAAGAACGTGGTGTGTAAGAACTGAGCTAAAACCATAGCTCAGAACCACTGCTGCTGTTCACTGAGTTTGGAGCATGTGTGAATCCCCCA
The DNA here is from genome assembly GCF_026170545.1 of Melanerpes formicivorus. Classification (NCBI taxonomy): domain Eukaryota; kingdom Metazoa; phylum Chordata; class Aves; order Piciformes; family Picidae; genus Melanerpes; species Melanerpes formicivorus. The sequence continues at coordinate 472,403 of NW_027142515.1, read as the reverse complement.
AAACAAAACATTTTCAAGATTAAGGACACTATGCAAGCTTTACTTTTATCAAGGACTTTACAGAGATATTTAGAGCTAATACTCCACTTTATTTATGGCATATTTTGGTTTATGCTAAGCAGAATCCAGAAAGATCCTATTAATGAAGATGGTTTAATGCCTGTGCATTATTATAATGTGCCCCTTTGTTCTACACTTTCTCTGTGTGTCATAGACTAAGTCATTAATCAATGGGTGCTGAAAAATAATTGTCTACTTCTCAACAATCTTCTATTGTTGAAACATTTGGAATTTTAAGATAAAGATGTACTGGCTGCTCAGAAAAAAAAATGTGGTTTGAGATTACCCTTCATGGAAGTGTGATCTTATTGTTAGAAATGCAAAGCAGATGACCTGGTTTTAATGTGTTTTAGTGCACTGTTGTTCAATTGCCTATTCACACTGTGCTCAAAAAGTAGACTTCATTAATGTCACAAAATAATGATTTTGTGTGTTATTTTATTGTACTGGCACATTAATCAAGGGGAGAAGCATCACAGAATTACACAGGCTTTAAAAATAAAAGTACAAAATCTTTTCAGTAATAATAATGATGACAACAATAACTCTCAGTGCATTTAAAATGGCTTAAGAATTAGTTTGGTTTTGGACTTCTGTCCTTGATGTCAGATGTACACAAAGGTCGTGCACAAATCACCTGGGAACATGTGTCTATAGCAGTCCACTGTGGTGAGTCACCTAGGAGATCTGTCTCACAACCTTCATATAGATTTGGGATGTTATGTGGAAAAACTTATAAAGCTGCAGGTTTCACAGAGTCACAGAGTGTTAGAGGTTGGAAGGGACCTCAAAAGATCATCCAGTTCAACTCCCCCTGCCAGAGCAGGATCACCTAGAACAGGTCACACAGGAACGTGTCCAAGTGGGTTTTTGGATGTCTCTAGAGAAGGAGACTCCACAACCTCTCTGGGCAGCCTGCTCCGGGGCTCTGGCACACTCACAGTGAAAAAGTTTTCCTTTCTGTTGCCATGGAACCTCCTCTGCTACAGCTTGCACCCATTGCCTCTTGTCCTGTGCCTCATAAGACCCTTAATGGGAATGTCGTGAGTTCAAGCCTGCAGTGGGCAGTAGTGTCCTCCCTACTCTAGTCATGAGGTCTGTGGTGACAGGTTGGACTCGATGATCTTTGAGGTCTCTTCCAACCTTAGTGATACTGAATGTGAATACTGAATGTGGACACCACTGAGCAGAGCCTGGCTCCATCCTCCTGACGCTGTCCTTCACATCTCTATAAACATGAATGAAAGAAAAGTGTGGTAACAATTACTCCCCTAACAGAAAGTTTGAATAGAGAATAGAGGGCTCGAGCATACAAGCCCAGGGTGATCACTGAGGTCTTTGGGGTATGAATATAAGTGGTCAGTTCTTGACCAGTGCAGGAGGTGGGTGGATGTGGGTTTAGGGCAGAGAAAACAATGAACGTGTACATAGAACATCACATTTATGGCAAGAAGGCAAAGAAGCCAAGAGAAGTGTACAAAAGAGAGTAAAATCTTCCTTAAGGATAGAGTTAGAAGAGGAAGAATGGGAGGGATTACTCCAACACTGCCTCCTCCAGTTAATCCCACAGTTTCTGCACAGTAATATCTCACAGCTGTTTGATTTGCCACTCAGCACTGCAAACACAGCTATTACATGTAAACTATCACCCTGTACCATATAACTGGGTTAAACAGGGGAGGATTTGAAAGGCCAGTGTGATTTCTGCCTCAGCCTTCCCACACTCCAAAATTACAGGTGCTGCAGCACCCAGTCAGAGTAAACCAGGATGCAGCCCTCTGTGTCACCATGCAGCAGCCACTCCAAGTGCAAATGCTACAGAGATGTCTTGCATGATTAAAAGGAATGAAGGTCGTCTGGCTTTGTTCTCATGTGTTGTACTGGGCTATATAGCAACTTGTTAACAGGGAACTGAAGAGCTACAGGCATGAGTGAAGTTTTTGTTAACTACTTCCCTCAGTATGACAGCCACTGTGGGAGATCATTGAGTTAGAAATGGCATGTGAAAAGAAACGAGAGCAAACAAAGTAGGTGGGGAGAGAATCCTCTCAGCTTGCTGATAGTTATTTCACAGGGTGGGTTGATTATTTAATCAGAGTTTTTTTGCTTTTTGATTATTATTTTTTCTTCTTTTTAATCCAGTTAGAATTTTCAGCTGATATATTAGAGCTTTTCAAGTAAGGGATGAATTTTCACTAACCTCTGTATCAGGAGAAACAAAACCAGTAGCAGTCATTTTTACGGCCTGTTTTATTAGTAGTGAGCGCTACTTAAGTAAAGTCCTCAAGCCAGGGATTGCACAGATTATTGCAGATTCTATTCTATTCTATATGCCCCAAATTTAAAGAAGAATGGATTTTAAATTGCATACACAAGAGAAGAAAAAAAAAGAGCAGAGGGGTTTGTTAACATTCTCAAATATTTACTGCTTTTCTTCTTCCTGTTTATTTTCTGTGATTAAACAGTAAGCTCCTTGGGACAAGCAAAGTGCTCATGTCAGTGCCTGGAAACATATAGCATGTTGTGCAGGTTATTGCAAATAAATATTAAAGCCCATTAAAGCAAGATGAGTCCTGCCAGTGCATTTTGTCTTTCTGTTTTAGCTTCTTGAGGAATGTTTGAGCTTGGTTTTCATTTTCTGCATGTGTTTATGTAAATGCTGGAGAGCCCAACTCTTTATATTTGTACCTGTCCACACGAAGGGCTCAATGTGCAATAAAGCTGATAGGCTTATTTTCTAACATGATGACTATAACAAGGTAAATTCTTTGCCTAGTAAAGAAAGGGGAAGGCAAGACCTGCTGCCCTAAACATCCTCCCCTTCTTTGTACTTCCAGCTCTTTCTTTCTGTCATAAATCATTGAGAGATGAAGAAAAACTGTTGAGTTCTTAATCATCTTCTGTTGTTGAAACATTTGAGAGAATCACAGAATCCTAGAATGGCTCAGGTTGGAAGGGACCTCAGAGACCATCTACTCCAAACTCCCTGCTGTGGGCAGGGACCCCTCTCAACTAAACTCAGCTACTCAAGGCCTCATCCAGCCTGGCCTTCGACACCCCCAGGGAGGAGGCAGCTAGAATAGAATAGAATAGAATAGAATAGAATAGAATAGAATAGAATAGAATAGAATAGAATAGAATAGACCAGACCAGGTTGGAAGTGACCTTTGAAATCATCCGGTCCAATCTGTCATCCAACACTATCTAATCAACTAAACCATGGCACCAAGCACCCCATCCAGCCTCTTCCTAAACACCTCCAGGGATGGTGACTCCACCACCTCCCTGGGCAGCACATTCCAATGGCCAATCTCTCTTTCTATGAAGAACTTCTTCCTAACATCCAGCCTAAACCTCCCCTGGCACAGCTTGAGACTGTGTCCTCTTGTTCTGGTGCTGGTTGCCTGAGAGAAGAGACCAACCCCCTCCTGGCTACAACCTCCCTTCAGGTAGTTGTAGACAGCTATAAGGTCTCCTCTGAGCCTCCTCTTCTCCAGGCTAAGCAACCCCAGCTCCCTCAGCCTCTCCTCATGGGGCTTGTGCTCCAAACCCCTCCCCAGCTTTGTTGCCCTTTTCTGGACACTTTCCAGTAACACAAAACCTTTCCTAAACTGAGGGCCCCAGAACTGGACACAGTACTCAAGGTGTGGCCTAACCAGTGCCGAGTACAGGGGCAACCTCCCTGGGCAGCCTATTCCAGAGTCTCACCACCCTCATACTGAGAAACTTCTTCCTAAGCTCCAGTCTAACCCTGCTCTCCCTCAGATTCAAACCATTTGGAGCTTTAAGATAAAGCTGCATAGCCTGTACCCAGCAGAATGTTGTTCGTCCTCTCTGAAAACGGGAGCTCATTGTTACAAATGCAAAGCAGCTGACCTAGTGTTAATGCATTTTAGTGCTATTTTAGAGCTACCTATTCAAACTCTGCTAGAAAATAGACTTCACTACTGTCACAAAATAATTATTCTGTGCCTTATTTTATTAAACTTAAATATTAATTAAATTTAGAAATACTTTGGATCTATAAAACATCTGAAAACAGAATTCTACCATATTGCTGCAGTAATAGAAGGGAACAGCTCTGAGGCTGTTGAAAGCTTCTTCTCTTTACTTTCTCCCAGATGCGTGCCATAAATAAAAAGAATACACTGCAAGTGATTACAACTCAGCCAGGAATACACAGCTCTCTGTAACTCAGTTTTAGTGTTCCTGTAAGACAAAGGGAATAGCTTAGCAGAGTCCAATTTTATTATTCCTTCTAATTCTAGTAGCACGACAGAACTTGAAACACAGAATTGCAACACAGGCTGCTGAGGCCAGAGAGAACGCTTCTACTTCCAAACTAGTCAAGTCTATGTATGAAAAAATAACGTGCTGTAGAAAGCAAGAGCTTGCCTTTCAAGAAAGCCTCAACAGGGTTCTGTAAAATGTAGAGAAATGGCACCCTGATTTGCAAAAGAAATGACCCTGATGAATTTTCGGTTTGGGGAAACCCTCAAAAGGGTACTGTGATGAGCAAGTGGAGATAAATCACTTGGTGTCGTGGATATGCCCTCAGAAATGCACGGCAGATCCATCAACGAAAAATATAAGTTTATTTATATATATACAAACTCTGTAACGGGGTATTTACAATTGCCCTTCACAGGTATCAATATTCGGTTAGTGGAACTATCTTTACAGAATGTTATGCATGGGCATTTAAACCAAAATGATTCACAGAACTTAGAATCTAAACTGAGTCAGAGTGGCGGGGGAGGGGTTGGTCAGTGACCGGCAACCCTCCACCCAGAGCAATATAAACGCTATCCTAAACGAAGCTCTACAAAGGGCTTGGCTTACTCACAAGCTGAGAACTTTGTGGAGTCTTTCCTCAGTAATGTTTATAATCCAGACAACGTGGCACGGATGTGCCGTAATAAGGAGGCAGGAAATGGCGCTGGCCGCGTGGCCGCACCGCGTGGCTCTGCTGTTCTCTCTCAGGATACAAAATTCCTCGCTCAGAGGGGGGGTAGTGGCAGGTCAGCAACGCTGGTTCACACGGTCTACCAGGTTTTCTCCTATGATGGATCACACAGCGGTTGATCCCACAGAGTGCTGTCCACGGCACCGCACACAGCTGGGACGGTGGCAAGAGGACCACGAGGCCTCCCGAAGCACTGGCTGGCACGCACGCACACACAGGCTCCAACACCGAGGTGGGGGGGCTCATTTGCCAAACGACCCCTATTTACCATTTGCCCCAGTGAATACTGGCCCAATAAGCATCTGTTGCCAATGCAAACATTAACCAATGAACTACCAGCTACCAAATATGGCCTGAGTATATGCTATACTCGGGGAAACAAATATATAGCCTGCCTCTAGTACTACAGGGGTGAGACCACGCCCAGGTAGGCTGTTTACCTGGACTCAGTGGCGCCAGGATCCCCCCTGCTGCCCCCAGAAAGGAGGGGGGGACAAAGGAGGGTTAACACATACAGAAATATATCCTACCCAAATGTTTGGGGCACAATCCTGATCATAAGCATCCTTCACTACACTTGGCTCATCACAAACTTACGTGCATGCAGCAATAGGACAAAGGGTGATGGTTTGAAACTGGAGCAGGGTAAATTTAGGTTGGACATCAAGAAGAAATTCTTTACAATGAAAGTGGTGAAATACTGGAACAGGCTGCCCAGGGATGTGGTTGAGGCCTCATCCCTGGAGACATTCAAGATCAGATTCAATGTGGCCCTGAGCAGCTTGATCCAGTTGGAGGTGTCCCTGCTGAGTGCAGGGGGTTTGGAGAAGATGACCTTCGAGGGTCCCTTCCAACCCAATGCCATCTGTGAATCTGTGATAACAGAATCCCTGACAGTGACTTTCATGATGAAGCAAACCTTGGATAAGTGAACAGAGATATTTTTTTTCCTCTTCTCCACCCCTTTGCTCCCTCCCTGTGTGCATTTACTGTGTTTATAGGGAATCATCCATTCACAATTCAAATGTTATTCAGATCACACACATTATGTGAATTCCAGAGAAGAGTACAGCATAGCACCCATAATTCTTGTGACATCCATTAATTCTTTCTACAGCCAGCTTTGCTATGAACAACAACTAATTAAAAAAAACTGGTGCATGATGGAGGGGATTCTGGAAAGAGGAAAAGATTGTCTGCAAAACCTACAAGCAGTCATACATAGGTCTTGACCTGCTCCTACTGCAGAAGAGGGGAAAACCCTGCAGCTCTAATATGATAAAAACTGCAACCATGAGCATGCAGAGCTCATTAATCAATCTGAACTAGCCCTTAGGGCCAGTGCTGAGGAACAGGAAAAGCAAGCTGATTGCTGGGAAAGAAAATACTAACTCTCGCTGTTTCTTATGCCAAATATACTTACAACAGATGAGAATTTGGGGAATCTACATCACATTTCTCTTCCCTCTTTATAATTTGCCCACATAAGAAAGGTCCAGTCAGCTCATAGCTTTGGACAATCTCTGTTACCAGCACTTGGATACTCTGGAAAAGCTTTGCAATTGAGGCAAGGAAGTGGAAGTTTATGTGCCACATACATGTTTCTTGTATTTTACTTCTCAACAAACTGACTCATCCACCTGGTTCTTGAATTGATCCTGAAGGGGGAAAAGAGCAAACCAGGATCTTGTACCACTGTGGGATGTAAGCCCATAACAGGTATAACCTGCTCTGCACATGTTTGCACTTGGAACTCACACTGCCATTGACCTTTAAAGATGTATCTTACTGGGAAGGGTAAACCCACTGGGAAAAGGGGCCAAGATGGATCCAGCTGTGGATTGAGCATTTGGCAATCAGAGAATGGGAGGCCTTAGCACAGAAGTTCACAAGTAGAGGGCTTGGAATTACAACACAGTCAGCATTTGACTGATGCCTCTCTTGTTAGACCATACCAAGCCTCAATTTAGTTCAAGTACTGAACTAACACCTGCGGCAGCAGAATGCTCAGGGCAGATTCAGAGCTGTGCTACAGCACAGAGTTTCCAGAGAAGCCTTCTGCTAAGGATGAAGAGGAAGAGGACATGATCTGCCTGTGACTTGTTTCACAAATTCACCCCTATCACTCCCTCATTTGCAGGTGGGAAGCGTCCCACCAGCACTTCAGCCTGGAAGAACACTTCTGAGTTTCCCACCTGTCAGGTGCTTTACTACAACCAGCAGATGTCTGCCCCAGGAGAAGGCTGAGCTCATATATAGTGTGGCTGGCAGAGGGAGCTGGCCCACAGCAGAGAGGTAGGGTCTCTCTCTCTCTCTATATATATGTAGCATCTTGTCTGGAGTGCTCTACTTTATGCCTCTTCAATTTGACATCAGTAAAGTACCTGCTGGGGAATAGCTCTTGAGCTTCAGGGTACTGTAGCCACAGGAGTATTAGTTCCTTGAGGGAACACAACCTGCTGAAAGGAGGACAGAAAATTAGTGCTGAAGGAATGTCAGCTTGTGAATGCACACATGGATGGAAGGGATGAAAAAATCGCTGAGTCAGCACAATGTATCTTTCCATCCCACGCTGCTGTCTCTCTCAGCTCCCTCATTAAGATACATGTTTTAGACCCAGAAGTCTGAGGTTTCAGGACTTTGATAGATAGACAGCCTTCTCCCCAGATTTAATGATTTGGTGAGTCTGTAAACACAGTGTATGATACAAATTATTTTCCACTGAGAAATGAATAATTTCCATCAGTGACAATTCTTTAATGTGTGAAGTATGCAGACAGAGATGCACGCAGAGCAGGGTGTAATGATTGGTAAATGCGGACACTTCACTAGCTGACCTTTGTAATCCCATCTAGAAGATGTGTCCTGGATATTCAATTCATGCTGCACCTAATTTTGCCCAGAGTCTCAATTCCATAGTTCAATATTTTTCATTTATTTCAGGTTTTCATGCTTTGTTTGTACAATGCTAGAAAGCCATTTAAGTTATTCTTCATGCTGCAGTTCTCATTTCGCTATTCATCAAAAACTTCTTTTCCAAACAAACAGCAAACACCCAAAATCCTAATCTGCTTTTTACCCCTCCAGGGTGTGAAGAGGAAGAACTCTAAAAAGAAGCATTTGCAACTCAGAAAAGCCCCCATCTGTAGAAAGCATAAGAACTGAAGGCAAGAAAATATCTTTCATTAAGTCAGGGCAGATCCATTTTGTATTCTAGACATTTACATAGAACTGGATTATGGTTCAGCACTAAATAAGTGGTAAAGTAATACTTGGTAAAGTATATATTATCTGCTTAAAGATAATCTTATAATCAGATGTAGCAGGCTCTTAAACAAATGCATTCTTCGGTAGGTGATGTTGTACCATGCAAAGGAGGGGAATCAGCTTGTGGCAATCTGATACACTGTCGGTGCTTTTATCTTGTTCCTAAGGCACGGCATTGTCTGGGCATTAGAGGAGTATGAAGTCCAAAGTTGCACAGTGCAGTTTGTAGCCTGTTTAGTGTTGCTTGCCATGTTCTTCATGTTTTGGTTTGCAATTCCTTGTGATAGATTTGAAAGCAAGAAAAAAGAGCAGAGTCCCCATGACAGAGCAGTTTCTAACTCCTTATCACCATGGTCCAGTACTTAAAGGGTGTCCATAATGAAGGTGGAGACTCCCTTTTTACTAGGAGATGCATGGAAAAGGTGATGGGTTATGGGTGCAAGTTACGCTTGGGGAGATTCCAAAAAGCTTTTCCCAATGTGAACAACCAGCCACTGGAATAATCTCCTGAGAGAAGTGGTGGATTCCCAGCTGCTGGATGTTTGTAAGATTCACCCAGACAGGGTGCTTTGCCATCTTGTCTTGACCATGATTTTCTCAAGAGAGGTTGGACCAGATGATCCTTGAGGTCCCTTCCAAACTGGAATTCTGTGATTCCTATTAAGCTACTACACATTTGCTTCTATTACAGGCAGCAAATTTTTTACAGGATTGAAGCTGAACATGAAGAAAGCAAAGCAGACCACAGCTAACAAGGCAGATGTGAGGAAATTCTCTTTCCCAAATGAAGCCTGGGGGACACTGTGAGGCACAGTTTTCTGGGATGTGAAATACTTTTGCAGTTTGGGCTGAAAGAATTGGAGCTGTTCAGCCTGGAGAAGAGAAGGCTCTGGGGAGACCTTAGAGCTGCATTTCAATATCTGAAGAGGACCTACTGGAAGGCTGGGGAGGGACTGTACAGAAGGCCTTAGAGTGACAGGATGGGGGGGCAATGGTTGAAGCTGGAGCAGGGGAAATTTAAGTTGGACATCAAGAGAAGTTCTGCACAATGAGAGTGGTGAGACACTGGAACAGGTTGCAGGGATGTGGTTGAGGCCTCATCCCTGGAGACATTCAAGATCAGATTCAATGTGGCCCTGGGCAGCCTGATCCAGTTGGAGGTGTCCCTGCTGAGTGCAGGGGGGTTGGACAAGATGAGCTTTGAAGGTCCCTTCTAGCCTAATGCAAGCTGTGAATCTGAACTGCTGGCTTTTACTCCATGGCACAATGGACACTTTTTGAGAGAAAAGTAATCTGCATTAAGTATCTTCAGTAAATTTGGCATCAAACATTGAACAGCAATGACACTCTGGCAGCAACACCTCATCTACCTTCCCATGCCAAATAGTCTTCATCTAACTGACACCTTACACAAGGTTATGTCCTTTCATTAGGCACAAAGCAAACTTAGTCCATTGATGTGGCCCCTACATTTCGTGTTAGTGCAAAGGAAATCTCTCAGCTGTCTACATAAGAAAACTCCAACATCTGAAGCTTTTTAAAAGAAAATCTTGGAGCACTGCATGAAAATACCAAACTCATCTCAGGCACCTGTGGGAGACTTGGCATGTTTTGTGTGGCACACAGAGGCCATGGTTTTGTGGTTCAAGGTGTACAGCTGAGGAGGTATCAAAGTACCTTAAATATGGCCAGTTTGAGCTAGAGTAGAAACTTGGCTGGTATGTAAAAGGAACAGAAATAGTATCATAGTGTCATAGTATCAGTCAGGGTTGGAAAGGACCACAAGGATCATCTAGTTCCAACCCCCCTGCCATGGGTAGGGACACCCCACACTAGATCAGGCTGGCCAGAGCCTCATACAGCCTGGTCTTAAACACCTCCAGGGACGGGGCCTCGACCACCTCCCTGGACAACACATTCCAGGGTTTCACCACTCTCATGGTGAAGGAATTTCTTCTCACATCCAGCCTGAATCTCCCCACCTCCAGCTTCATTCCATTCCCCCTAGTCCTATCACTACCTGAGATCCTGAGAAGTCCTTCCCCAGCCTTCCTGTAGGCCCCCTTCAGATACTGGAAAGCCACAATTAGGCAGAAAAAGCAACCAAACCAACCCACCAAACACCAAAAACCTGCAAACTTGCCGCAATTTGGTCTCCATGTCCACATAGGTGTCACTCACAGTGTTTGTTAAATCCCTCTCTCCCATTTACCCTGCTGCCTGAGTGCAGTGATTGCTCCTAAACAGTAATTCCAGCAGTAAGAACAAGAATAGTTTCTGCAGTTCACATTATTTTTTCCCCTCTTCAATAAAATTCCCACAGTTATTTCCCATCTAGTGGTATCAGAGAGCAGCAGACATTATTCCTATTTTCAATAGGGCTTTCTTCAGATAAAGACAGGCGAATACAGTTACAGGTAAATACTAAACCCACTGCTGACCAAGTCAGAAGGCAGCACAGGCTTTCTATAGAGAAATAGTGCAATTAAGACCTCTGCTTTGCTAACACAGTCTGGTCTAATTTTAAACATGCAGTTCTCCCATCAATGTCAGTGAGAATACTCTCATCCTAAAGATATGAAGATGCTTAAGTGTTTGCAGGATTGGCTGTTTAGTTAGTAGTTAACAGTTAATTGATTCCACCACCTAATTAATAAAGGAGGCACCATTCCATTTCCCATTTTGAAATCCAGTCATGAAGGTTACTCTGTTAAAGGATTAATGAGATTTGTGCTGGCAATTCTGCATGCTTATTCCTGTTCCAGTGCAATGGTTTCTTCCCCAAAGGAGCTGAATCTTAGGGGTAAGGATAATTTTAGAACCACAAAATCTAGGAAGGGAAAGGTGTGCACATGGAGGAGCCAGAAAGTCGCATGTTTATTATTTCCAGTCTAGAAAGAATCAGTTTTATTTTAAGGAAGAAGGGTCCAAAGGAAGGTAAACAAGAGAGTCTGCCATGTAAATAAAGGTTTGTGAAGAGTTCCAATCAAAGTGGACAATATCCTCCCTGAGTTCAGAGGAGCTCTTTATGCACAGAGCATCTGCAGTTTGGGCTAAGTATCTTAATTCTTTATCAAATAGCACTAACCTGTTTCCCTGTCAATATCTTCTGGCTGCAAATTCTACAGCTTATAGCTGTGTTCATTTCTCATCCACTTTGAATTTGCAGGGGATTAATTTAATTGACTGTTTCACTAGCCTTATGATACAGGAAAGGATAAAAAGTAATCCCTATCTGCCAGAAGATCATTGCAATGTGAAATGCACTTGCACTCAAATAAATATATATTATAAACATGTGAGTATACTCATGCAGTTAAGGAGAGGGGTTTGGTATGAAGAGCCCTGTTCACAGAGAATCTAGTTTCTCTCTGTCATTCCCCATTGTTTGCCCACTTTTGCCAGTCAGTAGAGGAGTGCAGTGCTTAGCTGAGGTGCTCCAAAACTGCAGAGCAGGGCGCGGTGAGCAGCATCTGCTCTCCTGCTTTGAAGGTGCGTGTGGAGGCTGACTTTACTTGGTCTGAAAGTTCTCATTTGCAGATGTTCATCTCTCAAAAAACTAGAAGAGCTAATTATTTAAAAATTAGGCAGCACTTTCATCAGTCAGTCAGCAGCTTAAGAAGTGCAATGTTTCTGAAATAAGTTCATTTGTCTAGACTACATCAAAGGCACAAACCCAATTTTTTAGAAGCCTGATGTGTGTGACAATTGCATATTGTTCCTCAGATTCTCCTCTCAGATTGAAAATCACTCAGTGGTTCAAAAGAAAGATTCAGAAAACATCTGAAGCATAAAGGGATAAATTAAGATTCTCTGTAGAGATTCCCAGTGCAGTTAGTGGGTTTTGAAAAAGCATCCATTTCAAATGACTTGCTAAACATTCTGCCTGCCAAAAGTAATAAAATAATCATCTGCACTGGTGAAATATCTTTCATCAAAGGACCACAGAATGTGTGCTAAAGCTGGCGGTAAACTTCTGACTAGAAAGAAATGAAGATGCAGAGAGGTTTAACCCCAAATATCTGTTGCTGTCAGTGAGGTGATGTCAATCTGTGCTAGAATAGAAGAGGTGGACTCTTTGTATACCTTCAGGAGATGGCAAGCTTCCCCTTCTTTCTGGTGCTTTGTGTGGGTTGACAGGACGCTCTTCACTGTCAGCCCCTGCTGCAAAGCAAAACACTCCTGCAATCCACAGCATATCTATGGTGTTTCTTCCCAGAGATTCAAAACCAGATAAGCATTAGCTATACTGATAATCACAGCTAGAAAGAGGGCAAGGGAAAAACAAAGGGTTGTGCTCTGCACTATCCTTGGCCTCCTTTGGAAGGGGAAAAATCTCTTGACTCTGCAAACGCAACAGCAAGCCTTGCACCACAGATGTGGAATCTAACTCTGCAGCTTCCTGTTCTGTAACATTTATAGAGCAAGGAGTGCCAGCTGGGAACAGGTATATGTGCACATGAAGTGTGGTCAGGTGGGACTGTTCCTCCAACAGGTCTGGGTCCCTCTGCTCAGCACCGCTCCTTGGCCAATAGTCACAGATCTGTGCCAGACAGCTGCCCCTAAGCAGCCAGGGGAACAAAGGCAAAAGCACTCTGCTGCTCACATGCAAGATGCACAGCGTGGTGGAAGGAACCTCCAGCTGGGAGTTAAGTGTCACGTTTAACTTCTGATGGTTTAGCAGAGTTCCAACCGCGTGGAAAACAGCTCCATCTCACTGAGGCAGCACAGGTCAGGTTGCAAGGCTGCTTTCTGTAAAGAGGTCCAGCAACCAGGAGAAGTGAGAGAGCACCAAGGGCTCTGTGGTCTGAACTTCTGTCATGAAGATAAAATTTATTCCCCCACTAACTCTTCCAGAGGAGATAGAAAGAAAAACTTTTGCTTTTATTTAATAAATAGGTGTCTTCTTCTGAACCTTTGCTTGAAACAAATCTAAAACCCATCTTGCTTTTGCAAACATTCCTAGATCCACCCACCTACAAAACCTAAGAATCAGAAATCATAGATATCACCAGTTATAAAGGAATTTGAAACGAATTTCTTTGTCCCTGTACTCAGCACTGGTTAGGCCATACCTTGAGTACTGTGTCCAGTTCTGGGGCCCTCAGTTTAGGAAAGATGTTGACTTGCTGGAAGGTGTCTAGAGAAGGGCAAGAAAGCTGGGGAGGGATTTGGAGCACAAGCCCTATGAGGAGAGGCTGAGGGAGCTGGGGTTGCTTAGCCTGGAGAAGAGGAGGCTCAGAGGAGACCTTATAGCTGTCTACAACTACCTAAAGGGAGGTTGTAGCCAGGAGGGGGTTGGTCTCTTCTCCCAGGCAACCAGCACCAGAACAAGAGGACACAGTCTCAAGCTGTGCCAGGGGAGGTTTAGGCTGGATGTTAGGAAGAAGCTCTTCACAGAAAGAGAGATTGGCCATTGGAATGTGCTGCCCAGGGAGGTGGAGGTGTTTAGGAGAAGACTGGATTAAGCACTTGGTTGCATGGTTGAGTTGATAAGATGGTATTGGGTGATAGGTTGGACTTGATCTCAAAGGTCTTTCCCAACTTGGTTAATCCTATTCTGTTTCAGGAGTCCACTTAAAAACTTTGAGCTGAAGACTGCAGTTGGCAGCTCTGTCCTGGCAAACCTAAACAAAACGCTCAGGTCACACAACCTTTGTTCTGTAGATTCAAGCATCATCATCTTTAATTGTGAAGTTGTGACCACTTGGTGAAATAAGTTAAAAGAAAATAATTTAGCACTGGACTAAAAGAGGATAATTTAACACCAAATGCTGCAGGATTACAGGCCCACTGACCTTCAGCACTTGTGCTAATCATCGCTATTCACTGCCAGCTCGTTTTGCAAAGAATATAATGCATCATATCTACTAATTTATTCTGAAGCACCACCTTTCACAAGCAGTGCAATGTAAAAAGCATCTCCATAAGACTAAGTGTCCTTTAAACTGTTGCTTGTTAGAGCTCAGGTCACCAGCAAACTAATTGCCCTGAACAAATGGCTCTGGTCTTTCCCATTTCTCCCATCTTAGAGATCAAAATTCAAACCCACTGCAGGGCAGTTTTCTTTCTCTGTGGCTCCTTCTAACCAAATTCAAATCCTGTCAAAAACTGTCTATCACCATCACCAAAGTCCTGTCTCTTTGTATTTGGAGAAGCTCAGGGCCTAACCAGTGGGAACCAACTGGTTCAGGTGCTGGGCAGCAAGAGGAAGAGGGAGGTGTGTTTCTGATGAGCTTAAACACAAAGCCAGGGCAGCTCAGAAGGCAGGAGGGAAAAGACAACAAGGAAGTGAAATAGCTGCCATGAGATCACACCGAGGTCAGCAGAAGAGTTAAGAGAGGCCAGGCTCTCAGCCTAAAGTGAAGCTCTGATGCTGTCAGAACATATTTGGTGCTGTTCTGCAAACCCCTGAGCTTAGGAAACCCATATTAAAGGCAGTGAATGCAACACACAAAAACCCACCCCCAAAACTCTGCCTGTGATTAGAATACCTCTATCTAATTTTTATATCACCTGAATATTCCAGATAAAGACAGCTCTGCAACTTTCTTTGCCTTACAGTACCTTTTGCCCTACTTTGGGTCTGTTTAAGTAAAAATTCATTTGTTTGCACATACTGGCCTAACAGACTTCTTAAATAAGGAGAGTCTTATAAACAAGCTAAACCCATAATTGCAGGCATTATAGTAATAAAACAGAACTGCAACTAGCTCCTTAAACATCCTTTGCAAAATTAACAAGACACACTCTGTTTACATTTCACTCCTTGGCTGCTTTTCCCTCTGTTCAATATGGTTATTTTTAGCCTTTGCAAGTCATGAGAACACAGGTCTGAGGTTGGGTTTATTTATTTATTTATTTATTACCCAGTTGTCCAGAAACTGTGATGCATTACCCATGTGGGAATCCCGGCATTACTTGGTAATGGAAGGGAAAACAAGACTTAGGAAGAGAAAAATCAATTTATCCACCAAGCAGAAGGGTCATAGCCAAATTAATTTCAGTACTGATGGCAAGGTGCTATGATTTGAGAGAGAAGGCCGAGAAGGTAAGAACGAGGTGATAGTCAGCAATGTTTTAAAGCAGCTGGAAATAACATGGGCAATGACACAGCACTACAGGCACTCTCTTTTTCTATCGCAGCTTCACATTTCCTTCAGAAAATAGGTAGATTGAATGTTTAAAGACCCGAGTGCAAAGGGAAATATGTCACGCAGCAAGACATCTGCCAGCTTTGTGTTTCGTAGCATTGCCAGAGCAGAGGACATGGTTTGAGATAGAGCAGAATGAGAGGGGAGGCCAAAGAGAGAACATGGCCACGGCAATGAGACATCATTTATTCATACTTCTGCTGCCAGCAGTAAATAAAGTTATGCTTGTAATTATTGCAGCATATGTGGAGCTAGAAGGAAAGCTGCTGAAGCTTTGTTGTCCGAACAGCACTTAAAGGTAGTTAATTTATACACAGACACACGAAAGAAACTGTCCCCATTATCACTGCTGTCCACTCTAACACATTCCATCCTCAGCCAGATTTAATTTAAAATGAAGAGCGTCAATCTGCTGCTGCAGTCCCTCTCTTCTGCACTTCACAGCCTCTTTTATGTGTCTGAGGAGAAGGAAATGCTGTAATTAGCTGCTGATATTAACAGACTTGCTTCTGCTTTCTGAAGCTGGAAATAAACGGTCACATTAGTGAGCAGACTGATGGATGCCCGTCAGAGTTTGTTTTAAAGGGTCATTTAAACTGGGTGTGAGAGCTGTTGGCTCTGTGCTTCTTCACAGAGGTGCCTCCTGCCTTCATGTACTGACATTTCCCATCTATCTCAAAGTAAATTGGGGCCCCAGTTCTGTTTGTGTTCGCAGCATTGCCTCAGCTAGGGAGATGACAATCCCTTAACACGCAAATATGAGGAGCAGACAGTGCAGAAGCACAGACATGTGCACAGCTGTCTTCCTCAGCAATTTACAAACTTGAGTCTTAAACACTTTTTATTTTTCTATTGTTTTGTCTATGCAAAATCAGACAAAGCTTCCTAGAAAGCAGGATGCTCACAGAAGTGTGGCAGCAGTTTCATAAGTGTCATACTGTTACTGCTTTTCACAGTGCTTGTCGGAATTTAATTTTCTCCAACTGCTATCTCCAAGCTGGTTGAAATGGGCCAGAAGGCTAAAAACTTATTGGTCAGGTGAGAAATACAGGGGAAGGGGGGCAGAGTAGTGTTGGAGAGCTCCCATGAATGCTGAAAACAGCACAGAAGGCAGCACACATGGCAGAGGTACTGAAGTCTCGGCAGCCAGAGGCTTAGGCCATGAGCAGGGCAGCAGAGTCAAAGCAGCAGCTCCACCAGAGCCAAAATTTCTCCTTTATCCAGAGAACATCAACTTTTCTTGAAGTTTTGTGAAACATCTGCCACTGATATCTTAACAGTTCTGACAGCACATTTTCTACCTAGGATTATTTACTTTTTTGTAATTATTATTTGAGGAGAGAGATTCCTGCTCTGATTTAAGCCACGAGAAATGTGTTTAGAACATTAAATGAAACAACCAACACAGCAACCCAACCCCTCTTTCCTAGCCACCGGCTATTTCCTTTACATAAGGGCTGAATTGTGTGTGCCAGGGAGGACATTGACAGAGATCAAGAGAGAGACATCAGCAATCATTTCAAACCATACATTTGTACTAATGTCTGTTGCTCACACCAAGTACCTGGGTGTGGTGGATGAGGCTGGATGCTGCCACACAAGCCACACTTGTGATGCCACAGAAGGTCCAGCCCAGTGACTGAGCACAGGAAGCCACATACTTCATCCCATACTGCCCATCTCCCCTATAAGGCATCAGCAAGGGGCCCTGTGCTTTCTTTTTCTTCCCTCATGCTACCTGGTCATGGGGTAAGCCGCCTCGTGGCCCCTCTTGGGCCTGGCTAGGCCCACTGTGGGGGAGAGGGGGGAAGGGGAGAGAAAGAGCCCTGGGGGTTTTGCGTATACCCCCATGTGGATATGCTTTGGGATCTCTTTTGTCACAGTGCTTGTGGTTCTCTGCAAAACTTTCATTGTTTTTCCATTTAAACTTTCCACCATTTTTGCAATCCGTTTGTCTGAGTCTTCTCTTTTGCCTGTGGTGGGAGAATTGGCCTCTCAATCTACTACACTGGGGAAGCTCTTTCAGGGGGTTGTTGGACAATAAAGCACCATAACCTTCCAGGCTGGCCGCAGTGGGAACCTTAAGGACAATATTAACTGACTTAAAGGATCCTTGCATTTGCTGTCACTAACCTGTTTTCACTCCTGCACAAATGAAACTCAAGCTCTCTTTCCAATGCTTAAGTTTTCTCCCTTCATACTTGTGAATCCGTCACAATACTGCAGGTACTTTATCGTGCTATCTGCTAATGTTAAGGCTTTGATAAGCAATGCTTGATGGAAGAGCTTCCTGCAAACTCTCTGGGCGCTGCTGCTGCCTTTTAGCAGCCGATCAGTGGAATCTCTCCACATCCTGCCCGCCTGCGCTTTAGAGATGTGGGAGTGGCAGCGAGAACTTGAGTTCCCTACAAGCGTAGAATAACACTATCTGCAGAAGTTTTTAATAGACTGAGTCCCTGAACATCCCTGCTTTTTTTTTTTTCCCAGTAAATGATAGACATCTTCTGAAACCCCAATTTTTATCCTTAGTTATAAGGCAGTGCTTCAGCTGACGATACCATCTACCCTTTCTTAAGCATATTTTCTGTGCTAGAATGAAGAATAAGTTTAAAATTGAAGATCCTTATTTTACATAATTATATGTAAAGGCAGGAAATGCATTTCTATCGTTTATGGAAGCTTTTTACAAGAATTCATCCCTGAATGCTGAAGGAAAGTACATTTTATATGTATAGAAAATACCAGCAGTAGCAGTCAAGAATAGCTCTGGTAACAAGTTGAAGGGATTTTGACTCATATCATACTCAGTGAATAAAATCCCTTCATGTGAAATATCCCTGAAGACTTTTTCTGAACAAAATTATACAACTGTTTTTCCCAGAGTGTGATGCTGTATCACACAGCTGACAAGACCTAGGAAACTGGTAAATTGCTGAGGGCTCTTTCCACAACACATGCTTAGCAGTGTGGATGCACACGGGGTCTAAATTCACTGTGTGACTAACAAAAGGAACTGCTTTAGTTAAAGGGAATTTGTTTTCCCATGTAATCTTCCCCTAGAAATTACAGGTGAAATCACGAAAAGGCACAGAAAGTGCCTTTGGAAAGAGAAGTGCTTTCAAACTGGGATCTACAGACTCAGTGGTGTGTTTATTTGACATACAAGACTCTCAATATTGCAATATCAGAGCATTTTGACAGGCTTGTTCTCCTTCTCAAATCATTGCTGTAATTCAGAATTTTAAGACAAGAAGTTTTCCTGGATATTACTGACAGCCTGCACTTCAATGTCATCTCTAGGATTCAACAGGGACACAATCCATTGCTGAAATGTCTAAGGAAATCATTACTGAGTAAGCCAATGAAATATTTTATGACAGTAAGGTGATGATAGATTGATAATAAAAAGCTATTTACACATATTTTCATTTGAAGTTTTAAAACTTGTTTGCTGCATTCAGATAATGCCTCAGAGAGTGAAAATCTGCACTTTTCCTGATGGGGGGGTGTGTGTTTCAGTGGGGATTGGAATACTCCCACATTTGTAAACATTTTGCTTTGACTTCTGCTGCATTTCATCCGTGAGTGAAGCCTGAACTAATGGCAGCCTACACATGTGGCATTGCCTCTGTTCGCTTCACATTCTCCCAGCTTATTTCCTTGGGGATTTGCAACCTCAAGCACTCAAGTCTGTGTAACAGAGTTGTCTTAAAAGAGAAGTAAACATCATCACATACGGCGCTTTCTATCAAATGTCAAAAAATGAGAACCTGCCAAGGACAAAACTCTTAACCCAAGGCTTGCTTTTAGTAGATGTAGCAACACTGTGGCTGTTTTTCTTCGCCTCCTTTTAGGAAGCTGTAATGTACTTCTTGGCTGCTCCCATGATGTGTGCTGTGATAGGAGTAGCCCAGGAGGCAGGCAGTCAGACACACTCTGAAATTTTCTCTTGAACTGTCATAGCATGTCAGCTGCAAAACACATTTCTATGTCCTTTTTCTGATCATGACTGGCAAATAATTCTCTTCTGAGGAAGAGAAACCTTCACTTGCTTCTGGTTCCTAGTGCAACAGAAATCATTCTTAAGTGATCCCTTATGGTGATGCCAGCACTTAGTGGAGAAAGAGCAATGTTGTCCAGCCAGACACCTCCAGGCTGCATTTTGAATACATCATTAACACACTCACTTTCCACAGCTTTGTGACCCATCTAAATACTGAAAAAGCAAGGCATCTGATCACCAAAAAAGGTTCCGGAGTAATCTTCCTTAGGTAGCTATAATTCCACGTTAATTATAAAGTTTTCCATTGGAAAACTTTACCATAGGTCAGTGGAAATTCATTACACTTCTCTGGTCTGTTCTGTAGCAAGAGAAAAATCTGATTTATGTTCTCTGCATCAAATGGCAGGCTTCTTCTATCTCCTCTAGGTATTCTGACTAAACTTCTCCCTGCATCTTTCTGGTTACAGATGCTCCTAAAATATCAGAGGACTTCCTCTTTTACCTCATTCCACCTGTACCCATGTGGAGAGAACTTAATGGGGTGGTTTCAATACAATTCTGGTCCTCAGTAATGTCCTACCTCTTTTCATAATTGTGTTGGGTGGCATCCACAGGATCCTCAGATTGTCTCAGGAAGTGCTATCTAGCATCAGTTGTACTCTGCTCAGTACAACTGAGCTGCCACCTCATTCTGAAACACTCCTCTCTCATTTTCCTCCTTTATTGTCATGCATGTTGGTACCAACTCTTAGACCTGAGTCCTACTCTCTTTTTGAGGGCTTTTTGTTATCTGGTGTGCATTTCCTCCAACTCTTTCTGTATATCCTACAGTGAAGATGCTTAGAAGATTATCAGAACTGAACAGACTCACAGCAATACCTTCTTAGTCCTGCTCCTACCAGCCTGAGTCTTTGATGGATCCTCAAACCAATATTACATTCTACCACTCTGTTTCCATCTGAGTTACAGAAGTGAATAATATATGAACTGCCTTTGAATTCTAGCAGACAAAACCCTCAAACCAACAACAATAACAACAACATAGAAAACCCACCTGTAAAGAGAATTTCCTATGCTTTGATCTATTATTATGGAGATACTTCCACACTTTAAAACTCATCCCCACGTGGCTGTTTTGGACTATGGTTGCTGACCTCATTAAAGGTCATGGGAGCCAAAATTCCCCTGTGGGAAATTCTGTTTCTGAAGTTACCTTCTACCACCTTGTCCCAACAGTCTGCTGCCCTAGACAGCTGCCTGCTTTGCCAGCCAGAACCAGCTTTGGTACATTTTTGTTTGCCACACAGACAGAGCCACAACAGGGTAGATACATTCTGCAAAGCCACAAAGGTCTGACAGGACAAGCTGAAAATACCTCAAAGTTCAGTCATAAGGATTAGAATTGTTTTATATTTTGGCAGTTTAAGATGTGTGAACCACGTTAAATTCTCTCCTTCCTTTTATCTTCTCAAAATAAGAATGAATTAATTATCAATTTCCACCTGCCAGTTACATGTTACTTCTAATCATTGAGAAAAGCCAGAAAGCAACCATTTAGTAGGATGTGGGACAGGCTGACTGGTTTCTGTGACAGAAGAGTAACCCATGGTGCACACATTTCAGTTCCATCCTGCAATCTCCTAATTACTGCATCCAGTGCAGGGACAAGAGTGTGCAATTAGCAGAGAGGGGAGCAGCCCCTTTTGACAGCAGTACACCTCAGATGTAGAATGAAACTACACACACAAAATTTACACACACCTCCTGTGAGCAGAGCTGCATTCCTGTAATGGATGAGAGCATTTGATGTTAGCTCCTCACATGCATCACACAGTGAAAATCACGCTCTATTTTTTTTGGCATAACAGATGTACAGGGTAAAGCCTCCTATTCAAATCATTGATCAAATTAGAGCCATAAATAAAACCATGAGTTCAAAGCAGAAAGGAATTTGGCCCAGTGATGGATTTTATCTGGGAGATAGATTTATCACGTAGAATTTGATCTTGCCAAATCCTTAACAGTAAAATAAGTAGTTCGGACTTATCACCCGATATTAAAAGTTAATCTGGATTTCACTATTCTTCATGCACAAGTTTTCTTTGCTTCTATGGAGCTACACATTTGAGTAAAATGCCAGTGAAACTCACCAGTACAGCTATCAGATGTGTCAGTGGGAATCATATCACTAAATTTATGTAGTAATTGACCCTGACAAGAGCTTCATCTCATTCTTGTAAGGCCCAGACTGTTTTGGGCAATCCCATCTCCCACCCAGTTGCTAAGAATTCTGTATGTGTTTACCCCTCTAATTCTCACCTTTCACAGAATCACCAAGGTTGGAAGAGACCTTAAAGATCATCGAGTCCAACCTGTCACCACAGATCTCATGACTAAACCATGGCACCAAGTGCCATGTCTAATCCCCTCTTGAACACCTCCAGGGATGATAACTCCGCCACCTCCCTGGGCAGCACACTCCAATGGCTAACAACTCTCTCAGTGAAGAACTTTCTCCTCACCTCAAGCCTAAACCTCCCCTGGCACAGCTTGAGACTGTGTCCTCTTGTTCTGGTTGCCTGGGAGAAGAGACCAACCCCCTCCCAGCTACAACCACCCTTCAGGTAGTTGTAGAGAGCAATAAGGTCTTCCCTTTTAAGGCCCCTGGGGTTCTTTGGCCAATTTCAGCCAAAGTTAATGGGCAAAAATGTCAAAGATCATCTATAGCTACATATTTTATGTAAAAAGGTGATCACTACAGGTCAAAACCTTACTACTGTGCTCTCAAGAGAAAGGCAACAATGTGAGCCCTTTGTGCACAGCAGGGCATATTTGTGACCATAAGCCACAGACCCAGAGGAAATCAGATTTTCACTGTTTCATGTGTTTGCACAACGCTTCAAAACCAATGAAAATTGCCTGTGTCACACAGTGGCCTCCTGTATTGAACTCCCACCACTGCATTTCACTTTCCAAGTCTTTAATGATGGCTATTATGGATTCCTCATTTATAATTATCATGTAGTAGAATAAGTTAGATGCCTATATCATAAAACTACTTTTCTTACTTAATAAAAATGTGATTATCTTGCTAAACACCTATTCATACATTCAATTGCAAATGATAATATTGAAGGCCTGTTTTCAAAACACCTTTTCATTGAAGCAACCAATCTATTGCAAATTGTTCAGCTGCTTACAAACTTATTTCTGTGTGTGTGTTTCTAACTCCTTTTAAGTAGGAAAAGATAAAGGTCAGACTGATTCTAAAGAAACACATACAAGTTTGTCTACTTTATTTGAGCATTGTGACTGTCATATGTGCTATGGGGGACAGAATCAAAGGCCTTGCTGAAGTCCAGGTAGACTACATCCACAGCCTGCCCCACATGCACCAGGCAGTCACCTGGACATAAAAGCAGATCAGGTTGGTCAGGCAGTACCTGGCCCTCCTAGATCCATAACTGATCTCTTGGTCATCCTGTAGATGTGCATTGATTGCCCTCAAGATGATCTGCTCCATAGTCTTTCCTGGCACTGAGGTCAGGATGACAGGCCTGGAGTTTCCAGGTACCTCCATCTGGCCCTTCTTGTGGAGGGGCATCAGATTGGCCAGCTTCCAGTCATCTGGGACATCTCCAGTGAGCCAGAACTGGTGGTAAATGATGGACAGTGGCTTAGCAAGCTCATCTACCAGTTCTTTCAGTACCCTAGCATATATCCCAACTGGTCCCATGGACTTGAGAATATCCAAGTGGCTCAGGAAGTCCCTATCTACTTCCTCATGGATTTCAGGGGAACTATACTGTTCCCTGTCCCCATCTACCAGTTTAGGAGGCCAGTTATGATGAAGCCCTCCTGTCTTACTGTTGAAAATTGAGGCAAAGAAGGCATTTAGTACCTCTGTCTTTTCCTAATCTTTAGTTACAATATTCCCCTTCAAGTCCAACAAAGAGTGAAGGTTCTGGCAGGAAAATTGGAATAGATGAGCTTTGACATTCCTTCCAACCTGAGACATTCTAGGATTATGTGGTAATGAAATGTTTCTATTTATTTGTCCCACATTTTTATTGATTGCCATTGAGTACTCTCATGTTAGAATTGTGCCAAACTGCATTAGGCAGTTCCCTTACTCTTCAAACAAACCTATGTTATCCAGCTGAACTCTTATTCCTATTATTTCTAAATGCACTATGATAATACTGAGTAGGATAATATTGAACACTTCTGAAGTAAACAGTCTTTTGTTTAAGAAAGCAAAGCAAACTTGTCTCCATTTCATCCACTGTAAAATAAACTACATTTTCCTTACAGCTGCTTTTGTAGGGTAGGAAGGGACTTTATCCACCAAAAATCCATTAAGTTTGCTATGATAGCCTTTCATAATCTAGCAGCCTGACACCACTGAGACCATCTTCACCAGAGATCTAGTTCCTCAGATGCCTTCATTACACAACAGCTAAGATTACTACATGAAACACAGTGCTACATTTAATAAAAACCAGGAGAAAGATGGAAGCATAAAAAGTTAATGTAATTTATGTTTAGAAACTGGAAAGAAATTTATTTGACTTCTGTAATCCCTGTGCTATGCTATAACACTGTGTTTCTGGCATCCCCTAAAACAATTCTGCAAGAAGCATTTTCTTTGAAGACTTAAGGGATGTAAATAGATTTTTCAGCTTAAAAACAAACCAACAAACAGACATACTAAGCAGCAAATCCATATACCAGATCCTCTTGTCTGCAACACCCCCAGCAATTCCAGAGAACAAAAAATCCCTATGGCTTTACTGGTTCTTTACTTTATAATACATTTTCTTCTTGGTTTAAAACAATATCTTGCTATTATTTTTCTATACTGGCTACCACCAGCTCTCCATTTCCACTGAAAGGTCTCCTCAAGAGTAATAAAAGGTCTTGTCCCACTTGGGCTCAGCCTCCCTTGGAGGAAATGTCATCATGGTGCCAGGTCTGTGGGGAGGAATCACACATCATGAACTGTCTGAAACAAGATGTACAACAGCCCTGCAACTGGGCTTGCCTTTTTCTCCTGAGGAGCAAACCAGTTACAAAATGCTCATGAGACGGTACAAGCTGTGATTTGCTGGGGGAAACAGCGTTCGGATGGAAAAGATACAAATAGCACTATGAATTATTTACCTTTGTGGTTACTTCGGGACTTTAATTTTATTAAGCATACCATGCTCCGTAAAGATATTCATCTGAAGGCAGAGCTTGGTGTGCATTTTAAGATGAGTGCACTCAGGATTTATTCAGTTAGTTGACTTCAAATGCAAATCTGCAGATAATACAGCTCTGCTTTGCTGGATATTGCCAAGGAGGCAAACCTCACTTCACCTTGACGCTGCCATTTTCCCCTTTCACAAATGTTGCTTTTCCTCACCCAGACGTTTTCCACTTCAGTTTGGTGGAGGCCTTTGCTCACTCACTCATCCCCTACAGCTCCCAGTACCACTGCAAGCATTTCTCGTGATCTCACAGTATTTGTTAGCATACAGCCTTGTTGGCTTCATTTTTCATTCCTTGCTGTGCTCGTGCTTGGAGCCTACCTCACTCTGATCACCCACCAAGTTGAAAGTTTCTGCTCTTCATTCTTTGGTTCTGGAAGGGATATTTCATTCTTTTCAACATCTTCCATATCATTTTATTCTCTAACTTTGCACCAATTTCACAACCCTGAGTGAAATTATTACTTTGTCATTTCATCAGCACAACATTAAATGACGGGGAACTTTTCTCTTTTTGAAAACCTCTCTCTTAACCTTCAACAACTCTATTAAGAGGCAATGATCATTGCTATAGAATTTTTATCACATATATTCATATCTTATGCTGACTTCCAACTTTCCCTTTTCCCCTTAACTTGAGTTAAAGTGCTAAATATGAATTACTTTGTGGCAATCTGTAACTAAATGAGGGTAAATAGACAGTTCATGGTTTAAATCAGTGCCTTGCCTGTGATGTAGATTTCCATCAGAGATGTTTCTGTTCGGGAGATGAGTTTTTAAATGGAAATGTTCTATGTGGACCTTCACTAGATATTATGAATTTGCTCAATGGAATTGATTAGAACTTAATATTGGTACGTGTGACCTGGGCAAACATGGGCATGGATGGACACAGCCCTGGAATCTTTTCCTTATGAAGATTTTTAACTGATTAATTTAAAAAAATAAAATCAGCATACGGGTTAGCAGGTGATCTGCTAGAGAGCAGGCCCTGGGAGTCCTGGTGGACAACAAGTTATCCATGGGTCAGCAAATTGTCCCTGTAGCCAAGAGAGCCAATGGTATCCTGGGGTACATTAAGAGGAGTGTGCCCAGCAGATTGAGGGAAGTTCTCCTCCCCCTCTGCTCTGTCCTAGTGAGACCTCATCTGGAATATTGTGTCCAGTTCTGGGCTTCCCAGTTCAAGAGGCACAGAGATCTACTCAAGAGAGTCCAATGGAGAGCTATGATGGTGATGAAGGGACTGGAGCATTGCCTCATGAGGAGAGGCTGAGAGACCTGGGGCTGTTTAGTCTGGGGAAGAGAAGACTGAGAAGAGATTTAATGAAAGTTTACATATCTGAGGACTGGGGGTCAAGAGGGAGGGGACAGGCTCTGCTCAGTTGCACCCTGTGTTAGGACAAGGGGCAACAGATATAAACTACAGCACAGGAAGTTCCACCTCAACATAAGGAGGAACTTCTTCACTGTAAGGGTAACAGAACACTGGAACAGGCTCCCCAGAGGGGTTGCAGAATCTTCTCTGGAGACTTTCAAGACCCATCTGGATGCATTCCTTCATGACCTGTGCTGGATTCTATGGTCCTGTTCTGGCAGGGGGGTTGGACAGGGTGATCTTCGCAGGTCCTTTCCAACCCCTAACATCCTGTGATAACTGCTATTCAAACATAGCTGGTAACATTTTACCCTCTGCCCTGGTTGTTGCTAAACACGTTGCAGATAATTTTCATCTTCAGGTTCTTCAATTATCCACATCAAGAAGTGCTTTAAAGAGAACAATTCCTTTTGCCAGTGCTATCACAAATGTTTCCAGTCCTTAGGAAAATAAGAAACTCTTGGCTTGGTGGGGCAGATCTTGTTTGTATTAAAGGTTACAAAGGGAGAGGGGCTCCAGCACCCAGCTACAACAGAGTTTAGAGTGAAACTGTCCTCATTTAGAGGTTTGGAAAGAGAGCTGTATTTGTGGCCTTCAGGTAGAAGGTGAGGTGGAAAACATCTAATTTTCACTGATCTTTAGTAAAGGTTACAAGAGTTGCACTGACAGTATCTGAATCCTGGGGAAAAGGAATATTGTTTTTATCTTTGTTTCAAGCTTGGATTTGGGTTTTAAGAGGCTGGAGCAACATAAAAAAGGAAAAGTTCATTCAAGGGAGAAAGAAGATGATAAAGTAATTGGAATATCTAAAAGTCTCTGCAGGCTTTTTAAGATGTCAAAGGAGAAAGAAAATCTTATTTTTTGAAATCACTCTCAAGGAATTCAGTTTTTGCAAAAGCAAATATATAAACAATGCACACCAGCACGAGCTTTTTCATTTCCCAGTTATCTTATTGGATGCATTCCCTTCGGTGTAGCAACCAAGTGTAACACTAAATACCTCAGTACAGATTTAACGTCCCTTACAAACTAAGCCATTCTATGATTTTCTCTTTCATTTTAGACAAAATTTAAAGCTCTTTCTATTCCATGAGAAACTGAGGATCGAATATCTCTTAGCCCTGAATTTTACTTGTCTTTTAACTTTAAGGAAGCACTCAGTTTTAGTAATGAATTAAATGCTATGTTAATCTTGTCTAGGCTGCAGCCACCCTTCGTGATTAGGATTCTGTTCACTGTTGCCATTCTGCAGGTATTGTAATTATAGCCTGCAAACTGAGAGCATGAGATAATCATTATCTGCCCATGTTTACAAGTTAAAGGAAATGCTGAAATGTATTTTATTGCTCCACACTGAAAGAGTGGATACCCTCACACATTTGGTATCCAACTATATCATAGTCATATTTGGTGTTGTTGCACAGCCTCCTATTCAAACTTATTCTCATGCAATTTCTTGAACTATGGAATGGTCTAGAGGAAGATACCTCAGAGATCAATCTCCCCACCATGGGCAGGGACATCTCTCAAGTAGACTCAGCTGCTCAAAACCTCATCCAAGCTGGCCTTTGACACCCCCAGAGAGGAGGCTGCCACAACCTCCCTGGGCAGCCTATTCCAGAGTCTCACCACCCTCCTACCGAAGAGCTTCTTCCTAAGATCCAGTCTAAACCTGCTTTCCTTCAGCTTCAAACTATTCCCCCTTGTCCTGTCTCTAGACACTCTCATGAAAAGTCCCTTTGCATCCTTCCTGTAGGATCCCTTCAGGTACTGGAAAGCAGCTCTAAGGTTCCACCCAGAGCCTTCTCTTCTCCAGGCTGAACATCCCCAGCTCCCTCAACCTATTCTCAAAGCAGGAGTGCTGCAGGCCTTGGATCATCTTTGTGGCCTTCCTCTGGACTGGCTCCAACAGGTCTGTGACCTTCTTATGCTGGGGATGCAGTATTGAAGGTGGGGTCTCAGCAGAGCAAAGTGGAGGGGCAGGGTGGCCTCCCATGAAAATCTGCCTTTTTTTGTGGGCATTTTACAGAGACCTTTGCAAATAGATTTTGGAAATGAGGTCACTTACCAGCCTTAATGCTTTGGGAAATACCTTCAACTAACATTCCTGCTGGCAAATTGACTATCCATTTCTTCTCAAAGATGACTAAGATGTAAATGGTCTTTTTCAGAGTACGGAGGTTGTGCCTTGAAACCTGCTGTTCAACAGTCTCAGCTGCGTGCATATTATTATCCCAGTACTGATTACAAGATCCCATTGACCACAAGCTGCCTGTCTGCCTGTCTAGATGGTGTGATTAGTGTGTAATCAATCTTTAATCCAATCAGAAAACTCTCTGCCTGCAACTGATAAAGGTCTCGGCAGGGTACTGATGAGGTTAGAGCCTTGGTATCTCTAAGGGGACACCTGCAGCACATAAGGTGCAGAAGCTGAGCAGGCTGATCTAGGAGAAAGGAGTTAAGGTGGTCTGTGAAATATCTGATAAACAACATTCTAACAGAACAGACTGTTAGTGAGAATGCATGGGGTTCAGCAGTCTCACAGACCCTGAGGCTGAACTACCACACATTGCTGTTCTAAATCCAGTGACCAGAAACACCTCTTATCTTGGGAAGACCATTCAAGATGAAACATTTAATTTCTGACCCTTGGAAGACATCCAACAAAATAAATTATCTGACCCTGTTGTTTCCTAAAGCACACACATTCCTCAGTTTTGTACTTCATTGTCAGTATGTCTTCACAGACTTCTGGGATGGAACATGACTGTGACTTTCAAATTGTGGTGCCATGGAATGATTGTCTGTTCTTTCTTCTTCATGTTTAATTTCTTGACCCAAATGTATTATTTCCCCCCCACCCCTTTTCTCTATCTCAGTATTCTTTCCATATCCTGCAGATGGGATACTCATAATTACAGCTCATATTAAAGCTGCTAAAATATAGCACATTATTATGTGATAAAGCATGTGGGTTTATATTAATCCTCATTGCTCTGCTTCAGGGCAAACAGTTTCTCATAACATCCTTTCTATGTTGTGACCTGTTCCTATTACATTAACACTCGAAATTAAGAGGCAATCCTCACTAACTACTGTATTAAAAGCTAAAGAGCTTCCAAAGTACCTCTTTTGTAACCACACAAACATCTCTTAACTGTTCAAATGGAAACCATTGTTTTCAGCAACTGTGTCATTATTGGTTCTCTAAATTATCCTTATTTCTATAAACACAGATTATTTCACACCACCTCATGGATTTGCTTTGCTTTGTAGCTTCCGGGTGAGCTGCTCTCCTACCTTTCAGCTTTCCAGGGTATCTGGCACCCATCTGAGATACCTGCAGCAAAGCTTACATTTGTGTGCGCTCACAAGAAGCTTAAGATCAAAAGAAACATAATTACTCTGTCCACAAGGTCCTTTCTTCTCCCCCCCCCCCCCCCAAATTATCCTTTCAGATTTAATAATTTCTCTGATTTATAAATCTGTAATCAGTAAACAATGCACAGCACCATAGTGAAGTAATCTAATTGTCACAGCTCTGGCTTTCAGCAAAACTTTGAAGACTACTTTAAACTTGACAGTTTAGGCAAACCCTGTTGATAGGATGTTAATGTGACTACAGCAGCTACAGGAAGATCAGTAGTTGATTATGGACAGGCACTTGAAACAGGCACTTCAAATTCAGCAGGGATTACTGTAAACAGTCTTACCTCACGCTCAGAGCACAGCTCAAAGATTCACCCAGCAGAGCCTTTAAAGATATATGGAAAATGTCTGCTTCTCATAGGATATGACCTTCATAACTCAATTTATGGGTCATTCCCTCACTTGTGGGATATTTCCAATACCATAATTGTAAAAAAAAGAAAAAGAGAAAGAAAAGAGCAAAAATGTTCAGTTATTCATTTTGCAGGGCCTTTTTATTAAAAGCAGAAATAACATTAGATGAAAATCATTTGGCTGATAATTTTAATGAAATATGAAGTGCTTAGAATATATTTTATTGCAGGCAATATAGAAAAAAAGGCACTGCCTGCTTAATGTGTCATTTAACGAATGGATTCCACATTGCTTTACTTTGCTACATTTGGAAGTGAGGGCCGTGCAAAGATGACAGCAAAAGTGCTTTCAAAAGGGGGCTTCTTCCCACATTTTTAAATTACACTTCACCTAATGGAAACTGTCAAGTATAATGCAGCAGAAATGAGGCTGAACCAAAACACTGGAGTGAAATGCCTAACAAATCTCACGGAATTTCATCCCATAAGCCCATCTCTAATATGGAAAAAACCCCTGATGTAGTTAATGCCCTAGCATGCTGAAGGTCAGGCTGCTATCAGAAGGATCCCACAAAATCAGAACTCTCATCTAGTTTGCAGTAAGTTAACATCACAGTTGCTTGGTTAGCCCTGCTGAAGGTGAGGAACCAGGGTGGAAGCTCTGCCTACAGGCATGTGGCAATCACTGCAGGGAAAGTTAGTAGGTGTCACTTATTTACATCTTTTCCCTTTCTAATGCCAGCTCAGAGAAAGCCAAATGCCATTGCTACAGAAATACATTCTGTCTGGGTTTTTTCAGCAGTGACACGCCTCTGACACACTAAGTTTCCCAGTCTTAACCCCAAACTACTTGATGTTTTCTCTGGAAATAGCTATTGGCTCTCACCTCAGGATTTTTTTCTTCCCCCCTCAAGATGCAGGTTCATTACCTGTGTCTGAAACAAATAAAGCCAAATGATAGTCACACACCTGCCCTGAGACCATCTAGCACTGGCTGACTGGGTCTGTATGCTGTAGTGCCTGCCCCTGGCTCTGCCTCTTCAGCACCTGGCATCCTGTGCATACTGTCCTGCTGACTGCCTAGGAGAGGTGAAGGGGGACCTCTCAGACTCATAAATGCTAACACTTAAGAAATAAGTGGTCTGGGACCCAGAGCTCAGGATTATTTCCTGACACTTTTATTTCACAGGGCAGGTATAGGTATTGGCCCACTGAAAGCAGCCCTCCCCAGCCACAAACCTTGCTTTGAAACTAGCAAAGAAAAATTGCAGAAATCCATCAGAAAACATGCAGACATCTTGCCTACTGAGCATAACCCTGTTAGGCTAGATATAGGGTTTACAGGGGAAAGTAAGGTGTAAGGAGGTTCTGAAGCTGGCACTGTAAATGAAGGCTATTTGTCACAAACTGTAGAAATTTCTGTAGCAATCAGGAGGAGGATTCCACATGCATTTTATGGTCATGAACACAGATGTACAGAAAGAAGCTGAGAAGCATCCCAGATATTCAGGATTGGTTAGGAAAGTGGCATTTTAATCCCAGAATATAACGTCCATGAATTTGCCAGGCCACAGATTTTTCATTGGAAGTATTTTAACCGTCTTCACTCAAACAACCACCACCACAAAATAACACATACGCCCCCCCCCCCAAAAAAAAAAAAAAACAAAAAAAAACCCAAGCATAAACCTACAAAAAAAGGACAAAAAAAACCAAAACAACCAACAACCACCACCCTCATACACACATACAAAAAGAGAGAAAAAGAAACAGCAACTGCCAACCACCCAGAACCTGATGCCCCAGCACATTTGAAGCCTTGATCTCTCCTCACCAGCCAGCCTTCTGTTTTATGTACTGAGCATGACACACTATTTTTGGCTAACTTGGGTCAGCTATCCTTCTCACGGCTTCTCATGAGAACTAACTCTCTCCCAGCTGAACCCTTTAAAGGAGGTTCCCAGCACACACACGAGGAGGACTAGCTTCCTTTGGATGTGCGGGGGTGCTGACACCACATCTGCACCAAGTGGATAGAAAGCAGAGATCCAGAATAGAAAGGAGGGTGTCTCCACCAACAGAACAAGAAGA
The DNA here is from genome assembly GCF_026170545.1 of Melanerpes formicivorus. Lineage (NCBI taxonomy): Eukaryota > Metazoa > Chordata > Aves > Piciformes > Picidae > Melanerpes > Melanerpes formicivorus. The sequence goes on along the minus strand of NW_027142515.1, from coordinate 440,453 downwards.
CACAATCTCAAGCTGCACCAGGGGAGGTTTAGGCAGGATGTTAGGAAGAAGTTCTTCATAGAAAGAGTGACTGACCATTGGAATGTGCTGCCCAGGGTTGTGGTGGAGTCACCATCACTGGAGGTGTTTAAGAGGAGACTAGATGAGGCACTTAGTGCTACGGTTTAGTTGATTAGATGGTGCTGGGTAATAGGTTGGACTTGATGATATCAAAGGTCTTTTTCAAGCTGGTTAATTCTATTTTATTCTCTGGCCTGCAAGTACAAGGAGCAGAGGCAGGGAACAAACTTGTACCTTGGGATGTTTTCCACATGTAACGTTCTGATGTCCAAGCTCCATTGCCAAGTTACTGGCTCCACACTAATACTAATGAATGATAGAAATAGTAGAAAGGTTTGTGTAACAAAGAACAACATTCTTTCAGCTCGTGGTAAGGAGGAAAGAACGCATGTAGAAGTATAACCCACCTTTTAAAAATCACTTTAAAATAGCTTTTTATTGACACAAAACCTGCAAGCATAACACCATATGGTCTTAGAATCCAAATCAGTCACATGCAAGTGTCAAGTATTGTTAGACATCACATTACCATACAGATCCATAAACAAACAGCTGCATAACTTCTCAGACAATTAGCACCCTTGTACACCAAGTGTGCCTGCTAGATCTAAAAAACTAACTAAAGAGAGAATTTTCCTGTACTGCAGTGCTGTCATGGTAAACTGCACCACCAAAATCCAATTGCTCAACAGCTTTAGGCATCAGTGTGAGGGAAGGACTGCAGTATATAACTGTAGAAACAGTACTCCATTAGATAAGATGTGAAACAGGCCAGTCTGGAGCCCAAAAAAATCCAGGAGGTGCTGAAGGCAATGTAATAGGACCCAATGGCCAACGGTATCAATGGCTGCTGATAAATCAAGACAATGAAAGAAGGAATTCTCAGTTAGCTTGAAGCAACAGATCCTCATTACAAACCCTCACAAGAGCAGTTCCAGCACAGTGGCAATATCTGAAACAAGACTGAAATTTATTAGAGAGATTTTGTGTATTGAAGGCACTCTGTAATGTCAGAACAGCTCTGTCCAGTGTGCAGAAAAATAGGGGTTAAAATCAGGTAAGCTGAGAAATTGCAAGAACCACACTTTTTAATTTAGTGCAATTAAGAAGAAAAGATTGTTCTGACAATGTCTCACTCCTCAGAAGTATTTTCATCTGCCTATTCAATTTCCTCTTTGTTCTTACTTGTAAGAAAAAACTAAACCCCCATCTCCAAAACCCTCAAATGATTTCAGAGCAATGTGACTTAAGACTGATCAGATGGTGTTCACTGCCTATCTGTCCTCTTGATCTCAAAGTTCCTCTCCCACTTATCTGTTCTCTTTGGGATCTACAAGCTTCTTCTAACTCAAGGAGCCATGGACACTGGATGCCCCTGTACCTCATTGGGATGCAGAGGGTATGTATAAAGGGGTCAACATGCTCTAGCAGTTCAAGCCTCATCATAACTGCTCTTCAAAATACAGCTGAGAAACAGAATCAAAGACCTACTAGATGAAGTCTTCACCAGAATACAGAGGATATGCATGCCTCCAAAGACCAAGGTACATAATTGCCCTCATGGACATAATGATACTGCTGGAAATAGAAAATGGGGCCCAGAGCTCCCTCAGCACTACCTTATCTACTGGGCTGCAGATTTCTCTTCCTCTTAAGGGTTGGCACCTTGGTTTCAATAGGACAGGTAAGATAAGCACCAAAAGTAGTTCTCTGGGCAGTGAATGCCATGGATTTGAAAGCCCTCAGGGTTCAGATCCCAGCCCTCAGAACAACAACTGTCACAGAAATACCCTGTTGAGCTCTCACCCAACACGTCAACCTCAGTCTCTGATATCTTCATAGGAAAAATTAATTCTGAAGCATGACCAGGTCAGCATAATGGAAGGAAAGCAAGTGAAACCAGAAGGCCCCAGGACACCACTCTTTTTTTCCACCCTCCATCTTCTTCATGATCACTGTTCCAGTTTGGGAATCACTGAAGGCAACAAGGGCACTTCTGGAGCACTGTCACTTCGAGCCCAAATAATTTAGAGCTCCACACACAAAGGATATGCTAAACTCACACTACAAAATACAAAGTGATGCTAGTGTGGGATGTAAGATGTTAGATATATCCATAACTACGTTCAATAACAAGGGACAGGACAAAGCATGCCTATGGTTTTCCACATTAAGTCTTAAGTTTAACTTCTGTGATTAATTTTTTAGCTTAGGAGATCAACTTTTAAGAGATCAACAGTTCTTCCAACAGCCATTTTTAAGTACAAATCATCTCTCTGAAGCTTGATTTATTATTTTTTTCCCATGGGAACTGATATCCATTTACTATAAAAATTAAAACTGCATTTTCACAACGAATCAGATTGAGACATATGGTGGGAATAAATTATAAATCCATAAGGCAGGGATATACAAAGTCAAAGATGCACTTCAAATCCTCTGCTAGCACGAGTTACTTCGTGGCAGCATTCAAATGGGGCTCCAGGGTGCCTGAACAGTTTGAGTTTGGAGTAGTATCCTACAACAGGCTTCTTAGCACACAAACTGCTAAACATCCTTAGGCTCACTGCATAAATATGAGACTAGGACAAATTTCTTTCCATGCAAGTGCTCCTCAACATGAAGGATTTGCCTCATGCTCCAACAGCTATGCATTTCCAAGCATTTGTCAGCTTGTCATAAACGTGATGTGATAAATATAAACTCAAGGTAATACAGGAATTATACCACAGATGTTCTTTCAAAAATATTTCTCCCTCTAAACCTTGAAATGCTTCAGAATTTAGCAGGCAGCAAATTAAAGTCACATTTTAACTGTACTTCAATTAAAGCTATTATCAATAGGCTTAGCACAAAAGATCCAGCTATGGTTTTACGGATTGGGATATGTTCAAATGATAAACAAACCTGACAGAACATTAGTATGCTTTTATTTTCTGTCATGTTAACACAGAAACCTCTTCACTCCAGCATATTTTTTATCTTCTAAAATCATGTCCTGTGTTCAGCTGTTTTTTTTTGTTTGCCTTACTCAGCTTTAATGAAGTTACTGCAAATGGTGTGGCAAATGGCCTGAAATGCCTGTCCCCATGTTTGTCTAGGCTTAGCTTAAAAATGCCAACCTTTTCCTTCTCAAAGTAATCTCTAGCATTTTAAATTAAAAAGAAGTTTAGGTGTTTCTATGAAAGTGGAACAGCAAATCATTCACAACAGGCCAGATCCAAATAATCTTCACTGAGGATTCACTCAAAAATGGAAAATCACAGTATCAGTATCACAGAATCACCAAGGTTGGGAGAGACCTCAAAGATCATCAAGTCCAATCTGTCACCACAGACCTCATGACTAGACCATGGCACCAAGTGCCACGCCCAATCCCCTCTTGAACACCTCCAGGGATGGGGACTCCACCACCTCCCTGGGCAGCACATTCCAATGATGAACAACTCTCTCTGTGAAGAGCTTCCTCCTCACCTCCAGCCTAAACTTCCCCTGGCACAGCTTGAGACTGTGTCCTCTTGTTCTGGTGCTGGCTGCCTGAGAGAAGAGACCAACCCCTTTGTGACCGTTTGAGGCGGTGCCTTTAACAGAAGGACAGTACTGGGGCACTCTGGCTGAATGTTTTGTAAACAAAAGACAGGTCTAAATGAATTTCATTGGTAACTAAGTTTTGAGTGTGACTGAGGCTTTCCGCAGTTCACTCTTCCCTCCATTTCCAGCTCGTCTGCTTCTAGGCTCTCTGCCAGACTGACCTTGGACAGATGAGCGTGAGGCCTACTAACACTTAGCTTTAATTTATAACTGCTTTTATTAACAATTGCTCTTTTCCTCTCTTTCTAACCCTCTTTGGGGAAAAAGGGGAAAGAAGGGGGTACAGGGGGGGAACCCTCCTTCGGGGAGGGGGCGGTATTACGTTCCTGTATTATTGTTATTTTACTTTACTCTATATTTCTGCATATATATTGTAAATATTGTAAATTGTGTATATATCCTGCATTCCCTAAAAATTGCTTGCAAATACAGCATTTCCCTTTTTGCTTCCCTGGCTGTGGCTATCTGTGGTTTTTATTTTTTTTCCTTCTCTTTGTGGGGCGAGAAGGCTGGGCCTCTCTCTCTAACCCTCGACACCCTTCCTGGCTACAACCACATTTCAGGTAGCTGTAGAGAGCAAGGAGGTCACCCCTGAGTCTCCTCTTCTCCAGGATAAACAATCCCAGCTCCCTCAGCCTCTCCTCACAGGGCTGTGCTCAAGGCCTCTCCCCAGCCTTGTTGCCCTTCTCTGGACACGTTCAAGTGTCTCAATGTCCTTCCTAAGCTGAGGGACACAGTACTCAAGGTGTAGCCTAACCACTACAGAGTACAGGGGCACAATGACTTCCCTGCTCCTGCTGGCCACACTATTCCTAATGCAGGCCAGATATGACTGGGAAGAAAAATATTTCCTTTAGTAGGAAATTTTCCAAAAACATGTCAAGTACAATGAAAAAAAAAGTAAAAAATATTCAGGAGTTGACTAATAGTTCTTTGCTGCTGACAGAATATGGATGCAATGCACCTTTTTATTCCCTTTATCCTCTATTCACACAGAAACAATGAGCCTCACTTATATTTAACTAATCTATGAGTCTAGGTTGTGGCAGGTAAAGTGATGCCCTTAGAAGTACTCCACTGATTGGAGGGCACTGAAAAACACTGCTGGATAACCCTCTCCTCTCTCAGGAGATGCTCTTCTCTGCTGGGTTCTGCATGTGCTTAGTCATCTTTCTGGATACATGTCAGAAATTGTCTTTTATCTATGCATCACTTAACCAATGCAAAGAGAAATATTCTGAAAGCTAGGACTTGTGGCCAGAAGCTTATTTGTTAAACAAGAATAATAACAATAAAAAAAAACAACCAAAAAACCATGCTCACCTTTCTTTGCTCTTAAAAGCAAATTAAATGACACGACCCCATGCTCTGAAATGTCATCCATCAAAAGTTTGCAACGCTTTTTGAAGCGGTAATGATCGAACCTGCTGTGACATCTTCATTGCCTCCAGGGTGCCAGAAATTCTGCTGCTTTCCCAAACTGACAATCATATAACTATTTAGAAACTCTCCAGGGAGGTCAGCATTAAAACAGGCTGGAAGGAGGCAAAGTAGCATAGTTGGGAATTGAAAAATCTGCTAAAAAACAATATGTGCATAAAGTGATTATTTTTTGGTGTGCAAAAGCAATCATTCTTAACAATAGCATGTTGATAGTGTTACATGGACAGCTGAAGGTGTGTTTAGGAGGCAAAGGATTTGTGTCCACAGCCTTCCTCTCAGTCACTGGCCAAAGAGTTTGCAGTGCAATACATGACATTCAGGTATCAGCTACTTATTAACTCTGAGCCATCTTGTGAAACTCAGGTTTATCACTCAGTGGAAATAGTTAACTCCTAGGAAAATATGGAACATCTTAGGAATAAGTGGAAAGACAGTTACCCTTCACCAAGACTCAGAATTCCTCAAACAGCTTGGTAGGTATATGGAAACAACTTCATAAGGACATTAGCCTGGTTTGAATTCTTCAACTCATAGAATAGAATTCTAGAATGGCCTAGGCTGGAAGGGACCTCAGCACTCATCTACTCCAACCTCCCCACCATGGGCACTGCAGCCTCTCAACTAGACTCAGCTGCTCAAGGCCTCATCCAATCTGGCCTTCAACAACCCCAGGCAGGAGATAGCCGCAACCTCCCTGGGCAAGCTATTCCAGAGTCCACCACCCTCCTGCTGAAGAACTTCTTCCTAAGCTCCAGCCTAGCCCTGTTCTCCCTCAGCTTCAAACCATTTCCCCTTGTCCTATCTCTAGATAGCCTCACAAAAAGTCCCTCTGCAACCTTCCTGTGGGATTCTTTCAGTTATTGGGAGGCAGCTCTAAGGTACCCCCAGAGTCTTCTCTTCTCCAGGTGGAACGACCCCAGCTTGCTCAGCCTATCCTTATAGCAGGGGTGTTCCAGATCACTTGACTTGCTGAGATGCCAATTGACAGTTCATCTCTCAGTGTGATTTTCACAGGCAAATCAAAGCTTTTGGTTCTGTAGAAGTTTGAAGTAAGACTGCAAGAGAGAATTTTCTTTAAATTGCTTTCAGCTTTTTTAACGATGGAAGCTCAGAGAAGACATCAATCAGATTTTCTTACATTGATGTTGCATTTAAAATACATCTTTGTATATTTGCCAGGGTTTTGTCTTTATTTTAAAGAAAGAATGACAAAGGCTGACTTTTGGAGCAGAGATATGTTTGTGACAGCCCAGCTCTATATGAGCCACTGGAGATCTTTTGTTAGACACTAGCAATTTCTGTTTCATTTTGATGAATCAAGATTTGGATCAAATACTTTTACCAGAAAAATATCCAGGCAGAAGAATCTGTCAAGGTACTAACAGCTGGGTGCGTGCATTTCATTTCTCTCCTAGAGAACTCAAGAGTGAATTTCTACATGGACTTATTCTGAAGAGCAGATGCTCTTCCACAGGCTGGAAGAAGTAAGTAGCAAGACACCATTCTATGGTACAGCTGCATTACTGTAGTTATCTGTGGCACAAAAAGCAGGGAAAGCACAAAAGTATCTAACAATATTTTTTTCTGTACTGCAACATCATTTTCTACACTTTGGCAGCTTTATCAGAACAAAAGAGACAGGCAGCAACAGTAAAATAAAATTCTCATACCTGTGCCCCACAGACTGCTACACACTGATTTATCAGAGGAACCAGAAGTGCATCTCATGTACGCATCCCAGGTTGAATAGCAGTCAGTCAGTTGAATAGATAAACAGAAATAGAACATCATAGGCAAGAGCTGAATGAAACCTTACACTCAAATTAATAAGATCATGCTACGCTGTTGTTACATGCTAGACTTGGAAAGACCAGCTGTGAGCTTCTGGGAATGTCATAAGCAGCAGTCAGCATGAGCTTAATGATGGTGCTGCTCCATCCAAAGAGCTCTGTTTTGATGACAGTCACAACCCTTCATGCCACAGGCTGAGGAGTTTTACCACCCTGTGCTGCAGCCCCTCGGGGGTGTACAACCAGCAGCAGCAGCTGCCTAGAGCAAGGTATTACCTACAGCTTGCAGATGGAGGTTACCTGGTGACTGAGACTAGGGAAAGAAAGCACTGGGGAGTGGAAAAGCAATAGTAGAGGCACAGATGAGAGTCAGTAATGAGCAGCAGCAAGAAGAGGAGGAAGGAAGGGGCAGGCAGAAGAGCAAGATGGAGCACAGTTAAATTGCAGGAGTAGTGTAAAGGGTGCAGCTAAGGGTAAGGGTAGCACTCACAGGACTGAGAACTGTGTAATAGGTGTGGGGGAAGTATGGGCTGTGAACCAGATGGCTAGGTGTGTTAGTAGGGAGCTAGAATAATAGAGAACAGGAAGAGGGGAGCTAGAACACTGTCATGAAGGTCAGAATGAGGTTGAAATGAGACAGGAAGGCATGGAAGTCATATCAGATAATCAAAAGCACGGTAAGAAAATCCTTGTGAGGTTAAGGAGAACGACATGTGATATTCTCAGGCCTACAGGAGTTACAAAATGTGTCATATCCCACAAAACTACTTGTGTCTGATTTTTCTTTGCCCAGACAGCTCCAATCTGCTCTTGTCTTGCACGTACTACTCACTTCAAACTCACAGTATCTCCAGAAGTGCAGATGTCTCTGTCAGTAATTGAGGATCCCTGCAGATTGACTGCTAATGGAAAAACACCCTACTTCTATCCTGCACCTTAAGCCATGCAAAGTATTCTTTACCACCTAATTCCACTTTCATCTCTTAAAGTAATATTGCAGTAAGCCCCATATGACTGGAGACCACCTGACTGTCAGGTTACATTTAACAGGTTTAATGAAAATTTAATGTTCCTACAATTGATTTTTCTCTCAGTGGCACTGAATTACTTATGAATAACCTCATCTCTACTTAAACAAAACATGCTCCTCTAATGAGGTACAGCTAAACAAAGATCAAAATGATCTAGAATACACCATCTAATCAGCAACACCCTGAACCTGACTCCTCCACATTCTGAGACAAGCAAACTCCAGAAGAAGGGGACAAGGAAAATGAATATGGGTCCCATCCTGGAGGGTCAAAAAGAAAAGTAAGTGGGCTTGAAAAGAAAGCCTTGACAAGCTCCCATGATAGAACAGGGGACTACTTTTGCTTGTGTTTCCTTTTTCCATCTGCATTTTCTCTAATGCCCTTTCTCCTTCTGTTAATTTTCTGTCTTATACTTGAATAGTTATGAAATGAATGAAGGAGTGAAAGCATGGGCTCTATTCCTTTGGAAAGAGGATGTAACTGTTCCTTGCCTTCACAAACTGTTTTACACATGACTGTGCAACAGAAAGAACTGATTTCATGGGGTGGAAAGGGGATCCAGAACATATATACACCAAACAATAGGGCATCCTGAGTTGGCACTGATAACTTCTGTTTTCGTCCCTTTACAAGCAAAAGGGAAAAACTCCACTTCTTAAGGGCTTTAAATCTCCTACTGCTATGGCTTCTACATCCTCAGAGGGTTTTGAGGCACCAAGGACAAGTTAGTATTCATTCCAGTATCATAGTATCAGACAGGGTTGGAAGGGACCACAAGGATCATCTAGTTCCAACCCCCCTGCCATGGGCAGGGACACCCCACACTAGATCAGGCTGGCCAGAGCCTCATCCAGCCTGGTCTTAAACACTTCCAGGGATGACACCCCAACCACCTCCCTGGACAACCTATTCCAGGGCTTCACCACTCATGGTGAAGAACTTCCTCCTCATATCCAGCCTGAATCTCCCCACCTCCAACTTCATTCCATTCCCCCTAGTCCTATCACTACCTGAGATCCTGAGAAGTCCCTCCCCAGCCTTCTTGTAGGCCCCCTTCAGATACTGGAAGGCCACAATGAGGTCACCTCGGAGCCTTCTCTTCTCCAGACTGAAGTTAAAGTTCCTCCGTGGAAATGTTTCTATTAGAAAGATAACTGAATCTAAGGATATAGAGCAATGAATAAATAAATCACTCAGTGTTCCCTGAGGCTGTTGATTCCCATCCCTGGAAGCTGTCACATCCTTGCTGAACTGCATACCCATGGGAGCACCACTCCAGGCCTGCAGGCAAGGAATCATTTTGGAGAGTACCACACGGACAGCAACTGGTTAAAAGTACTGAAATGAAGGCTTCCTTTAAGGCAGGTTGTTAGGAAACACCAATCTGAATGCTAAGGATACAGAAGGAACAGAAATTAGAAATCATGTGTTTACAGTAAAGACCAAGACAAAGCTAAGTCACTCAGACAACAAGTAGCAGCAGGGCAGAAGTTAGTATGCACACAGAGTGCTTGGACAGAGCTGTTTACATTTTTCATAATGAGCTGGTTTCAGAAGATGAAGCACATCTCTCACTGCTGGATTAATTAGGGTTCACTTTACATAGGAATGCAAAAGCCAACAGTTATTGTAATAAACTCTGAGAACCCACATTCACTAAGCAAAACCCTCCCTTGAGACAGAACAATCCACTCTGTTACTGTACTGATCGCTCGTGATGCACAAAGCGGGGTAACTGTGCCAACTACTTCAGAAGCGGCTCAAACAACTCAGCTTTCAGTCAAGTACTCAATTGTGTAACAAAGAATGAGGAAAGAGCAGTGATGAAGAAGTAGTTTATCAAACAAAATCTAATGAAAACACTTCCTCTAAACCTTGTCTTTCCCATTTGAAGCAGAGCAGCACTGCATCGTGTTTGTCAGAACCATCAACCTTAAATTCTGATGTATAAAGGTAAAACTCTGCACTGTGATTTCTGCACCACTGAATACCAATCCAGTCTATAATGACTAATGACATTTCCTGGCACTTAAGTCCTTGTGACAAGCTTATTAAACAATAAATTGCTGAAGTATGATGCTGCATGGATCATCAAAGATAAAAACAGCACTTTAAAGTGTTGTTCTAACAACTGATTATGGAAACAGAAGACAAACAGATAGGAACGCCATCAAAGAAGCAGGAGTAAAAGTGTTTTCCAGGACAGCTATGCTGACCTTTTTAATGCATCAAGATGCATTTTATAACTACATAATTGTGCAAAATAAAAGAATTTTATGTTAATACAAATCCAATTATTAATGTTATAATTATAGAATGTTCTGCTGAACTGCTTTAGCTAGAGACTGAATCCTGGAGTGGCTCAGGCTGGAAGGGACCTCAGAGATCATCCACGTCAACCTTCCCACCATGGGTAGGGACACCTCTCAACTAGACTCAGCTGCTCAAGGCCTCATCCAACCTGGCCTTCAACACCCCCAGGGAGGAGGCAACCACAACCTCCTACTGAAGAATTTCTTCCTAAGATCCAGTCCAACCCTGCTTTCCCTCAGCTTCAAACCATTCTCCATTGTCTTGTCTCTAGACACCCTTTAGAAAAAGTCCCTTTGCAGCCTTCCTGTAGGATTCCTTCAGGTACTGGAAGGCAGGTACTGGAAGCTCCCTCAGCCTGTCCTCACAGCACAGGTGCCCCAGCCTTTGCATCATCTTTGTGGCCCCCTTTGGCCTCACTCCAACAGCTCTGTGTACTTCTTATGCTGGGGACACCAGAACTGGAGGCAGGGTCTCAGCAGAGCTGAGTAAAGGGGCAGAATCACCTCTCTTGCCCTGCTGGCCACACTCCTCTGGATGCAGCCCAGTATACGATTATGAAACTTATCCTACTGCACCCCAGATGAAATATGAAATGCAAAATAGGAAAGCATAAATGAAAGAAGGTTTGTATTTTTTTTAGATTTGTCTATGAAAATTATTTTGTGGTAAAATGATGAACAAAATAGCAAACAACTGTATGAGAAAACCTTTACCATAAATCAAACATAGCAGTGGCATCTACTTACACTTCCAGTCCAGAAAGGCATCTCAAAGAAAGAAGTCCTCTGTAGCAGCTTCGGGTAACAAAAAATATTTGCTGGATCCACTGTGTTTTGTCTACAAGAAATTAATACACATTAGATGTTCACCAAAATGCCAAAAGCCATATTTTCTAGGCCATCTCAGACTGTCCTCTGCTCCAAAATGAAATATAACAAGTCAAGCCCTGAACCGCAATTACTGAAGAAGAGTTGCAGAACCTGATGTTAAAGGAGGAAACAGAAGAATGAATCAGTCCTGCACTGGCACTCTCATAGCTTTAGCTATGATCCAGTCCCAACTGAAGGACATATAATTTAAAAACATGACAGCACACACAGGCTTTCAGGAAGTAGCACAACAGACACTACTGGAATTGAAAGCTTTCCAAGAACTGGGTCAGATACTGTTCATGAAAATGCAGGTTTGTTTGAGTCAGTTTGTCACCAGAAGTCAACATGACCTACAGATTTATTACTACTGTGTGAAGAAAGGGTGATTTTATGTTCTACTGCTAAAAAGAATGCAATTCCCTACTACAAACTAACTAAAGAATTGTTAAAAGTAGCTCAGGAGGGTCTTCTGGAATTGAGGAAGATTTCTGTCTATAAACAACAGAAGGTGCTGCACTTCAGCCTAGTTCACAAATGCACCTTATGCAAAAGGCTATCAAAAACCACAAGAGCACATGATGCTATTAATCAGCTCTTCAATGTTCTTGTGACAACACTTCCAGTGTCAGAATCAGAATGATGTCAGTTTCCTTAGCCGACATGGAAATTAAGGACACCTCGATGCAACTGCACAGGTTTGCATATAGTTCAAAACAGAGATTTGCAATACTTTTGTGAAAGAGGTGATTCCATACACGATGAGCACCAGCTTCTAATGTCAGCACATCTCATCTGTAGTAGCAGGAGAGAACACCAATTTCCTTTAATTAGACACTGAAAAGTTTTAGGCAGACTGTTTCTGTATTTTAAGAAAACCCAACAGGAATGCCCTGTGCTGTTCCCTGACTGTATCCAGCACACCTCTAGACACATACACAACTCTCTATGTGACAGGAAGCAGTAGAAGAATGAAGTTAATCCAGGAGTTCTGCTTGCTGAAGTTAAAACAAAGGCTTTGGGGCAGAAAGATGTCAGCCACCTTTTTAAAAAGGGGAGAAACTTACGAAGTATAAAAAAAACTTTTCCTAGCTGTAGAATGGTAACAGACTACAAACGTTTTCTCCCATTGTTTGGTCTTGTGGAAAGGTCATTTTCATTTCATTGGCAAAACTTTTCATTCAGGTCCTAGAATGAAAATACTCCTGCTTCACATGCAAATTGGATAATCCTAGACACCAGATTAACAAAGCCACAGTGTTAAGTCAAGCAGGAAATGGGTTTATAATTCTGAGGTCGTTGCTGGAATGAAAGATTTCCCTAATGTAAGAGGAGAAGAAGGTCTGGGGTGAGTGTATTTTATACAATGATGTCCCAGCAGACCACCTCAGGTTTTGCTGAGTGCTCCATCTTGTGCAGGCATCAACAGCCTGCAGTTGGATTCTCTGTGAGCAACCTCCACACGTACACAGCACTGCTCTCTCCATTGCTGTGATGTGCAAACATCAACAATTTGATAAACAAAGCTCTTAATTATGAAAAATCAGAGCATTTGAGATCGTAAACACATCTACAGAATTCCTCTACATATGATAAAAACAGAAATTAAGCCAACGTTATGGAGTAAATAGCAGTTTCTCCATGAAAAATTTCATTTAATAAGAAGAGCCTTAATGTTGAATGCCGGGAAATTTGTCATTCTAGACTGAGTGCTGCCAAGCAGTTTTGCTTCCCCCTGGAAATACAGCATAGGAAGCATCTTGCAGAGAGGTGAAAAACAAAAGGATGAATTATACAACATTGGACCAAAAAACAAATGGGGCCAGCAAACACCACATTTTCACGGAGGAAGGAGCCCCTGTTTCCCTTATTTACACACATAGTTTCCTTCCTCCATTGATTCATACCTGTAAAGTTTAGGTTTTTTGGCTGTTAATAGCAGAGCAAGTAACCCAAAAACATGAAACAGAACAGCAACAGCTGAAGGAACTCACCTTTTAGGTAAAATACTCTGCTAGCAACTGTGCCTGCCTCTGCTGTCCTACACACACTCTGCATCTTGCAGTCAGCCTTATGGGTGGCTCTCGAAAAGAGTTTCAGCTGCTCCTGAGGCCACTGACATCTGTAATTGGCCAGGTAATCATGAGGTGGGAATGGCAAACAGCTGTTCTAGTTCTTGGGCCACAGAAATGAGACAGCAAATTTGCTTTATGCACTTCTTACAGCAATGATCTCCTCTCTCATCTTCTGCTTTCTTCATTCTGCCCTGAAGAAAAAACCTGACGTTATGGTCCAAAAAAAGATCTAGCATTGTTTGGTTTCGGTTTGTTGGGAGGTCTTTTTCCCCTCAATAATCATTGTATCTATCATAATCATCTATCTATCCTCAAAAGAAGAACTGATTTTTTTTCCCCCAGTGTCTGACAAGGATGGACTGAGAGGTTGCAAAAGAAATGGTGAAAAACCTTGGTGTTCCTTCATGGCTTAGGAAGCTGTCAAATTCCCCCACTGCCTCAGTGGGACAGAAATATATCACATGCTAGCTGAAACATGTAATGCAAGAGAAAATTGGGAAATGTTACCAGGCCATTCACTAGTGGGGATGAAAAGACCCAAGGGAGAGAGTTCTCTCAGATTTAATACAGAAGTTGTTCACATTTTACAGCAACTGTTCACTGAAACTTCTATTAAGCCTTAAGTTAAAACTATAATGTGAAACCAGCCACAAAAAATAGCTTCTTCCCTTTTGTCTTTATGTTCCAATATGAAAAGTCCCTTGCCAGAGTCAGCAAGGTTGTATCACTGCACCTTTTCTCTGGACACACCAGACCTTCTCCATATCCCCCATTCACAAGAGTTTCCTTATGGGAAATGAACAAGGCCACAAGCAGGCAGCGCTTGTGAGCAAACATTGTCCTGTGGTAGGAAACTGTGTTAGGACTGGATTTTACAGCCTAGCACAGCATCCTTGTTTGGTAACAACTTCCACCACCACCAGTATGGAAGGAGCAGTTTCATCCCTTGGTGTGCACAACTCACATGTAGCCTCGAGTCTCCTTGCAACTTTGGGCAGTCAAAGCTCCTTCTGGTTAGCAGAGCCTAAGATGGCATGAAGTTTGTAAGATAATAATGCTGGTGAGGGTCAAAGGGTAAAAAAGCAGTGTGGCCTGGCCTGCTAGGATTTTCCTGCTGGAGAATACCAAAGCCAGAAGTTTATTCATGATCTAATAAGGGATGTTTTTTCCCTGTGTTCCATAGTCCTCTGTCATGAGAGCTGCAGACACAGGATGTGCCTTCCTTTCCTGGTGGAGCTGAATGCACTGCAGGTTTTAATAGCTGCTGCAAAGTGGCTATTATTTCATTTGGAAAGTTCTCAAGTGGTTGCTGATATTTGCTAATTAGAGCTGCTGTTTGTCAATCGCACCAGCAGTTCCTGAACCGCACCAACTGCTTCCCTCTGAACCCTGTAGGTGGGAATCAGAACAGAAATCATTTCTGGAATGGCACAGAGGACTGCAAGTCAAGCTGACAACAGGACACATGCTTCTTCCCAAATGATGCCTGTTCCACCTGCCTGAGCCCCATGCCAACACACCCTTGGGACACCTCCGTGCGCCAGACGTCATCTTCTTGAGCAGAGCAGGGAAGATAGAGGAAAATTGGATGTGGTTGTGAGCCGGAGAATTTGAGAGTGTGGCGACAATAAACTTCAAACCCTTGGTGCAAGGCACACTCGTAATGCAAATTCACCAGAGGCTTACAAAATGACAGACTCCTGCTGTATATTCAAAATGCAAAACTGAAATTGGAAAATGCTGTTAAGATGCCTGTACATAAATACGGGGAATATGTTCAAATAAAAGTTGCTCAAATTCCAGGGAGGTTTCTGTTTCATCAATAATTCATGAATTTGTAAATTCATCATTTGTAATACTTAAATGCTTCCTTGAAACTAAGTAGCTTTCATGTCTCCAGTTAAATATAGTGAGTGCAGGTTATTGCCAGTCTCTCAGGGATTCTATATTGACCCTTATTTCCTTATAATTGCGGCATATTTATAGCTGAACAGCTGAACTACATTTTTCAGTTTTGATCTGAAGCTTTGGAGCCACACTAACAGCTTCTGGATTTAAATCCTCAGATGATGCCCATAATACAGTGGGTGAAATGTCAGGGGAGAAATGAAAAACTTACAACATAATAAGTTGCTAAACAATCTGTGAGGATGAAATATGCACCACTGCTAAGAAGGAGGCCCTTTTCTTCTGTGAACTGAGGTTGGCTGGAGAAAGGCAATTAATAAACAAGCAAAACAGGAATCTTTTGAGCCAGGCCTGACTTGTCTCTGAATTACACCCGAAGAAGGAAGAGCGGTCCCAGGAATCGAGCTGGCGTCAGATGGTGCTGCTCGCTGCGAAAGCCTGAAAGCTTTAGGAGCCTTTTGGTGATGTGACAACACCAGAAATATCCTGCCAGTCATTTTTATATAGCTTGTGATTTCGCCTTTCTGTCAGCTGCCATGACCTGTTTGATTTTGTTCTTAATGTGAATTTTGCATTTCCAACAGGAAAAGGGATCAATCCTGCAGGCACTTCGGCCAAGCTCTTGTAAAATGCTAAAGGAGGAGACAAGCTTCAAGCTAAGCAAGCGTGTAAGCCTGGGCTGGCACACAGTCAAATGTTAAAGCACCTGATGGGGTTGGATTTGCAGAGGAATAGAGCCTCCATGACACACACATCTTCTGCAGGACCAGGGCTGGTGTCAGACTCAATTGTCTTCAACTTTCCTATTACTCTCCTTATTTCAGCTGACATAAGGTCAGGTCTTCAGCTGGTAAAAGTTGCCCCATGTCCCATGAGGTTAATGGAGCAACTTCATCAACTTATGCTGTACTGCAGACCATAGTTTTGGGTTCTGTCCTTAGCTGGAGAGAAGAAACCCAAGTATATGTATTTTTAAAATCCTCTCACTGAATATTTCAGTGGAAAAGTGAAATGTGACCATGTGATCATACCTTAAGAGTCTGCTAGCCTGCAGGTATGCTCTGAACACACAGGCAGTGGGAAATTACTGTTAAAAGTTATCATCATGAAAACTTGCACTTCTGTTTCTTCATCTTAGTTCTTCCAAATCTCTTTTCTTTAGAGGATAGTGATGTATTTAAGGTAGGTTCAGATGTTCAGAGTCATACTGATGCACTGATGTAGTCCTGCAGATTTCCCAAGATGCTAGGGGGATGCTAATGGATACCGCTTACCTGGACCTGAGCAAAGCCAAGCCTTTGACACTATCCTGCACCACATCCTGGTCTCCAGACTGGTGACACATGGGTTTGATGGGTGGACCACTAGATGGATAAGGAACTGGCTTGATGGCCGCACCCAAAGAGGGGCTATCAATGGCTCCATGTCCCAGTGGAGGCCAGTGACAAGGAGAGTCCCTCAGGGATCAGTCCTGGGACCAGTCTAGTTCAACATCTTTGTGGGGGACATGGACAGTGGCATTGAGTGCACCCTCAGCAAGTTTGCTGATGACACCAAGTTGTGTGGTGCAGCAGACACGCTGGAGGGAAGGGAGGCCATCCAGAGGGACCTTGACAGGCTGGAGAGGTGGGCACAAGCCAACCTCATGAGGTTCAACAAGACCAAGTGCAGAGTCCTGCATCTGGGTCGAGGCAATCCCAGGCAAAAACCCAGGCTGGGCAGGGACTGGCTGGAAAGTAGCCCTGAGGAGAGAGACTTGGGGGTGCTGGTGGAGGAGAAGCTCAACATGAGCTCTCAATGTGCACTTACAGCCCGGAAAGCCAATCAGATCCTGGGCTGCATCAAGAGAAGTGTGGCCAGCAGGTCGAGGAAGGTGATTCTCCCCCTCTACTCAGCTCTGGTGAGAGCCCACCTGGAGTACTGTGTCCAGTTCTGGAGCCCCTATTACAAGGGGGATGTGGAGGTGCTGGAACGTGTCCAGAGAAGGACCAGGAGGATGATCAGAGGGCTGGAGCACCTCTCCTATGAGGACAGACTGAAGGAGTTGGGGCTGTTCAGTCTGCAGAAGAGAAGGCTCCCAGGTGACCTCATTGTGGCCTTCCACTATCTGAAGGGGGCCTACAAGAAGACTGGGGAGGGACTGCTCAGGATCTCAGGTAGTGATAGGACTAGGGGGAATGGAATGAAGCTGGAGGTGGGGAGATTCGAACAGGACGTGAGGAGGAAGTTCTTCCCCATGAGAGTGGTGAGACCCTGGAAAGGGTTGTTCAGAGAGGTGGTTGAGGCCCCATCCCTGGAGGTGTTTAAGTCCAGGCTGGATGAGGCTCTGGCCAGGCTGATCTAGTGTGAGGTGTCCCTACCCATGGCAGGGGGGTTGGAACTAGATGATTCTTGTGGTCCCTTCCAACCCTGTCTGATTTTATGATTCTTCAATCTCTGAAAGTACTTCTTGTTAATCTGCTTTAAGTAGTCTGTCTCCATACTCAGAATATATACCACAACTCAAGATGCTTCCTCCATCTTTCTGGATCAGTTTTGCTATGTTATACTTAAAAAAAAAATAAAAAAAATTACAATTTAAACCTTCTTTTAATGACTAAATATTAACATCTGGGAATATTTCAGTGTCCTTGCTTGTCTGAGTTTTCGTCAGATCAAGACTGGTGTTACTGACTGCAGTAAGTTCTCAGAGTGACAGAATCATTTAGTTTTCTTTCATGGTTTTCATGCCTTAAGTACATCAGATTTTTAATCTGACAAAAGCCACTGAAGCACAGCCACAAAGTAAGAAGAGATTTTTGCAAATCCACAGAAATTTAATCTGTGACTTTGCTTTTTACCAGCAGTTCAGCAGCATTTGAAAAGAGCACCACCACCAAAAAAAAAGTATCACCCTGAAAATCCACCCCCCCAAAAAAACAACAACCAAACAACCAAAAAACCCTCCCCCAAAACAAAACAAAACAAAACAACCCAGAAAACAACCAACCAACCCAAAACCAATCCCCCCCCAAACAAACACCCCCCCTCCCCACCCCGAAAAACAAAACCAAATTTACTTTGGAGAAACCTGTGGAATTTTCCTTGCTCTAGTTATTCTCTAATTATTCTTTCTAGTATACTATTTTAGCTTTTGGAGATCATAGAATCCTAGAATGGCCTAGGCTGAAAGGAACCTCAGAATTTATTTATTCTAACCTCCCCACCATGAGCAGGGACACCTGTCAATGTAACTTGGCTGCTCAAGGCTTCATCCAACCTGGCCTTCACCACTCACGGAGGAGGCAGCCACAACCTCCCAGGGCAGCCTATTCCAGAGTCTCACCACCCTCCTACTGAAGAACTTCTTCCTAAGCTCCAGACTAACCCTGCTCTCCCTCAGCTTCAAACCATTCCCACTTGTCCTATCTCTAGACACCCTCATGAAGAGTCCCTCCACAGCCTTCCTGTAGGATCCTTTCAGTTACTGGAAGGCAGCTCTAAGGTCTCCCTCAGAGTCTTCTCTTCTGGAGACTGAACAACCCCAGCTCCCTCAGCCTATCCTCATAGCAGAGGTGCTCCAGCCCCTGGATCATCTTTATGGCCTCCTCTGGACCAGTTTCTATAGCTCTGTGTCCCTCTTATGCTGGGGACACCAGAACTGGAGGTAGTATTGGAGGTGGAGTCTCAGCAGAGCTGAGTAAAGGGGCAGAATCGCCTCTCTTACGCTGCTGGCCACATTCCTCTGGATGCAGCCTAGGATAGGATGTTGGTAACATTTATTCCTCCAGGAGCCAGGCTAAACCCAAAGTAATCTGAACAGAAAGATCACATTTGGTAACACAAACCCCAAGTCTTGGAATTTGTGCAGCAGAAATAAAGATCGCTCTTTTTGGTTACTCAGCCTAGCAAACCAAGATTTTATTTCTGCATTTTTTTGGGCCATTGCTACACACAATGATTGGATCTTTGAATAAATTAATTTGACTAAATCTCCTGTGAGACCCCATGTGACATTTTTTCACTAATGTGTTTCCTGCTGAGCAGGAAGACGAGCACATTAAAACTATCAAGAACAGAATATGTCTTAAACACCACCCCATGACTGCCAGTATTTCCTGGAGAGGTATTTGTAGAGTACTCAATTGCTTGACATCTCTGCCCTATGAGGAGAGACTGAGGGAGTTGGGACTGCTTAGCCTGGAGAGGAGGAGACTCAGGGGTGACCTTATTGCTCTCTACAACTACCTGAAGGGGGGTTGTAAACAGGCAGAGGTTGGTCTCTTCTCCCAGGCAGCCAGCACCAGAACAAGAGGACACAGTCTCAGGCTGCGCCAGGGGAAGTTCAGACTGGAGGTCAGAAGGAAGTTTTACACAGAGAGAGTGATTGCCCATTGGAATGGGCTGTCCGGGGAGGTGGTGGAGTCGCCGTCACTGGAGGTGTTCAGGAGGAGACTTGGCAGGGTGCTTGGTGCCATGGGTTAGTTGATCAGGTGGTGTTGGATGATAGGTTGGAAGCGATGATCTTGAAGGTCTCTTCCAACCTGGTTTATTCTATTCTCTTGCTTCAGTGACCATTGCCTTCTTTCTTTCTTCATTCTCTCCTTTATTTTGATTGGAAAGTATGATCTTTCTGAATGCACTTTAGTGTGTCTTACTGCTTAGAATATCTGCTGCAGAGTATTGGCTTCATTTCAGTCTAGGGTGGGCTCCAACTGAGCCCATCATCGGAAGTCCCCTCGTGGTCACTGAAGATCTGGCCAATGTAGTTAAAGGCAAGTGGGATTCACTCTTTGCTACAGCAGGTCAGATGATTTACCCCTTAAAAAGTATCTTTCTTTCCTGACAGCAACAATAAATGGTGATTTGTAAAGTTTTAAAGTGTCTTTAATACAATTTTCTAAAATTAGGTGAGAGGAATTCTACTGCCTTAGGCCACTCTAAGAATTCCTTGGATGAGTTATGTTAATCCATTTCCACAGTCCTTTAATCTAGAAAACGTAATTCTTAGCATGAGTTCTGTATTTCAGCAGGGATGAGGAATTTTGCTCAAAATGTGAGATTTAGCACTTTCTCTATGAATTTCCTTCTGCTGATAGGTAATTAGGGTAATCCCACTACAGATATACAATTCAGCTATTACATTTTTGGAGACCTTCAAGCTATTGAGATAATGTCTGCTGTAAAATTGGATGCTCCAAAGTCTTGAATTTACATAGGTATATATGTATAGATAGAGATATATAGATACATATCTGGTTTCTCATACTTGGATTATGTACAAAATTTTATCAGAAGGCATCTTTCAGACAGCATCATAGGATGGTCATAAATCTGTCAAGGATTAGGGCTGGGCTGACCACTAAAAAGTCACATGCAGAGTATATTCAGTGTTTTTTTCCCAAAAGGGAAAGGAAGGGATTTAAGGGAGAGGGATTTATGCTTTGGAAAAGAAAATAGACTAGACTAGACTAGACTAGACTAGACTAGACTAGACTAGAATAGAATAGAATTGACCAGGTTGGAAGTGACCTTTGAGATCATTGAGTCCAACCTATCATCCAACACTATCTAATCAACTAAACCACGGCACCAAGCACCCTACTCAGTCTCTTCCTAAACACCTCTAGTGATGGTGAGTCTACTACCTCACTGGGCAGCCCATTCCAATGGCCAATCTATGAAGAACTTCTTCCTAACATCCAGCCTAAAATAGAACAGCTTCAAAAATGCAATCTATACACATATATACAGAACAAATATTGAGCTTGGCCCTCTGATGGCAACTAGTCACTGTCACCACTGATGCTGTGTCAGAAGTCCCAGACTGGACTCAGTGACAAACAGGCATCACAATCAGGAGGCAGATTCAGGAACTGGAATCAGAAACTTATGGATTGAGATTGAAGGCAGAATAGACAGAGTCCTTCTCAGATTCCTGCTTCTGAAGAACAGGGACCCTTATGATCCTCAGTTCTATACCAATATGACATAAGGGAGTCCCTTGTTGGTGAGTTTAGGGTCACATCTCCTGTCTGCTCCTCCCCACAAGTGGAGCCTTTTAATCTGTACCCCCAGTACAGCAGACAAGATTGAGCAGTGACCTTGGTCTCCATGCCAGTCCTTGGTACTACCTAGAACTGTGGAGTGTTATCACTGCTGCAAGCAGACCCTGTCACACTGTGGAACAACGCTGTTCCTTTCAGAAAGTGCAGTTCCTTAGGAGAGACTGAGCTGAAAGATAAAGTCCCTGAGCAGAAATAGTGCTGTTCTCACCCAAACCAGAACATTCTAATAAGAGGATCTGTACTTTTCAGTAGCACCATTCACAGTCACAAGGGGTACTGGCAGGTTATCTTTATGCCAACTTGGAACCTGCAGATAGATTTTCTATGAAGAGAAGCCCTGGAAAACCAAGACCTAGACATTTCTCTCTTAAGATTCTTTTCCCTGCATTCTTCTCAGCTTGGTCTTATCCCACTGCCATAGGATGTAGTGGATGCAGAGGGCAGAAACAGGGTTCTTTTTAAAATGTTATCAAAATGTAGGTTTTGCAAGAGCAGATTGATCAAAAAGAGTGTGACTGTTTATGTTACTGAGTAAAGGCATAAAATTGAACTAACTGGCAGATGAAATTCTGTGTTCATTTATTCAGAGTACCACATTTGCTAAAAACCTAACAATATAAATAAACACACATAGTCTATATTGCAGATTGCAATGTGGGGAAAAGATGTCAGAGTTGTAGTTGACAGTTTTATGAAAATAACAGCTCCATACTGAACAGCAGTTGAAAGAGCAAAACAAATGGTAGAAATCACTAAGAAGCACCAAACAATCATGAGCACTACACAAAACAGAAAACGTTTCCATGCCACACTAAAGCTCAATTATTTGCCCACTCTGAGTATCTGTGTACAGTCCTGGTGTCCCTAAGTACCAATGTCACTTTATTTGTTTGCAGTTTACCAGTTTTGAAACCTTTTGCTGTCTATAACTACCTGAAGGGAGGTTGTAGGTGGGTGGGAGCTGGTCTCTTCTCCCAGGCAACCAGCACTAGAACAAGAGGACACAGTCTCAAGCTGCACCAGGGAAGGTTTAGGCTGGATGTTAGGAAGAAGTTCTTCATAGAAAGAGTGATTTGCCATTGGAATGTGCTGCCCAGGGAAGTGGTGGAGTCACCACCACTGGAAGTGTTTAGGAAGAAACTGGATGGGTGTTCGGTGCCATGGTTTAGTTGATTAGATAGTGTTGGATGATAGGTTGGACTCAATGATCTCAAAGGTCTCTTCCAACCTGGTTAATTCTATTCTATTCTAAATTCACTCATCTGCTGCACTGAGGAGTATTGAAACATGCCCACAGTAAGTTCTTTTTCAGAGATATCTGTATCATTTCTGAGTTATGCTTTGCAA
Organism: Melanerpes formicivorus; assembly: GCF_026170545.1. Classification (NCBI taxonomy): domain Eukaryota; kingdom Metazoa; phylum Chordata; class Aves; order Piciformes; family Picidae; genus Melanerpes; species Melanerpes formicivorus. The sequence goes on along the minus strand of NW_027142515.1, from coordinate 417,979 downwards.
TGACATTGAACCCTCCTGCTACACTTTTCCCTCTTCCCCTGCTTTCTCAATACTCTGTCTCCTTTCACAGTAATCTCTCCATCCCTGTTATTTTCTAGCCCACTCAGGACATTCCCACAGTATTACAAGTTCCAAATGTGTGTATGCTGTCATATGCTGTCAAGTTTCTTGGTTTGGCTGCTAAGCTCTCTCCATCTGTATGTAAGCACTTTAATAACCTTCTTCTATTTATTTTTTTTATGATTTCCCCCTTCTTCCCCCCCCCCCCCCCTTTATATTAGTGCTCATAAATCCCAGAGTTAATCTGGCCTTCCATTTAACTCCATTTGTGTAAACATGATTTATTTCTTCCCTTTCTATTTATCATCTTATGTTCCATTTTTTGTTTTCATTGTATTCTGGCTCCTCTTCTGCAACATAGTTTTCTCTCATCCCTCCTTCAGCTTTAGATTATAATTATTTATAAAGGGAGATCAGTGATTGTCAGAGTGACTATAATAATGATTGCTACTTTCCAGCACAGCCCATTCAAATCTCTCCAACTCTGGGATTTCCTGAACACTGTGTTTCTTGGATGACTGTTCAGTGCTCTGCATTCAGTGCTTTGGTATACTTAATACAATTCCTGAATTAAAGGTACAAAAGGCAGGACAGCAATATTATGGTATGTTGTGAGTGAAGATAACCTTCATACTTATAGGAGAACAGCAGAAAAGACACATACTGAAACTTTCTGTCCAGCCCAAAGAGTTGTGTTCTCTGTTGCAGTCAAAATGAAAAGATATTGAAAAGAATTGCTGAAAAGTCAAAGAATGTTACGGGAGGGACATGAAAACCATGCAGGCATTAAGTGCTCAAGAGTGTATAGGCTACAGTATTAATTGCTAAAATGTACTGAATCATTAGATGAAAAGTCTACTCAAGTGGTTGAAAAATGCCTTAATTTGATGGAAACCTCCCCCTAGAATCAAAGAATCATAGAATTGTCAGGGTAGGAAGGGACCTCAAGGATCACCCAGTTCCAACCCTTGGGCAGGAACACCTCACACTATATCAGGTTGCTCACAGCCACATCCAGCCTGGCCTTAAACACCTCCAGGGATGAGGCTTCTACCACCCCCCTGCGCAACCTGTGCCACTGTCTCACCACCCTTATGGTGAAGAACTTCTTCCTAACATCCAATCTGAATCTACTAATTTCTATTTTTGTTCCGTTCCCTCTAGTCCTATCATTACCTGATACCCTAAAAAGACCCTCCCCAGCTTTCTTGTAGCCCACTTCAGATACTGGAAGGCCACAATTAGGTCTCCTCAGAGCCTTCTCTTCTCCAGACTGAACAGCCCCAACTCTCTCAGTCTGTCCTTATAGGAGAGGAGCTCCAGCCCTCTGATCATCCTCGTGGAATCACAGACACTGAGAGATGGCAATGCTAAGGCAGGAATGAGGACAGAGTCCATGGCAGATGATCACTATTTCTTCCCTTGGTGGCTGTTTGTCTGGATTTAATTACCAAGAATTATTCTACCTTAGCACATTTTTAAAATTAAAGACTCACTCACACTGTCCTGAATATCCAGAAGGTCATTTCTGTTATTGTGCAGCTACGGAAAGGATTTGGATCTGAAATTGGCATTATTTCCAGAAGCTGTGAGCCCCAGACAGTTTTTCAGTCATGCCAGCAGCAGAAAACATTGGGTGCCTCTTGCCTGGTGACAGGGCTGGTGGAGGACTGTAAAGAGAAAAGCACAGCTTTGCTAGGGCCTGAGGACATTTCGGTGCCTCAGCTTTCTGCAGGGGTGGAAAAGGCCTTTGCCTTCATGTCATGTTATGTCTCCCTGGAGCCTTCTCTTCTGCAGGCTGAACAACCCTAGCTCTCTCAGCCTGTCCTCATAGCAGAGGTGCTCCAACCTCTTGATCATTTTTATGCCCCTCCTCTGGACCTTCTCTGTTAGGTCCATGTCCTTAGAATAGAATCATAGAATCAATAAGGTTGGAAAAGACCTCAAAGGTCATCAAGTCCAACCTGTCACCCAACACCTCATGACTACTAAACCATGGCACCAAGTGCCACATCCAATCCCCTCTTGAACACCTCCAGGGATGGTGACTCCACCACCTCCCTGGGCAGCACATTCCAATGGCTAACAACTGTCTCTGTGAAGAACTTTCTCCTCATCTCAAGCCTAAACTTCCCCTGGCACAGCTTGAAACTGTGTCCTCTTGTTCTTCTTTTGCTGAAGGCACCAGAGCTGGATGCCCTGGGGAGATCTTAGAGCAGCTTTGCAGTACCTACAATGCCTGCAAGGCCTACAGGAAGGCTGCAGAGGGCCTGTTTCCAAAGGCCTGCAGGGACAGGATGAGGGGCAGTGCTTTGAAACGAGAGAAGAGCAGATTTAGATTGGGTGTGAGGAACAAGTTCTGCACTGTGAGGGTAGTGGAACACTGAAACAGGTTGCCCAGGGAGGTAGCTGAGATCCCATCCCTGGAGATACTGAAGGTGAGGCTGGACAGGGCTCTGAGCAGCCTGCTCTAGTGGAGGATGTCTCTGCTGACTGCAAGGGAGTTGGACTGGGTGACCTTTGGAGATGCCTTTCATTTTTTTTCTGAAGAAAACTGAGCAAGAACTGTTACCCCATGTCACCAAGGACTGAAATTTTCATTTGTTTTGCCTGTAAGAGTTCCAGGATTTGGTTGTGTTCAGCTCGGATGTTTTTGTTTTAATTGATAACAACTAGAGCCTCTTTCAGGTTTCAGAGGCTTCCTGTTAAAAAAAAATCCCAGCTAGAGTTGCACATGAAACTGTTGTTTTCATACAGCTATTTTCAACTAAACATTTTCTAACATTCTTGCTGAGAATGACAGGGAATAATTTCTCTAACCTAAGTATCTCATCTCAGTACTTGTCCTTCTTTCAGACTCTTCAGGAAATTGCTGCCAGGAGTAAAAAGACAGAAGCCTACATTGATCTCTCATGCAGAGAAGAAGGTGCTTCAGCTGTAGTTGAGCTGAAAGCAGTATCTGTGACACTGGTAGACCTTAGAATTAATCCAAACCAAAAATTATACAGGTAAGAGAGATCAATAATTTCTTATGATGCATGTGGATTAGGTATGTGGGTTTGAGTCGTTTCAGGCTTCATATTGCTGTGGTTTGTTTGAAGAAGTACAAGAGCAAAAATATTTAGCCTTATGTTTATTTATTATAATGTTGTTTTCTTAGCACTCTTTATACTACTTCATTGTGTGTGAGCATTCGAATTGCTGTATGATAGGTGTGGAATCAGTATTGCAGGGCTGTAAGAAAAGAAAATTCATGAAAGAAATTGCAGTTTAATGTCCAATTCACAATGGAGAATATTTCAGAGCCATTTTTCACAGAGAATTAGTAATGCCTTTATCACCCTACATTAGCCATCCTTCCTGGTAAGCCCTAATAAACATCATAAACAAAGGCTCCATGCTCAGTGTCAGACAAAAAACACCTTTCCAGACAAAGATATAATTCCACATTAAACCCTGGCATCAGAATGATGATGCTTTTTGTGTGTGTGTGTGTCCTCAGGAACTAAGCTGGATATTGCTCCCAGATTGACTGTTTTTAACAGCACCACTGCAGTTCCAACCAACATTTTCTTTCTCTGCCTAAGCTGATACAAAGGCACCTTTCCATTCATCTCTCTTTCTTTCTTTCTTTCTTTTTTTTTATGGCAATAACCTAAATCTGTCCTATTTACTTCTAACCAGGTTGCATTCACAAAATGGTACTCCACTGAATCTAAAAGTGGCCTTTGTCCACCCTGAGGGACTCCAACACAGAGAGATCATTAGCAGCATTAGACACAACTCCCGACCTTCGCCCTGCAATGCTGCAGTGTGCAAAACAGCCTCTTCAGCTCATGCAGATCACTCTCTTGTTACAAACCCACAGATTTCTGAATTATTGATATTTTCTTGGCTCTTAGCTTTAAGAAAAGTCAAGAAAGATCCAGTCTTTGCTGCCAGAACCTACATTTACATCCTACATAGTTTTATTATGAATAACTCTAATGTGCCATGTAGCAGATAGTCCTCTTAAAACAGTCCTAAAAATTGGTAGAGACCAGGGCTACATTTTTTTGCCTTGTCTCCTCTGAACACTCCTGTGTATATTTTTTTCCTGTTAATTTTATTGTAGTCTGCCATTGCACAAATAGAGTCAGAGCAGATAGTTGAGGTTCCTCTGCTGTTACAGCATGGCAGAGCTCAGTTCATCCCTTCTGTGCTGAGGACGTCACATCAGGCTGTGTCCATTTCTTTCAGCTGATGCCACTCTGAGGACACCAGCTTTGACACATTGGGACTGCCTCACATCTCATAGGTGAGTGTGGCATACTCTGGCAGGGGCAAGGCCAAGGCTGATTGTCCTAGTGAAAACTAAAGGATGCATTCACTGCAGAAGAGCTGACCATATTATATTTTCGTTGTAGCCTTTTATTGTTGCTCCACATTTACCAAATACAAATGTTCACAGGCAGGTTTATGCAGAGTGCTAAGACAATTTGTTGTACCTCTGATGAGTGTGCCATAAAAATTATGTCACCTGTGAATGCAGCATTACCTCCAGAAATAAGTAAGAGCAAGTTGTCTCCCAGTGTGTTTAAACTGCTAGCAAGTCTTAGAATAGAAAGCAATAAGTTGTGTGGTTTTTTTCCCTTTCTGCACCCTAGACTTAAACACTGTCAGAGGAAATCTTTCACATATGCTGCTGTACTCAATATCTTTTACTAATTGCTGTCTATCTTATTTCACCAGTAAAGTGAAAACAGAAAGATTTGTTTTAAAAATGTTTTAAATATTTTTGTTCTTTGTTTATCAGAATGAGGTTGTAAAAGAGCTCTTACACATAAATTAAATGCTGCAGAACCAACTTTACCCATTTCTCTCCTTCCATTTTACATTACTGATGGCATATTTTTCATTATGCATTTTTCTACACTTCATAGGAGTTCATAAAACATTTCTTATCTGAAAGAAACAATATGTTCTTTGCACTACTTTCACTTACTTTTTTTCCCCCCCCATGATCTACATAACTAAATGCTGAGTAAACCCATCAAAAATGTGTCCTCATTTCTAAGTTTATTCACCCAACTATTCTGGGAACTCTGCATTATAAACCCAAATTGGAAGAATAGATAAAAATAGGTGCTCTTCCTTTGCTGGGGTTTCTCATCTGCAAGGTGAGCATTCAGCACAATATGGTTCAGTAGGAGGGTGGTGAGGCTCTGGAATAGGCTGCCCAGGGAGGCTGTGGCTGCATCCTTCCTGGGGGTGTTGAAGGCCAGGCTGAATGAGGCCTTTGATGCTGTCCCCCAATGGCAAACTCCCAGCCAAGCTGGCAGCCCACAACTTGGACAGGTATACTCTGTGCTGGTTAGGAACTGGCTGGAGGGCTGAGGCCAGAGAGTGGTGGTGAATGGGGCCACTGCCAGCTGGAGGCCAGCCAATAGTGGTGTCCCCCAGGGATCAGTGCTGGGCTCCATCCTGTTCAATAGCTTTATTGATGATCTGGATGAGGGGATTGAATCAGTCATCAGTAAATTTGCAGATGGCACCAAGTTGGGAGCAGGTGTTGATGTGTTAGAGGGTAGGAGGGCTCTGCAGAGGAACCTTGATAGGCTGGACAGATGGGCAGAGCCCAATGGCATCAGATTTAACGCATCTAAGTGCCAGGTTCTGCACTTTGGTCACAACAACCCCATGCAGTGCTACAGGCTGGGGACAGAGTGACTGGAGAGTGGCCAGGCAGAAAGGGACCTGGGGGTACTGGTCGATAGTAGGCTGAACATGAGCCAGCGGTGTGCCCAGGTGACCAACAAGGCCAATGGCATCCTGGCCAGTAACAGGAATAGTGTGGCCAGGAGGAGCAGGGAAGTCATTCTGCTCTGTACTCAGCACTGGTTAGGCCACACCTTGAGTCCTGTGTCCAGTTCTGGGCTCCTCAGTTTAAGAAGGACATTGAGATACTTGAATGTGTCCAGAGAAGGGCAACGAGGCTGGGGAGGGGTTTGGAGCATACACCCTATGAAGAGAGGTTGAGGGAGCTGGGATTGTTTAGCCTGGAAGAGAGGAGGCTCAGGAGAGACCTTATTGCCATCTACAACTACCTGAAGGGTGGTTGCAGCCAGATGGTGGTTGGTCTCTTCTCCCAGGTAACCAGCACCAGAACAAGAGGACACAGTCTCAAGCTGCACCAGGGGAGGTTTAGGCTGGATGTTAGGAAGAAATTATTCACAGAATGGTTTGCCATTGGAATGTGCTGCCCAGGTGGAATCACCATGCCTGGATGTGTTTAAAATATGACTGGATGAGGCACTTAGTGCCATGGTTTAGTTGATTAGGTGGTGTTGGATGATAAGTTGGACTTGATGATCTTGAAGGTCTTTCCCAACATGGTTAATTCTGTGATTCTGTGGTTGAACAGCCGAGTCTAGTTGAGAGATGTCCCTGCCCATGGTGGGGAGTTTGCAGTAGATGATCTCTGAGGTTCCTTCCAACTTGAGCCATTCCAGGATTCTGTGATTGTGTAGGCACAATCCTGACTCTTCTAAGCTCCCTCAGGATCCACATGAGCTCTGTTTAACATTTACTTGGTATTTACCAGCAAGCCAAGAACTTGCTTCCCTGCTGTAATTTCATTACATTTTACTGCTAAAACCTAATGTAATTTTTTAAATTGCTTGTTAGTAACAAGAAAAATAAAGGCTTTACTTTGTTTCTTACATCTTCATTAACAAATTATGAATTAGCTCTGGAATCACTAACTACCTCTGTTTGCTGTTGTATTGATAGAATGTGTGTACCACAGACACAATTACTTCACTAATTAAGTCCTCTAAAAGTTCCCTAGTCCTAACTAGCTTTCCCTGTGAGGGACAGAAATAACTCAAAAGAGCAATTCAGCCCACAGAATCTTACATGCCTGTCTTGAGGTGGCATACATAGTCTTTTAGAGATGCCTGACTGCCTGCCTTCAGAAAACCTGGCTAGTAGGGAAGGTTGGATATATTCTGGGCTACTGAACACCCTGCTCTCACTCCTCTCTATTAAGGGAAATGAGCTGGGGCACAATGCATGACTTTTGTAGAATATGGAATACATGTCCTTGATGTTTTTTGTGGGGGTTTTGTTTGTTTTGTTTTTACACTTTCTAAATAATGTTTTAATATTTAATTTTGATTCCAGGAGTTTTAAGGGCTTGAGATCGGCCTAGTCATGAACATGCTTCTTGATACAACAGAATCCTCTTTAATATCGTCATTGATGATCTGGATGAGGGGATTGAGACAGTCATCAGCAAATTTGCAGATGACACCAAGTTGGGAGCAGATGTTGGTCAGTTAGAGGGTAGAAAGGCTTTGCAGAGGGACCTTGACCGAATGGACAGATGGGCAGAGTCCAATATGATGGCATTCAACAAGTCCAAGTGCCAGGTGCTACACTTTGGCCACAGCAACCCCATGCAGAGCTACAGGCTGGGATCAGAGTGGCTGGAGAGCTGCCAAATAGAGAGGGACCTGGGAGTGCCGATTGACAGCCACCTAAACATGAGCCAGCAGAGTGCCCAGGTGGCCAAGAAGGCCAATGGCATCCTGGCCTGCATCAAGAATAGTGTGGTCAGGAGGAGCAGGGAAGTCATTGTGCCCCTGGACTCTGCATTGGTTAGGCCACACCTTGAGTACTGTGTCCAGTTCTGGGCCCCTCAGTTTAGGAAGGACATAGAAACACTTGAACGTGTCCAGAGAAGGGCAACAAGGCTGGGGAGAGGCCTTGAACACAAGCCCTGTGAGGAGAGGCTCAGGGAGCTGGTGTTGCTTAGCCTGGAGAAGAGGAGGCTCAGGTGAGACCTTATTGCTCTCTACAACTACCTGAAGGGTGGCTGTAGCTGGGAAGGTGTTGGTCTCTTCTCCCAGGCAACCAGCACCAGAACAAGAGGACACAGTCTCAAGCTGTGCCAGGGGAAGTTTAGGCTGGAGATGAGGAGAAAGTTCTTCCCAGAGAGAGTTGTTCACCACTGGAATGTGCTGCCCAGGGAGGTGGTGGAGTCACCATCCCTGGAGGTGTTCAAGAGGGTATTGGATGTGGCACTTGGTGCCATGGTCTAGTCATGAGGTCTGTGGTGGCAGGTTGGACTTGATGATCTTTGAGGTCTCTTCCAACCTTGGTGATTCTGTGATACTGTGAAAGAAGTTGCAAGGAGATGAGCTTTTAAAACTTGGCTTTTAAAAGCCAAGGAGTAGAAATGTTTTGGGGGTTTTATCCAAAACAGTTCTGAATTTAGGGAAACACTGCAATGTTTTGACTTTCAAGGAATCTCTGTTAGTGGTGGTTATGTACATATTAATTTCTTCTGTTCTTTTGGGTTGGTTTTTGGTTGGTTGGGTTTTCTTTTGTTATTTTTTTTTTGGTTGGTTGTTTTTGTTGTGTTGGTTTTACTATTTTTTCTTTTTCTCCTGTTCCACTCCCCCTCCACATAGCTCAGATGTTTGGGCCTTCAGAAACTGTTTGGATCTTAATCCAAAGGAAATGACTTAATCTGTCAGTTCTCAAATTTAAGGAAGCTTTTACCATCTGTCCTCAATCTATCATCACCCATGAAGTAACTCCTACGTTGTAAATCCTAACTTGCCTTGGTAATAGCTGACAGGCAGCTCTTAGCATTTAATTCAAAGGTGTCCCTGCCCATGGCAGGGAGGTTGCAGCAGATGATCTCCAAGGTCCCTTCCAGCCTGTGCCACTCTATGATTCTATAATGATGATTTTATGGATTTACCCTAGTTCAAATAAATTTATCTGTTCACCCTAGTTCAGATGTGTGATGCCTTAGAAAGAATAAATGCCTCTGATTTATGGCTAAAATGAGAGAAATACTACAAAATCACTCATTTCTAAGCACAAAATAGGTATTAATGTCTAGTGTAAGGAGTCATTTGGGCTCAGCTCATGAGGTAACTTCACACAGACATGTATGGAACTTCACCTACATCCAGGCATGGTGTCCATTCATGCATGATGGCCTTTTGGGGGGGTTGCCTACACTTTGCCACACTTTGGGTATATGCTGGTAGAGCACCTAAAGTATTTTGCTGTCACCCTGATGAGCAAGTTTCAACCTTGCTTAGACTGGCCTAACAACTGTTATCTAGCCTAACTTTGAATTTTACAAGACCTTGGTGGGTGTTTTTTTAATGTTTGGTTATTTGCCTTTGCTAAGAAGAGTTCTGTGTATACAGGAAATGTAGAAGTAAGGTATGGGAGGAATTAATTTCTCTCTATTAAAAAGAAAAAAAAAAAAAGGACAGAAAACTTCAGACTCATTTAGTTCTGCAGGTTTTACTTCCATTGCTGGTATGACTGCAGTATCTGTTCCAATACTGATTTCTTGTAGAGTTGTACTTTCTTACTCCCAGTGCAGTTTTCCCTCTCTTAAAAGCCTGCCTAGCAATTTCCCTAACCTTTCTGAGTTTCCACAGGAGTTTTTGACTCTCTCTGTTGTTCTCTTTGTCCTCTTCTCAGTCCTCATTCTTGTCATTTTACTTTTAAAATACAGTGACCAGATATAGAAATGTTTTGCTTGTGGTAACATTGCGCTGTATGAATAATTTCTTCACATTTACATTTGCATTTGACATCTCTGTCTGCATGCAGGAATTTTATTTGCCTCTACAAATTGCTCTTAGGTTCTCTAGCAGAGGGCTCTCAGCTACCACAGCTTGCATTCAGTCACTATTTTCTTGATCAGTGCTTTCTGTCTTTTTTGCTTTGTGAGTGTTTTTTCCTTTTCATTGCTGGTTTTATCTCTTAGCTTCTTACCTAGATATATCTGAACTTTGAACTGCTCCTCTAGTTTTATTCAATAAAAGAAATTAGATGTGGAAATAACTCTGGGACTAAGTCTAGCATCTGCTCTGTTTTAGTTACGCTGAGCAACTTGGGCATTCTGCACAGGTGATGCATTTTGATGCATCTTGAAGGCAACCAGGATGTCTTCAGTGGAGAAAATAGTAATCCTATAGATACCAGAATCAGATGCCTTATGTTAACAGGGTTGTTTTTAACTGCATGTTACTGCCCTAGGCTACACATCAAAATGAATGTTCAATCCAAGGGAAATTGAGAAATGTTTCCCTTTATACACCGAGATCCCCAGCTGTGCTCCCTGCCTCACTGCTGTTGCTACAAAGGAATGTTCATAAAACCACACCTGTGTTACCAGAATCAACAGATAGTGCCTGTCTCACGTGTGTGTGCATATATGTAAGGAAAACCAAAGTGACTGTGGCACACACAACCCCTCACAAGGCATGCTCATAAAATAGAAAGGCATCTATTGATCTACAGCCCTCTGTCCTACAGCTCTGTATACAGAAGATCTTACCCCTTGCAGCAAGCAAAAGACACATCAGCAGGCAGCACTGCTGATACATGACAAGCCTTTACTTTGCTTAAGGCACCTTTGGAAAGTGACAGTCTTATTGTTTATAGTGCTGGTATTTACTAACATTTCCACTGGGGTATGATCAAAGTCTTGTTTTCTAAGGTATTTCTGTATCTTATAGATGGGAACATGTAGAGAAATATAATCCCTGCTTTTACCTGGCTGCTGCTTTGATGCAAACCAAATAGTCACCTCAGCAGTAAATCCCACGCGGAGACCAGAAATGGGCCAGGGTGTAAACCCTAAATACATTGTTGATGCTCTCCTGACTGTCCTGTGGAGGCTTTCTGTGTTCTTAATTCATGTTGAGTATGACTTGTACTTCTGAGATCCCTGAACTTCAGCAGTATAGCTGTGAGCTGGTGCACAATAGCTGGAGTGTGGATTGCTGGTTCTGTGTTGTTTGACTAAACAAAGTATAGATATAGCCAAAGAGAGCAAGAGACAAAACATCAACAGTTTGGGAATCTAACACTCATCCAAATTCCAGCTAATTTCAATAAAACTAAAAATGCCTGCAGTGTGCATTCCTGCTCTAAGCTTAAGCTATCTTTCCTCTAAGCAGAGATAAATAGGTACTTCTGGGGTGTTACACATGTGACCTAGTTGAGATATTGTTTTAGGATAAGATGAATTGCAACCTAGCAGTGCTATTTCTACCCCTTCAGTATAATGGGAAAAGACACAACTACCTCAGATACAGATCTCAACCATTAGTCCTGCACAACAAAGCCTGGATGAGGCACTTAGTGCCACGGTCTAGTTGATTAGATAGGGTTGGGTGATCTGTTGGACTTGATGATCTTGGAGGTCTCTTCCAGCCTGTTGATTCTGTGATTCTGTGATGTAAGCCTGTACAGAGAGGCCAGACTGAGGCAGAAGTTGTGGATTTATTGCTGGCATATTCCAAGTGCTGAACTTATCTTCTAAATGAACTCCCCCCACCAACCAGCCTGTGCAGCACCCCTAATGCTGGACAGCAGTGGTGTCACAGGCCTATAGCACTATGCCACTGGGGCAGAGCAGTGGCCCAAATCGTGATGTGCCACTGTCATTTCTGGGGTGACGGAGTGTGCAATTTGCCTTTGAGAATGCTGGGCTTTGATGCTTTAGGTGCAGCCATTCGTAATCCAGCAGAGTCATACATTAGGTATTACTCTGTTTTTATAATAAGTTTAAGCTATTTCATCCTGGTATCCTGCTTCAGTGCTCTTCCTGCATTATTTAATTTACATTTCAAGCTTTGTTAGAAGGAGAGGTAACTGACAAATTGTCACCAATAAAGATAATCTAGATGAAGGGTACCACAAAACTCCCATTTTGAACAGGATAGGAGTTAATTAAGTTCAGATATCCCATCAGGCATACATTAGACATTGGTTTATACATCTGCTTGATGTAAATGCACTTATGCCCTCTATCCTTATCAACTTAATTGACCATTCACACTCTTTATTATTCAGATGGACTGTGAAGCTGCAAGAAGTTGCTCCCTATGCCCAGCAATGCAAAGACCCAAGTCTCTATATTATCTGCTACTCCCTTATTGATGGAGATTATGCTAAATTTGGCTTTCAGTAGAAGCCTAGAATGTCTCCACATACATCTTGTGGGATAATACTGGACAGATTGCCACTTCCAAGGACTTTCTGTCCTTGCTGATGCTTCACATGCTCTTTTAAGTGAAAGGACTACCCTGTGAACAGTGCATTTATTCTATTAGTGTGATTACTCTCCCTTTAAGTGAGTTCCAGTGTGATGGGCACAGGCCTGTTCACAAACTGATAAGCAGATACTAATCAGTTACAACACATAGTAACAGTAAATCATAAATTCATCTAACACAAATACCATTCTATAAAGTTAAAATTAAGCAATTAACTTCCCTGCTCTTCACCAACCTACTGAAAGCTCCAAGTGCAGTCTGTTCAGGGTTACATGGCTGTGGACTTCACACATTATGTGTCCTATGAAAAGAACTGAGGATACTTTTGTTTTTGAAAGGCCTTTCCTGAAGGTCACCTTGCTAAAATGATGGTTCCTATTATTCCCTTTTTATATTATTTTAATAAATCCTGTAAATGGGGATGAAGGCTTAGTAGCAGCCTTTGCCTCAAGGTGCTTGTCTTTTTAAAGACTTTTTTGCTGTCATAACACATTGACCAATTCCTCTGGAGTCAGTAGGAAATAGATTCCTTCAGAATCTCTTCAATTTAGATTAAGTTATATTCTATGTACAAAACATCAGTCTCATCAGCTTTTCCAGAAGTATAATACCTCAGAAGTTGATACGTTTTGTGAAGGACAGGATCAAGTGGCCACTTTTCTGCAAGTCCTTTTGTCTTTTGTCTAACTGTAACCTCATTTGCAGTCCCCCAGCTCAAACTGAACCTCCCTGTTCTGTGTGACTGCAGGTCCTCTCACCACTGAAATTACAAACCTTGTTGGAGTGTGAAGTGGCTCTTGTCTCCTAAGGAGACTACAGTGACCCAGTTAAGATTGTGTATGTTAATATGGTCATGAGAGGACATTTATCTCAGACCTAAATGTCATGAGCTACAGCAGAAATACCAGAACTGTTTTGCAGCACCCACATGCTTTTAATACGGTAGCATTTTAATACAGACAAAGAATGAGCAAACAGGAATGAAAAGTCTTCCAATACTGGCCCAGGGCTACTCAGAATATGATTTTTTTCCTGCATCAGCTGCTCTGGGCAAGGTCAAGAAAATCCATATTTGCACTATGTGGTCTAAAAAACCCAGATAACTCTGATTGAGGTCTGTCTGTGTGCAACCTGCACTCTCATGCAACACCTTCTATACCCTCAGCATCAGTGGATTGGGTCTAGCTGACTCTTCAATATTTCCTGGAACTGGAAGAATGAGTTTGTGGGCCAGGTCTGTCTCACAGACTGTGTTAGAATGCTACCCTTGCGCTGAATATTTACTAAATATCCAGGGCAACAGAGCTAATGTTTACAAAGAATAAATCAAACAGGGTGTGCCAATAGGCCTCCATTTTGGCTTCCATGTTGATGCTCTCACTTAAACAGCAGCCATCATTCTGGACCAGGCTTGCCTGTGCAATGCAAGTCTGCATGGCTGTTCTTGTGTTCTCTTTGCACAGGTTTTCGTGTCTGTATAACACAAGAAAATGCAGCTCCAGACTGGGCAGGGATTACAAGATAGAGCCTTACAATGTATAGCAGCTAAGGAAACCAAACAAATGCACAGCAGAGTATTCTTCCTCTGAAAACACTTGTGGTATCTCAGTTTCAGGTGTTTCTAGAAAGCTTCAGGGCTTTATGTTTTCACATAAAATATATTCAAGGGACTGAATTCTTGGATCTTTATCAGGAAAACAGATTAGACCCTCAATACAGTGTGCAGGCCTACAAGGAATTTTGAGCTCACCATTGTAGCCATTTTCATGGTCTTACGCTTCCTGTAAAGAGGACTGCAGTAAATGACCCTCTTCCAGTACTCTTAGAATTCACACTAAGGGAGGGAAAAAAGAAACCCCACCAACAAAAAAAGAGTTAGAATTTTTTGCTTCCAAGTTGTTTAAACAAGATGATTGTTTGGCTTCATTTCTTAAATCTGATGTACACTCCTGATTGTTCCAGATCTTCAGAGCTAGAACTTTACGGTAAGAAGAATAGTGCCTTGTTAATCTTTGACCATTATCCCTTCCCCTCCAGCCAGATGGCTCCTGCAGATGCCTGCATGCAGAGGTTATACATTCTAAAGAGAAGCGGAAGGAATGGGATTTCATCCCTGGCAGGAAAATAAACAAATAAAACAAACCAAAAAGCAAAGCAAGAGGAAAGCAAAATTCCAGAGCATAAGAGTTTTCTACAAAGAAAAGTTTGTGAATCAAATTAAGGAACAGCTGCATAAAATACTAAAGAGTCCTTCCAAGTAGATGCAAAAAGAATTATTCTTCTTTGCTAGAGCTACTTAGGCAGACCTTTGAGAAAAGCATGGAACACTTTTAGCTAATTCAAAGCAAAAAACCTTCACGTAGTCCCCCATCTGTTACCTCAAACCCATCATTTCACTTGGTCCTGTGGAGATAGGGACAAAATCACTAACATGAAGGAAATGATTTTTAAAATAGATAGAAAATCAAATAATGACTTCAGTGGTGGCTAGCAGATTGGCTCCCATCTTATCATGAATCTTCTATGTACTAAATTCCTGCGGCAGTGGTAGACCAGGCTTGAGGAACACAATCTGCATGACTTTTGTATCACAGGGAGGATAGAGGATCCTTTCTCTCCTTGTTAGGTCTGACAAAAAGCTCATGTACAAGTCCTGGTCCTGCTGGTAAGTTTAAGCCACAATGGAATGAAGTTTTTGGTGTATTTTGCTGTGACTAAATAACAGCATATTGAAGCACAACACTTTCCAAGAAATCCAGCCTGCTCTGAATTCCAAGAGGCTTGCTGGAGGCTGCGCTAATCCAACCGTTCTCCTAGACAGAAATTCCATTAGCACTGCATGTATTCAGAAAAATATTTAGGTATAATTATGTGAGCAGGACTGCCCCTGATTTAACTGGCTGCACTGTCCCTTTAAAATGTGTGCAGTGAGAACATACGGATGAAACGCTGTCACTTCACACGCTGGGTGACGGGAGCTTTGAGGAACATTTCAGTCTCGCAGCCTGTCTCTGGCTGCGGCACTGCGAGCAGGTCTCTGTCGCGCTTGGATCGCGGCACCAGCGTTTTGCAAATGAAGACATTTTGGGTTCCTGTACTTGGTAGGGCAGCAGAAGTGAGGTTATCTCTTTTGCACTCAAGATCTTGCATCGGGAGAAATGATTGACATTGGCACAAGCCCTCATGCTGCCGTTGGTGGGGAGTGTTAGCTATGGAAGCAGCTGTTCTGTTACCCCCACGTACTGCAGGAGGTGTGCTGTGGGGGGCAGGATTAGTCTGGTTTCATTCTGTACCTTCATCCTCCTCGGTAACCAGTTTCATAGTCAGAGCATCTTTTCTGGCACTTCCATGCTCCCAGTGCCATAGCACACAGCTTAGCAAGTGCAGATATCATCTCCTATCCTGTTTCATCTCAAGCATGAGAGAATCATCCACTAATTTTAGGCACAATTTCAACCTCTACACTGGGTAATTTTTTTTCTTCTTTCCCATGGCACTTGGTAAAATTCCATGCCATGCCTCTCTTCAAGCCAGTGGTTAAGATTTCTGCTTTCTAGTGGATTTGGTTTTCATCTTCCTGGTGTAAATACAAAGTGAAAAAAAGGCAATAGGTGTCATAGATAAAGTTTCAAACTATTCATCTGTGTTTGTTCCACTGTCCTAACTAAAATCACTTTAGAGCCATAGAGCAGGGACAGATACCATGCTTTACTGCTAGAACAACAGTGTTAACTCCCATTGGTTTCACTGACCTGAATTGTAGCTTTTGGACAAAAACTGACCTCACATTGCCTTTCAGGGTCAAGGCAATGGAACTCAACATTTTAAATGCCAGAATTCTCTGTCAAAAATCAAAACCCAAGTAAAAATAATCACCTTCAGGAGCCATTCAGGATGTAATTTCACTTCATAGGAGTAGGACACAGAGCAGCCCATAATAAGGTGATGGCACTATCAAAGAATAAATGCGAAAAATGGAGACATACTATTCTACACCTATAAAAAACGTCTCAATCAACCTCTCATCTTGTGTTCCTTCTTCCTTACACCAAATTCCTCTGCTGAAATTTGCACTAAAGCTTTACTCCTTGCCCACTAGCAAGGACTAGGAGCAGGACCAATGCCAAGGATGAGGGATAGTGAAGAAAACCAAATGGAGGTGTTAATGAACTGGTGAGCAGCACAAAGCCAGCTCACATCTGACTTGTTCCCTTCACCAGTGATGCCTGAGAACTTGCTGTCTTTGTAACCTTATGAAACAACATACTTCTGTAGCCACATAACCTTACAGCTCCTTTTATAATTAGTGTTATTACATAGAACCTAAGCTTACACAAATGCCCCTAGTGACATGATTAACTTCAGAGGTACTAGTCAGCAGGAGTCACTCACAAAGCATAAACTAATTAATGTTTGAGGACAAGGATAGGACGAGAGAGGTCGCCCATCTGACGTGCTTTTGAGGATTGCCAAGTAAAAATGGGAAGGAAGCAGAACACAGCATCTTCAGGGAGTGATTTCAGCAGCAGCTGGAGAATCTGTGGTTGCTTTCCTGAATGCTTCTGTGTTCTTGGTTTTCACTTCTTTGGTCATATATTAAAAGGGGTAAAAAGAAAGTGAAGTACAGATAAGAGAAGGTGACTGAAATCTTTATTCAGAACATTTCAGTCTACCAACAAAATGAATTTACAGAAAGCATTAAATCTATAAAAGCTCACCCAAATCAGATGGTTTATCTGCTACGCTGATATTCAGTTCTGATGAGGTGTTGTGTGACAGAAGAATGAATCTGATATTTTTGTCTCTTCAGATTTCTTCCACTTTTTGCACAGCAGATGACTTTTCTTCTCAGGCCTAGATGCTTCATCCTAATTCTATTATGGTAAGCATCTAAACATGCACTTACATGCTGACCTCTGTGAGAGTTAAACATCTGCTGAATACTTTGCTAAACAAGTATAGTTAATTAATACAAGCCCTAATGCAGTGGGGGTTGTGTTGGTGATGTTCACATTTCATACACAAGGATGGGAAGGTTGGAAATAAAAATAGTGGAACTATGCTGATTTTATTTTAACTGATGATTCTGTCTAGTCTGGTTGCTTTCACTTCTGCATCTGCCAAAGAACTTGCTTGTTCTGTTTCTCTGTTAAATATACTGCAGCCATCTCTGAGTCTCTGTGGTGGACTAATTGTGCTGCTCATGCCTGGGTAGGAGCCTGGGAGATCCTGGTGCAAAGGCCCAGCAGCAGGCCAGCAACTAGCTGTTTACTCTTGTACCCAGCCAGCGGTGAAAGCAGGGGAATGAAGGCAAATGGAGACAGTGTGGTCAGCAGGGAGAACAATGATGTGAACAGGCTGGGAAGAGTTGGGAAACAACAGCTAGTCCACGGGAAGGACACTGTGAGATGAGGTTACAAAACCTGGGCAAAGAATCTGAGTGCTGAAGACTCTCAAATGATCCATGAGCAAGCTGTGGTTGGGATTGCTCTGAGGCAGATCAGGCTGCGAGTCTGGCAAGATATTAGACTGGAATAAGCGAAATGAGAAGGGTAGAAAGGTGGAATCACTTCTTTCAGTGCCACTCAAACAGGATGTCCGTGTAAGAGCTGGTGTCACTCGAGCAAGGAACTGAGGTGTAGAGCAGTGAAGAGGTAAATGAAATGAGCAGTGAAGAGCAAAGTGAGTTTAGAAAGTGCAAGGGTAGTGAATATTCAGTATCATGGAGATGGGAAGCAAATGTTGCCACAACAGGCACAGGAGATCTGTGACCCAGAAGCCATGCTCCTAGGATCCCGAGGATCTTCTGGAGCACTCAGACTAATGCAGACTGAAGAGGAAGTCCACTAAGAAGATAACTATTCCTCCATTGACTTATATTACAGATGCTGGGTGGTAAATTTAAAATCTACATCACTTTTGATCCATACCACAGATGCACAGATTGATCATTGTTTTCATGAAAAGCAAAAAGAATTTTCCCATTCACAGAGCAGCAGCAAACAAGGGCCAATGAGCAACACCCAAATTGCCCAGTCAAGGTGTAGAAAGCTCTGAAAAACAAACAGAATCGAGTTTGCCCAGGCCATCTTAATTTGATCTCAGTGTGCATACACAGCCAGCAATTTTTTTCCAGACTCACAATTTATACAGAAAAGCATCAACTCTTTTACATCTCTTTTTATCTCACCTTCCTGAGTTGTTCTGTGGCAGAAAAAGGATTGTTTCAAGTGTTACTTTGGCACCCAGTGTACATCTATCTTTTGTCTATCATCTCACCCATTTTACTCAAAGCAAATGCAAGCTTATACTTCAATGGCTCCCTTGGCTTCTGTATTTCCAAAATAAATAACAAGCAGGATGTTTATATAGCATACGTGCCCATTAAATGGAATTGTTTTACCTTTTCCTATGGCTTTCTGCTAACAGAAAAACTAATAAATACACATTTGGTGAAAGACAGGCAATGGATCTGAAAGATGCTCTAAGCATGAACTCCTGGCTGAAGTTCTGCTTGAAGTGCAAAAGCTGGGCTTTTTGACAGTGTCTGAGAAGAAGACAAATTTGTAGTGGATAAAGTTGTTGAAGGTCAGTGAGCTGTAGAGATGTTTTTGACAGTCGTAGATGCATTTCTGTTTATTGAATTAGAAGTGACACTGAACAACGTTCTGATACAGGGAAATAACCTATCCCCTTCAGCTTTAAAGTAACAGTACAGGAATGGTCCGAGAAGCCAGGGTAGCTCTAGGGTTTGACCTGATCAAGGGGATCTTGCTCTGGACTAGATGATCTTTAGAGGTCTCTTCCGACCCCTAACACTCTCTGTGTGTATGTGCGTGTGATTTCATTTTCACCTTGCTTCCCTAGTACTCACCTGCCTTTCTATGTCTTATTCTCAAGGCATAGAAAGAGGCAAACCAGCAGACACTAGGCAAGTGTGCTCTTGTGTGTATCATTCACTGGGCAAAATGTGCTCCCTTTAAGCAGGAAGGGCTGTCACTCATATTCACTGTAATAAATGTACTGATGGGTGAGGCTTCTGTCTTTCACACCTTCTCAAAACATTCCTTCTAGTGCATTACCTCTCTATGTGGAGCTCAGGCACTGGTACATCATTGCAGGCTGCTAGAAGACAAACTGCCTGGGTCAGATTGTTACAGAAGCTTTAATCCTTTACAACAAGTTTTCAATACTGTTTACACCAGGGACTTCCTTGTACAAATCCTCTTTACACAAGACAAGAATAACACAGGAAGAAACTATTTGTCTCTGATCTCTGCAAAGAAGGAGAGCAAGTCCAAGTCCTCAGGGGGCTTTCCATCACTTAAACTAACCAGGAGGGGATTAATCAAAGATGTCTTTGCTACATGATGTTCTGCCAGCTTCAAAGCAACAATCACATTGATCAGTGTACACCAGAACAACACTCACAGCATCTTATGTTTTAAGTTGAGGTAGAGCAGAGACTGAAATGCCCACTTTGTTTCATCATTCCTTCTTTCCCATCAAAACAACAGCAGGGAACTGAGATGTCCTGGAATCTAAAGTGAACAGGAGCTCATCCCTGCTTTGTAACAAATAGTGAGCTCTGGGTCTTCCATGGGCATTTTGTGCACTGGTTCCATGCAAGCAAATCTAACCTCATTTTACAGGGCCTTTTCAAAAAGGTCTTGTATGCAAGCAAATTTCATCTTTTTATGGGAGGGTAATTATTCCTGCTCAATTCCACTCTTACCACTGTACAAGTAGTGTTCTCTCCATCCTATCACAATGACTGAAGTGCTGCAGTGGAAATTAACTCTATTGGCATCAATGAGGATAAAAAACGGGTAACCTTTCAGACATGGGTGCTGAATGAAGAAGTCCCCTGGATGTTTTGTAAACAGGATATTTGTAAAGTTCATTATGAAAATGGAAGAAATATTTCGGAGTGAAAAACTACAAATGCATTTTCTTCATAAATCTCGTTTTAAGAAAACCAAGCACAAATATTGCATTAAGATGTAGCTTAGCTTTCTAATGTTTCTGGCAAGTGAACATGCTTTGTTACATTTGAAGGAAATACATGCATTGCAAAATAGACCCCACCTCTAATATTGTGTCCAGTTCTGGTGTCCCCTGCACAAGGACGACACAGAACTGTTGGAAGAAGTCCAGAGGAGGTCACAAAGATAATACAAAGGCTGGAACACCTCTGCTGTGAAGACAGGTTGAGGGACCTGGGGTTGTTCAGCCTGGAGAAGAGAAGACTCCAGAGGTCCTGAGATAGAAAAGAGAAGAGAAGAGAAGAGAAGAGAAGAGAAGAGAAGAGAAGAGAAGAGAAGAGAAGAGAAGAGAAGAGAAGAGAAGAGAAGAGAAGAGAAGAGAAGAGAAGAGAAGAGAAGAGAAGAGAAGAGAAGAGAAGAGAAGAGAAGAGAAGAGAAGAGAAGAGAAGAGAAGAGAAGAGAAGAGAAGAGAAGAGAAGAGAAGAGAAGAGAAGAGAAGAGAAGAGAAGAGAAGAGAAGAGAAGAGAAGAGAAGAGAAGAAGAGAAGAGAAGGAGAAGAGACGAGACCAGGTTGGAAGAGACCTTCAAGATCATCGTGTCCAACCCATCATCCAACACCACCTAATCAACTAAACCAGGCAACCAAGCACCTTATCAAGTCTCCTCCTGAACACCTCCAGTGATGGTGACTCCACCACCTCAGATAAGCTGCCTTCCAATACTTTAAGGGATCCAACAGGAAGGCTGCAGAAGGACTTTTCCTAAAGGGTGTCTAGAGACAAGACAAGGGGGAATGATTTGGAGCTGAGGGAGAGAGATGTGATCTTAGGAAAAAGTTCTTTAGTAGGAAGGTGGTGAGACTCTGGAATAGGCTGCCCAGGGATGTTGTGGCTGCCTCCTGCCTGGGGGTGCTGAAGGCCAGCTTGGATGAGGTCTTGAGCAGCTGGGTCTTGTTAAGAGGTGTCCCTACCCATGGCAGGGAGGTTGGAGAGACAATCTCTGGGGCCCCTTCCAACCTGAGCCATTCTAGGGTTCTGTGAAACCCTTAGCCATTTTCATCATTAACTTTTCATAAAATCTAGCTTTCTCCACAATGGGTTAGAAATGTTTCAAGAAAGACTCTTGGCATTAGAACTTCCAGAAAAAAACAAGTAGCATCTTCTGGGTGATGCGTATCATTTTGAGGGGGCATCAGGGAAGGGGTTTTATGGAGACAAAAAAAAAGGCGACCTTCATCACAGGACAACCATAATCTGCTGCCTACAAGATTCAGTTGGGTCTTATGGATAGATCTAGTTTCTGATTTACATAATTAAGAAAAGGGCATTTCCTGTTAGTATCTTGCAGTCTAGCCAGGGCCCTTTATCATCATCCCATAGATAGCTAATCTCCACCTTTCTAATGCATTAAGTGTTTAATTATTTATACAAACAGAAACAGAAGCAAGAAGCATTCTTGCCCTTACATGTGAGCAGATTATCCAGGCTGTTCCTGCATTTTTCCATCTCTCTTTGCCTCTTTTTTTTTCTTCCCCCCCCCTTGTAAAACTTAAAAATATTTCAGTTCTGCACCAATATTGTATGAAACCAAATGGCAACAACAGAAAACTTTTCACTTCAGTGGAGTTTCTTTGCTATAGATAATGAAGCTATTCCTGAACTCCTAGACGAATGGGAAGGTGAAGCTGAGAACAGCATCACAGACTTTTTGTAGTCTTTGTTAAAAGTGATAGCACTTATTTATTAATTTAATAATGAGATGTACTCATTTCCTCTTCTGCTGGTCTGAGAGGATGGCAGAACAAACTCTAACAGAGTAGCAGCTGCAGCTCTGGCTGCCGTTTCCCATGAGATACAATTGCTGCCTTCTGCCCCAAAGGGTGTTTATTGCCCAGGCAGTGGTTACAGCACAAAAGGACAAGACACTGCTTGTCATTTACACTCATTGCCTGCCATGTTTGATTCTCTTTCTAACAAGTCTGATACTTCTTAGTAGTCCACTGCCAGTTCTGGGCTCTCCACAGACATTCTTGTCCAGTCTTCTCAATGCCCAGTCTTTTGCTGCCCCTTGTCTTGTGGAAAACTCTCCCTTCAGGATGTCTTTGTCTGTGATGACTGGAGGAAATTTTTTCTGTGCTTTAAGAATGCCTTCGTGAAGTAGAGCCAGCCTCTGCCATCATCCTGTTCTCTGCAGCTGCTGAACCAGTCGCCAGAACAGCAATGAAATCAACTGAGCTACACCCTGAACAGAAGGAGTTGTTCAAGACCCCAGCAGAGTTAAACCCCTTGGGAAATGTGGAAGGCAACTGGAGGAAGTTTAAAAGGAACAGAAAGCAATGGGCAGCAGCAAAAAGGAAGACAGAAGGCAGCCTTGTTTCTGACAGTGGGTGGTTTTGAACTGCTTGATGTTTTAATGGTTTTCAGTAGCTCAAGCAGAGAGACTAACTCTGAAAGTGCAGTACAACATTCAAGGAGTACTTCACACTCCACATAAAAATGAAGAATGTGAAGCACAATTTTCAGACAGACTCAAGAAAAAGGTTCACAAGAATTTGAGGAGGAATTTGTACAATTTTGAGTTGTACAAAGCTATTTTTCTGTTTTGGAGTTAACTGGATCCTTAAAATATGACTGAATTATGGGACTGTATAGGGCAATGCACACCAAAAGAGTCTACTGAAAGATTCAGAACTCGCCATTGATAAAGTAATTTTTTTTCCAGGCCAGAGAAATTGTCTGCTGAAGAACTTGAGCTGTGGTAAGTGCTTGCACATGTTAGAGGTGATCAAAGATCTGAAGAATACAAGGCTGGATACCTGAGGCATGGAGACATCTGGAGCTGTTCTCAGTTAAGCCCACAATGGTGATTCACAGGAGCTGGAAAACTACAAAGCCCATGTTGGTGATATGTCAGTGGGTAAGAGCTCCTCATGCCAACAGGGGAAGCACAGCTCAAACAAAGATAATGGTAACATTTGTAGTTTAGAGGGACTCTTCCCCTATGAAGGTCTCGGGTGCCTTGGTGCTTGAGACTGATCTTTCTTTGACCTTTTAGAAGTGGAATCATCTAGAATAAACCTGAGTCCAATGAAATATGCAGTGCAGGTGAGAAACAGGCCCCATCAGATGGTGAATTCAATGAATGACAGGATACAGATCCAACTTTGTTGAAGAAGCCTAGAAGATGAACTTTGGTCGTAGAAAAGTTGTCAAAAGAGCTTCAGAAGCCATCCGTCTTTCCAAATGTGTGTCCTTAGGTCACAGTCAATGGACACATTGTTCTGAAAGTTGTACAAGAAGTTGAAGATCTGGGATGAATAAAAGCATTGGTCATTGCAGAAAAGCAAGGGGGAACACGTCACTTGAGCAGAGCCAAAGAGCTAAAATATGCAAAATATTCTTCACTGTCTTCCAGAACAGAAATGTTTTGAGTGATGTTTGATGTCACACTGTTTTTATATGCTTCTCCTGTCTGATACCTCCCACGAGTAGATGAGGCTGGAGTCAGTTCTAGAACTGAAGTAGGCACTTACCTTGTGAAGAAAGAAAGGTGCTCACCTTTCTTAGCTGAAAAGTGAACTGAAGCTGCTGAGAACATCCTAGACATAGATCTACTAACATAACATGTCTGAGAAAAGATATTTGAAGGCCACATTTTCAGTCTGAAGCATATCTCAATACTATGCAGGACTTCAAAAGACATGCCAAAAAAGTAATTCCAAAGCAGCTTCCTTGTTTTCTGGTGGCACTTACTGTGCTTTACACTGAATTTTGCCAGAAAGAATGTCAGCTATTTTACAATGCCAAATTATGTGACCATGCAGCCTTTAATTTAATTTAATAGGAAAAGTCTTGGATTATCCATGCAATGATTATCCATGCAATTATTATCCATCTAAGTAAAAATTCCCAGGCTGTCAGAAGTCTCAGATGATAAAAGGAGGCTTTTTCCTCCTTGGCCAGTTCTGATAAGTGAATGGGTGTCATACATGACCTCTGTATATTTAGTTCTTCAGAATAAGCTTTTTAGAATCATAGAATCAACAAGGTTGGAAAAGACCTCAAGGACCTGTCACCCAAGACCTCATGCGCACTAGACCATGGCACCAATCCCCTCTTGAGCACCTCCAGGGACGGTGACTCCACCACCTCCCTGGGCAGCACATTCCAATGGCTAACAACTCTCTCAGTGAAGAACTTTCTCACCTCCAGCCTAAACTTCCCCTGGTACAGCTTGAGACTGTGTCCTCTTGTTCTGGTGCTGGTTGCCTGGGAGAAGAGACCAACCCCCTCCTGGCTACAGCCTCCCTTCAGGTAGTTGTAGAGAGCAACAAGGTCTCCCCTGAGCCTCCTCTTCTCCAGGCTAAACAATCCCAGCTCCCTCAGCCTCTCCTCACAGGGCTGTGCTCCAGATCTCTCCCCAGCCTCGTTGCCCTTCTCTGGACATGTTCAAAAGTCTCAATGTCCTTCTTAAACTGAGGGGCCCAAAACTGGATACAGTACTCAAGGTATGGCCTAACCAGTGCTGAGTCCAGGGGCACAATGACTTCCCTGCTCCTGCTGGCCACACCGTTCTTGATGCAGGCCAGGATGCCATTGGCCTTCTTGGCCACCTGGGCAAACTGCTGGCTCATGTTCAGATGTCTGTCAATCAGAACCCCCAGTTCCCTTTCTGTTTGGCAGCTCTCCAGCCACTCTGACCCCAGCCTGTAGCACTGCATGGGGTTGTTGTGGCCAAAGTGCAGCACCCGGCACTTGGACTTGTTGAATGCCATCATGCTGGACTCTGCCCAGCTGGTCAAGATTCCTCTGGAGAGCCCTGCCACCCTCTAACAGATCAACATCTGTTCCCATCTTGGTGTCATCTGCAAATTTGCTGATGACTGACTCAATCCCCTTATCTAGATCATCAGTGAAGATATTAAACAGAAAGGGGCCCAGCACTGATCCTTGGGGCACACCACTAGTGACTGGCCACCAGCTAGATGTGGCACCATTCACCACCACTCTCTGGGCTCGGCTCTCCAGCCAGTTCCTAACCTAGTGCAGAGTGCTGCTGTCCAAGCCATGGGCTGACAGCTTGGCCAGCAGTTTGCTGTGGAGGACAGTGTCACAGGCCTTGCTGTGGTCCAGATAGACTACATCCACAGCCTTCCCAACATCCACCAGGAGGGTCACCTGATCATAGAAGATCAGGTTGGAGAGGCAGGATCTGCGCTTCCTAAATCCGTGTTGGCTGGACCTGATCCCTTGGCCGTCCTTCAGGTGCGCGGTGATTTTCCTACCCTTTTCCTACCCTTTTCCTACCCTTCCCTTACAAATTCTATCATAAAATATGGTAATCCATAAACTCTATGTCCTTATGTGTTGTATGCAGGGTTTGTATTAAACAGCTGTGAAAGCATAATAAATCCTGTGCACATGGCTGGAAAATAAAATATAGGAAAACTGCACCCCAAGACTGGAAAGCTTTGCTTCCAAAGTAGCCCTGGAGGTAGAGCATGGCCCTCAGGCTGGGAGCAGCTAATGACTGCAGACTGGAGTGCAATCCACAGCTTCCAAGCTAGATTTGAATTTGAGCTCCTGAGTTTGTAACTATAAAGCTAACTACCCTGCTAACAACCCACAGAGACCAGATGGCCCTGTAATTGCTCGGGAATGTTTGTGTGCACTCATTTCCAAGGTGTGGCTGCTGATACACACTTATGTATGTGTGATTATACCTATCTAAACTTACAGAGACAAAAAGGGATTTTATTAAAAGATGGGAAAATTCCTCAAGTTCCATGAAGCTTTTATGAAAAAGCATCTCTGTTGTGATCTCTTGCTCTCTCCTTGAGAGACCATGCGGAGTATCAATTAGACCAAAGAAGTGATACTCGAGGAACATGGCTCTCTTTTTCACCTGCTTGTGGTGTGAATTTGCACAGCTCACAGTGAGATGTGTATTTGTGGGAGCCACTGATAAGCAGTGGGGAACAGCAATGGCTTGCAGCACAGCTAGACCTGGGTAAGGGCATCTGGTCAAATGGAATATGAGAAGGAGCAAATTAAAACACTTCTAAGTCATAGAAATCATCTCCAGACATCCATGCTGCTGCCTTGTGGGCCATGTTCTTTGTAGACAGCTGCTGAATTCAGACAGGTGATCCCCAAATTGATCAGTAAAAGGTAGTTGTCGGAGCTGAGTCACTCCCTGGAGTTGTCTACACTGAATAAAGGGAAAATGTAGGAAGACTATGCTCCTGATTTAATACCTTTTGGTAGGTAATAGTGGGTGAGATGAATATGAGTTCAAATTAATTTAGATGGAGAACTCACACAGCTCTCACTTATGCAGCCCTGTAATTTGCCCACTAGTTGAACTGTTGGAAATCCATCTGCCATCTTTTCTCCTTGTGTAAACTTATAAAACATCCTGGAGGGAAAGGGATCATTTATAACACAATTTTGGTTGATTGCAATGATTTTTGCAATGAAGGCCCATAGAAATCTTAATTTATATTTTGTCATATGCATTGCAGTGGTTGCTAGGTGCTGTTTAACACCTAAGACTACATTTAATCTACAGCCAAAGTTGGAAGGATTTTATATAGGGAAAGAAAAAAAGACAATAGGAGACTGTCTCTCTTTGCCTGTCCTCTACCTGGTTGCAGATAGAGGAAAGCTACATGCAGGGCCTTGGTAGAAAGACCAATTTCATCTATCTGTCCTATGTGATCCTGCTCTGGCAGGGGCAGTTGGACTGGATGATCTCTGGAGGTCCTTTCCAACACCTAACATTCTGTGATTCTGTGCATGGTGCATAAAGAGTGACTGGAGAGGAAAGGATAACAATTCGCATCTTAGTGTTGCATTCCAGAATGAGTACCCTTACTCTGTTGCTCCAGACAAACAAGCTCATGTCTGTATCACTCAAGTGGAAAGCTGTATGCAGTAGGTTAGTCATGTCCATACTGCCTGGATGGTGCAGCCTCCTGAGTAAAACTGTCTTCTGGCTCTTTTTTGCTAAGGAAACAACTTGGTTTGCAACATACATGCAGAGCTGTTTGCAGCATACATGCAGTGCAGATGACTTGGAGACATGTGCCGTGAAGTGAATGAGGCACTGAACCCACCTGACAGTATAGAGGCACAGGATGAAATCACTGAGATTTGGTTAAGCTTCTTTTCCCAAATATAAACTTCACAGGGTTTAATTTCCAGAAATGTTCATTTTTCTGATAGCTGCAACAGAGGCAGCATGAATCTGTGCATTCATTACCTGCAGACAGCAGCTTGGCTTTTATACAGTGACTCATTGAAGCCTGAGGTCACTGAGTAGGAAGATTTCAAAGACCTGCTATGGAAGCACAGTCCCTGTCAGGAATTTTTGATATAGATTATCTCTACCTTGTGCAGTTGAGCTCCTGACAAAGTGATTTCACAGGAGATCTTTATATATATTTAAAAGGTGATTCACTCAGCCTTGGAGACAACAGACATTGAAGGCAGTCGACTACAACACTGGAAAATCACTCCATGGTACTAAATACTTTTTTTGTGACTGACAGAATCATTATTTTTTGGTGTGCACTGTAGTTCCTCTGTGTCATGCAAGCACTCATTACCCTATACTTTGTAAGGTTAAAAATCTCTACTGGATAATATAGGGAAAATGAAGCAGCCAGGGTGACAATTAATGGACCTCAGAAGGTTTTGAGGTTCCACCAGGACAAATGCAGCTGGGTTTGAAAGTTTTCACCCCTTACCTGCAGAAGAGAGGACTCCAGGAGGGTCTTAGAGCTGTGTTCCAATACCTTAAGGGATCCTACAGGAAGCCAGCAGAGGGACCTTTCATGAGGGTGTCTAGAGACAGGACAAGGGGGAATGGTTTGAAGATGAGAGAGAGCAGGGTTAGACTGGATCTGAGGAAGAAGTTCTTCAGTAGCAGGGTGTTGAGACTCTGGAACAGGCTGCCCAGGGATGTTGTGGCTGCCTCCTCCCTGGGGATGTTGAAAGACAGGTAGGATGAGGCTTTGAGCAGCTGAGTCTAGTTGAGAAGTGTCCTTGCTCATGGTGGGAGGGATGAATAGAATAGAATAGAATAGAATAGAATAGAATAGAATAGAATAGAATAGAATAGAATAGAATAGAATAGAATAGAATAGAATAGAATAGAATTAACCAGGTTGGAAGAGATCTTTGAGATCAAGTCCAACCTTTATTAGAATAAACCTTTATTAGAATAAACCAAACCAGGTTGGAAGAGACCTTCAAGATTATCGTGTCCAACCCATCAACCAATCCAACCCACCCAAACAGCTAACCCATGGCACCAAGTACCCCATCAAGTCTCCTTCTGAACACCTTCAATGACGGCGACTCCACCACCTCCCCGGGCAGCCCATTCCATAACCTATCATCCAACACTATCTAATCAACTAAACCATGGCACTGAGCACCCCATCCAGTCTCTTCCTAAACATCTCCAGTGATGGTGACTCCACCACAACCCTGGGCAGCCCATTCCAATGGTCAGTCACTCTTTCTATGGAGAACTTCTTCCTAACATCCAGCCTAAACCTCCCCTGGTGCAGCTTGAGACTGTGTCCTCTTGTTCTACTGCTGGTTGCCTGGGAGAAGAGACCAACCCCCACCTGGCTACAACCTCCCTTCAGGTAGTTGTAGACAGCAATAAGATCTCCCCTGAGCCTCCTCTTCTCCAGGCTAAGCTGCCTCAGCTTCCTCAGCCTCTCCTGATAGGGCTTGTGCTTCAAACCCCTCACCAGCTTTATTGCTCTTTTGTTGGAGTAGATAAGCTCTGAGTTCCTTTCCAACCTGAGCCATTCCAGGATTCTATGATGTAACAATCCCTGATTCTCATTTGCTGTATGAATCATTACCTTCCTACCAGCAACCTTACTTTGGAAGGTTTTCACTTCTGGTTCAGATGTGAGTTGAAATCAATAAATGCTCCCAACTGTCTCTCTCCCTCATCAACGGCTTGGAGATAGAGCTGTTAAGGAATTCACTGACTATGTCCTGACTGAAGAATGTTACTTTTTGAGATATAAAATCTTAATCTGAAGATTTTTTTAATGTTATTGAAGCTTTGGGTGTCTTTAGGCATTGTTCTGTATCAACTGTGGTTTTGTGGTGGGAATCCATTTGCAACTTTACTGCAAAATTACATAACCTATTTTTAACAATCCTCCTGATCACCAGCCAAGTTTCAGCTCTCATGGAATTAGGCTGCAGCTCACTTGACAAAACAAGTCAGGGCTTTGGGGTACTGTTTACCTGGCATGTTGAGTCAGGAATCATGGCATAGCCACTTCTAAACTCCCATGCCAGCTTCTTTCCCTGAACCACTCGGTCTGGGACAGGCTGGATCTGTGGTCTGGACGCAATGATCTTGAAGGTCTCTTCCAACCTGATCTGGTCTATTCCATTCCATTCCATTCCATTCCATTCCATTCCATTCCATTCCATTCCATTCCATTCCATTCCATTCCATTCCATTCCATTCCATTATTTTTCATTACAAATTTAGGCAGAGATGAGGAAGTTTTCCCCCAACTGAAGTAAAACAAAATATCTGCTTTACAAATTCACTGTAAAATATTTTGACCCTCTCTTTACACCAGATATTAAAAAAACCCTCTCAGATTTCTATTGACCTATTTTCAGTTTATGAATTTCTTGCAAATCCCTTTGAAATTAATTATTTATCATCAAGAACCTTATCCTTCTCTCCTACCTGATATTTTCCTTCAAGTGGTATATTTTAACAGAGAAATGGCTTCATTTGCAGTGACATAAGTGGAATTTTACAGAATTCACTGCATTGCCATGGGAACAAATGAGTTTCATCATGGTCAGACTAACTCAGATGAAATAGGAACAAGCCCTAACCTTTGCCCATTCTTCAAGCATACATCAAAAGTGATCTGTTCTGAATGTTCAAAACATTGAGAAGGTTCTTGGGATACACAGGTGGCTTTCTAAAGTTATTTATCTTATTAGGAATGGCAAGAGGCACTTGCTGGTTTATCTGTACCCTTTCACACTTAAAAACTTGAAAAATACTTGGTTTCCTGGCTGCAAAGAATAATTAACAGTTTAGAGAGGGAGCTGGGAAGGAAGGCTCTTCTTTTTGAAAAGACTTCCTCTGGACTCACTCCATGAGCTCTGTCTCCTTCTTCTGCTGCGGATGCCAGGACTGGACACAGTATTAGAGATGGAGGTCTCACAAGGGCAGAGTAAAGGGGCAGAATCAGCAAACAATACTATGGTCCTTATCTGATTCTTGCATCACTCTTTAGATCCTCAGTTGAATATAACTGTGTTAAATGTACAGTGCTGGGATCGAGGCTCTGCAAAGTGTGGAGACTGCTGGGCCCCCATGGAGGCTAAACTGCTGCAGTCTTTAGAGATATCCACCTAGAGAGAGCCATTCTCTCAAGGCCAGGTGACTTAGTAAATAATTTTAAGGTACTTAGGCTGGGTTTCTGTGGTCTACAGCATATTGCAGCTGATGGTGTATCATTCACACCATTTACTATCTGGAACTAGATGTATTTAGACCAATTGCCTTGAGTTTCTCTCAGGAATTGCTCTTCTGCTTTATTTCATGTAAAAACCCCCTCTTTCTAAAGCTTTGTTCCTCCAATCTCACATTTGTATAAAAAATCAATTATATTCAATAAAGCTGAATATGATCTTAGTCTAAAATTATGTTCTCCTTTGTCTTCTGTGACTACTTTTGGGTTGTGCCTCCTTCATCACACATTCAGAATGCCTTTGAGAGGATCCTTCTCATTCATGTTTCTCTGGATGCTCCCTTAGGTTATTCCTCTTCAAAGTCACATTTTCTGTGACTTTAAAGGACAAAATTGGGACTTCTTAGGAGTGCACATGATGATAAAGCACATGCTCAAGGGCTAGAATTTCATTTCAGTTTTCCCCTTGGATTTTGTTGCTAAATTGGGGAATATAAGACCTTACTAAATGTTGTTCCTTGTCCTATCACTGGGTACCATCCCAAAGAGCCTGGCATCTTCATCTTGACACCCACACCTCAGATATTTATAGACACTGATCAGAGCATTCTCTTCTCCAGGCTACACAGCCCCAGGTCTCTCAGTCTTTCTCCATAGCAGAGATGTTCAAGTTCCCCAGTCATCCTTGTAGCTCTCTGTTGGACTCTTTCCAGCACATCCCTGTCACTCTTGAATTTAGGAGCCCCAAACTGGACACTGTATTGCAGGTGTGGTCTCAGCAGGACAGGGTATGATGAAATATTTAATGACTAAAACTCCATTTGTGTTTAATTAAACCACAGTACAAATACAACTGTCATTAGCTATGATAGTTGATTGCATATCACAGTGGTCACTTTTGTATCCACCTCTCTCCTTCAGCTTCTGATGCTTATAACGTAAGAGGGATGTGGAGGTGCTGGAGCGTGTCCAGAGAAGGGCCATGAGGATGATCAGAGGGCTGGAGCACCTCTCCTATGAGGACAGACTGAAGGAGTTGGGGCTGTTCAGTCTGCAGAAGAGAAGGCTCCGAGGTGACCTAATTGTGGCCTTCCAGTATCTGACGGGGGCCTACAGGAAGGCTGGGGAAGGACTTGTCAGGATCTCAGGTAGTGATAGGAGTAGGGGGAATGGAATGAAGTTGGAGGTGGGGAGATTCAGGCTGGATGTGAGGAGGAGGTTCTTCCCCATGAGAGTGGTGAAGCCCTGGAATGGGTTGTCCAGGGAGGTGGTCGAGGCCCCATCCCTGGAGGTGTTTAAGCCCAGGCTGGATGAGGCTCTGTCCAGCCTGATCTAGTGTGGGGTGTCCCTGCCCATGGCAGGGGAGTTGGAACTAGATGATCCTTGTGGTCCCTTCCAACCCTGAATGATACTATGACTCGAGTAGGGAGGACACTACTGCCCACTGCAGGCTTGAACTCACGACCTTCCCATTAAGGGTCTTATGCGCTACCAACTGAGCCACATTGAGGGTTCTCATGCTTGTGTAATGTAAGCAAGGACATAACTTCAGGGCTTCACTTTAGTGTTTGTACAGTGATTTGTCCATTCTACAATACAGTTCTTATAAGTGTTCCTAGCTCCTACTCCAATAAGAAATATAAACATTACCAACTGCAGCCAGAAAAGTGAGAAGCTCCTTCTCACTGATTCCCCCCACACGTTCTTTCTTTACCATTTTATCTGAGCACTTTCTTTCTCGTGCTTACAGAAGCCAGCACTTATTGTGAAGGATGCTAGCAGATGTACAGATTATACTTCAAAAACTGCTGTTCCTGTCAGCTGACAGAATTCTGTTATCATTTCAGATATTGGCATGCTTTATTTATGAAGACAGCTTTCCTATCTGCATCAGGGCCAATGGATAAGTATCTCTGGTTTATCCTGTCTGCATAAGACAGCCTGACAGCCACAGTGCCCTGGAACATCCACAGGTGCAGCTTACAGGGATCTCACTAGGTTAGGCAGACCAAATAACATAGTTTGGTAACATGTGTGAGCAGCACTGAGTGCCACATGTTTTCAGAAATTATTTTCAATAATCAGTCAGACAGTGCTCAAACAATCCAAGGCATCTCTTTGCCTGTCAGAGAACTGCTGAAAGGAAGGAAAGCCTTGGCTAACAGCAGACTGAAAGATGATTTTTATTGACTTTTGGTGTTTTGCTTTGGTTTGGTTTTATTTTTGTTTATACTCTGCTCACCTCCAATACTGCTGCCAGTTCTGGTCTCCCCAGCATAAGAAGGACACAGAGATGTTGGAATGAGTCCATAGGAGGCCACAAAGATAATCCAAGGGCTGCAACATCTCTGCTATGTGGACAGGCTGAGGGAGCTGGGGTTGTTCAGCCTGGAGAACAGAAGACTCCGGCGTGTACCTTAAAGCTGCTGAAGGGATCCTCCAGGAAGGCTGCAGAGGGACTTTTCCTAATGGATGTCTAGAGACAGAACAAGGGGGAATGGTTTGAAGCTGAGGGAGAGCAGGGTTAGACTGGATCTGAGGAAGTTCTTCAGTAGGAGGGTGGTGAGACTCTGGAACAGGATGCCCAGGGATGTTGTGGCTGCCTCCTCCCAGGGGGTGTTGAAGGCCAGATTGGATGAGGCCTTTTGCAGCTGAGTCTAGTTGAGAGGCATCTGAGCCTATGGTGGAGAGGTCGGAGTAGATGAGCCCTGAGGTTCCTTCCAACCTGAGCCAGTCTAAGATTTTATGATTCTATGATTTTTGGTTTTGTTTGGTTTTTCTGCTGCAAAGTACGGCATAATGTCTTCCCTTTTCTTATTTTAATCTAGAAGTGCCTTGATGCTAAATGTCAAGCAATCAGGAGCACTGATTTACTCATTTTAACAAACCATTTCCAGTTCTGAACAATGCAGATGCTTTCCATTAGTAAGTGAATGGAGGACATGTAAACTCTCACTGTGCATTTTGACAGCCTATGAATGCAGGCTGGCTGGATGTTCTCCATCACAGCAGAAAGCACATTATGCAAGTTTATGAAAAGCATATATATATGTGTGTGCAGCTATTCTGCAATGTAGTTTTTGTACAAAATATTTTTTTGGGGGGAGTATTTGCAGA
The DNA here is from genome assembly GCF_026170545.1 of Melanerpes formicivorus. Lineage (NCBI taxonomy): Eukaryota > Metazoa > Chordata > Aves > Piciformes > Picidae > Melanerpes > Melanerpes formicivorus. The sequence goes on along the minus strand of NW_027142515.1, from coordinate 384,251 downwards.
CATTTTTCAATTCAGGTTATTTTTCAGTAAACCTTATTCCATGACAAGATCAGCACTGATTAAATAGAATCATAGAATCACAGAAAATCTCAAGCTGGGAGGGACCCATAAGCATCATCAAGTACAACTCTCTGCTCCTTACAGGGCTACCTAAAATTAAATCATATGGCTAAGAGCATCCTCCATGTATTCTTCCACATTCAGATAACTTGATATGTCTTCTGACTTCTGTCTTCTGACTTTTTCTAACAACAACAAAGACTTTCCCTTCAATTAGCAAACAGATATGCTTTGTGGTACTAAGATGCAATGACTTTGAAGAGTTATTTTCCTTTTCTCAAGTTTTAAACACGCTGCCTACCACTCCTTGTTCCTTGGCAAAGGACCTGCTAAAAGGTACTGATAAAAGAGCTAAAGAATACTTGAAGAATATGCAGCTAATGTTCATATAGGTGACCTGGAAAAATCCAAATCTCTGAAAACAGACACTGATGTTACCAAAAAAAGGCAGTGAAGTGAAATACTAGACTATGAATCTCAAGATTTCTCTCAAGTCATTGATTGCAACCATCAACCTAACACAATGATAGCCACTAAACCACATCCTAAAGTGCCATGTCCGTGGAGTTTTCCTTACATTGCTGGTAAAGCACTGTGAGGACACTGCTCTATGGAGAGCACAACTGCAGGTGATTCCTCTTGCCAAGGAGTTATGAGACTTGATGCAATCTGCCAGGGAGTGTGCAGGCAGTCAAGTTAGAACATGACTTTGAGTAAGAAGGCTGTCTGGTTGGTTTACAGTGTCAGGATAAAAGAAAGCAGCAAGAGTAGAAGGAAGAGACTAGCAGCAAGAGTAGAAGCATGAGACTAGCTTGAGTTTCCAGTAATTTATTATCTCGTGTGGCATACATTGGTCAGGAAAGAAGGTTCTCATCATCTGTAAATATTTAAAGGTAGTTACCTTAATGGTTGCTGTTGACAGTGAAGGGATAGCCTAAGCCTCTGCAAAACTAGAGCTGCATGAGAAAGTTTGAGCCCCTCTGTTGAACTGTCTTCCTGGAATTAGCTGTAGATACTAAAACTGCCTAAGCCTGCTCTTGTTTTTGTAGACAAGAGAATAATTCTATCAGTCAAGTCATACAGAAGCCAGCAACACAGCTCATTCCCTCATTCTGAATCTCCTGCATAAGAAATTAATGGCAGTGTGCATGAATAATGAGAAATGCTTCAAACCTGAAGATTCATCTGTTTGGACAAATGGTGTTGACTCCACTGCAACAGTGGGATTATACTCCAATAACTAGAGTGCTACTGCTGTTGCTGTTAGAGTTCCTGCTGCTACTACAGCAGCTGAACTGAGGTCAATGAGGCCAGCAAAAGACAAGTCCTGATACGTAAAATTTAACATTTCTATAGATATGACAGTGAAGGTTTTCAGCTGATAAAAAAAAACCCAAAATAATCTGGAAATAGAATTGCCCAATATCAGGAGGATAGCAGCTGAGCTAGCAACAAAATACCTACTTCTTTACTATGATCTCTGAGATCACAAAACTGCAGAAAATTAGACTTTTATCCTTTTTTTTTTTTTTCATCTCCTTTTGAGAGCAAAGTACTGAAAAGAGAAATTTCATGTAAACTGCTCATCTTCTAAGCCTAAATATTAACCAGCTCATTATAACAATTAATTGGATTTTATAGTCAGTGGATATTGATACTTTTTTCCTCTAAAGCTGTACGTTTCATGTTTGACTTCACATAATTGCAGAATCACAGAATGTTAGGAGTTGGAAAGGACCTTGGAATATCATCCAGTCCAACCCCTGTATCATAGAATTATAGATTCCTAGAATAGAATAAGATAGGACAGGACAGGACAGGACAGGACAGGACAGAATAGAATAGAATAGAATAGAATAGAATAGAATAGAATAGAATAGAATAGAATAGAATAGAATAGAGTAGAATTAACTATGTTGGAAAAGACCTTTGAGGTCATCGACTCCAACTGATCATCCAACACCATCTAATCAACTAAACCATGGCACCAAGCACCCCATCCAGTCTCTTCCTAAACATCTCCAGTGATGGTGACTCCACCACAACCCTGGGCAGCCCATTCCAATGGTCAGTCACTCTTTCTATGAAGAACTTCTTCCTAACATCCAGCCTAAACCTCCCCTGGTGCAGTTTGAGACTGTGTCCTCTTGTTCTAGTGCTGGTTGCCTGGGAGAAGAGATCAACCCCCACCTGGCTACAACCTCCCTTCAGGTAGTTGCAAACAGCAATAAGGTCTCCCCTGAGCCTCCTTTTCTTCAGGCTAAGCAACCCCAGGACCCTCAGCCTCTCCTGATAGGGCTTGTGCTCCAAACCCCTCACCAGCTTTGTTGCCCTTAAGTGGCTCAGGCTGGAAGGGACTTCAAAGTTCATCTGCTTCAACTTCCCCATCATAGGCAGGGACACCTCTAAGCTAGACTTGGCTGATCAAGGCCTCATTCAACTTGGCCTTCAATACCCCCCGTGGAGGAGACACCCACCACCTCCCTGGGCAGCCTATTAGATAGTCTCACCGCCTTCATACTTTGCTTTTTTGGACTGTCACTTTTACAAACTCAAAAGAATAAGCAAAATCAAGAAAGAAAGAAAAAAAATTAAACCTGCTCTTGTGAATACTAATTGGGCACTGCATGCAGAAGATGATGAACCTTTGCCCCAGAGCACAATTGAGTAATTACAAAAGTGATCTTTGACTAAAAATAATCAAGCTTAACAAAAAAGGTAAAAGAAGTAATGACATTGTTTTTAAAAGAAAAGCAGCAAATTTGTGAAGACAATGGGAATAAATCAGTAGGTTAGAATGCAGACCATGAATGAGAATAGGGAAAGGTCAGCATGAAGGCCTGATGATGTAAATGGCTCAGGGTATGATCTGATGAAGAAGCAGAGGTAGGAGCAGTGACATGCACAGGGCTCATAAAAACAAGATACCTTCAGTTGGCCTTATGACCTTTATCTTTAAATATTCTGAGGACTTTCTCTCCTTGCACCCTTCTTGCTGACTTCCCCACAAATGCAGTGAGGAGGAACGTTTAAACATATCAGGACAGCATGAAATCTCTTACACAGGTGTGAGTCCAGGAGGAAGATGATAAATTATGTGTCACAAGGGAAGAAAGCCTGGAATATTTACGAGCTACTTCTCTACAGCACTGTGGAAGAAGCAAGGTAAGATACCTACTGGTTAAACACAGAAATGGTCTGGAAAAAAAAGGACTTTTATGTCTCATACTTAACAAATTTAGCCATCTCATAACTGAATGTGAGGAATGATGCTAATGAAGTGGGGGGGTTTAATTTTCTTTTTCCATTGGTTAAAAATAATATCAGGCCACAGCTGCCATAGTTAAAGATTATATGCTCAAGAACAGGAAAACATTGTGTCTGACTTTCCTTGAAAGTGGAGCAGTGGAGTTCTAAAAGTCTTGACATTGATTCGTGAGAAATATTGGGAAACAGAATATTCCAGGACACAAATGATTGCTCATAAATACCTAAAAATATAGAAAATGGGAAGAACAAAAGTGAGCAAGCTCACAGGTTAAGATAAACCCAGTCCAATAGATGGAAAAAAAGAGGGAAAAAAATACCCACACAGGCAACTTTCCATTTTGTTTTGGTTCAAATCTGGCATCAGCTGTCACTAGCAATCCTTTGATATGTATAGATTTCACGTTTTCCTATTTCAGCACGTTACAGACACATAGGACTGGGGCACTGTTGACAGACATGGTAATACCGAGATATTAAGCAGCCATTGATTAAGCTAGATGAAAATATCCTTCCTCAAGGCTCCTCACAACACATTCACCTCACAAGCATGCATACATGACATAGCATTTCTTGCTTATATTAAAGCACCACCCTTTGCCCTTCTGGGACAGCATCTGGTTTTGGGGAAGCAGAGAGGGGGAGAGAAAGAAACAGCTCTCGGGTGCAGCTGAGGCAGATCAATATTACATGAATGTCTGAGAATCCAAAGTATTTCTTCAAGTTATGAAAACAAGTTGCAATGTTGAGATGGTGAGACAGGTGGCAAACTGAGACTGCTGTTTTGTGCAAAAAATATATCTAGTTACAGAGCTAGTTCTGTTACTACCTGGTTACTCTCCTGCTTTCTGCTTGTCTTTGCAGCCCATCCAAGGCATCTATGTATAAGCCATGTTTCTGGGCAAGTTTGTTCAGCAACTGCCGTAAAGAAATATTAATCTCTGTGGTGATGCCCACATTGCAACAGGTGCTGATGTAATACAAATAAGAATAATAATGGATTAAAAGAAAATAGGAAAATTGCCACAGGTGTGACTTCCATAGTTTGAAAAGCATCAGCTTTTCCCTCTGTCTTTCAAAAACTGATAAAGTCACAGAAAGCCTCTCAAAAGCTGCACTTGTGTTCAGATGAGGTGCCTGATACGTATTTTACAGAGCTGTGAGACTTTAGGCAAAGCTTCAGAAGCAAGTCAGTTTGCTCATACTTATTTTGAAAATGCACTCCACACTCACAGGCTTAGAGGGAGCTTAATTACAATCAATGGAATAATTAAGCTGAGGGAAATACGCAACCGAGAACAGAAATGAATAGCAGACATATGCACAAGTGTACCTTTGGGCAAATGCATTATAGGCACAATATTGTCATTATGCCTCTCAAATCACATAATTATTTGCTCTGGCATATGTGTGAGGAACAGACTGGATTGAACATGGGTTTTATATTCTTATCCTGATCCGTATTTAAACATTATTCACAGTGGTGCAGCCTACACTTAAGCACAGGTTTTATTCTGTGCACAGCTGAACTTTCACCACCTATTCCTGATTCCGAGGAAGTGCTGCTAATTACAAAGCTCTGCTTCTCTCTTTCCCCTCACAGTCCACATGTTTCAGGAGTACTTACAGCAGTTTGTTCACCAGAGTTTGACTCATGGTGAACAGCTCTTCACAGGTGCGTTATTTGCTGGTTCCAGTCTAGGTGCAGGAGCCACTTGCTACTGTTTCACTGACCACAGCTCTCTGATAAATAAAATGCACACCCGGAAAAAGGTCTCCAAGAACAGATAGTTTCAGAGAGTGAAATGGTCTTAGAGAGTCTTATCATGCTCTTTTTTAATTCTGAATTCTTATCTCTTGGTGCACCTTGCAGTCCCAAAGCCATAAGTCCTGTAATGGGAAACCTGCTTTTTTTATCTCTTTTTCTAGCGCTCGCCATGATAGGCACTGAAAAGGCAGGCAGAAGAAGGAAGCAAAACAAATAAATAAAAGGACCAAACCCAAATCCTGAACATTTTCAGGTTACAATTAAAATCACTGAAATATTTTACAGTGCTCACCAACATTCACATAATTCTGACAGTGTTAATACAGTGCTTCGTACAAATACTTAGAAACAAATAACTCTGGTGTACATTAACAGCAGAAATTCATATAGTAGGGGGGGAAAGTCCCTTCAATATACCCAGACAGATTTCAGAAAGCCCAAGGGTCAAGCCAAAATTTTTGGTTGCTCAAATATGGTAAAAACCACCTAGGGTCAGAGCTTTAATATAAAATAGAATATTCTATATAAAATATTCTATATAGAGAATATGTTTATATAGAATATTCTATATAAAAAGCTCTGACCCTAGGTGGTTTGTGTGCATATAAGGATAGTCTTACTTGCTTAAATTCTAGCAAACAAAAGCAGCAACTAATTTGTAGCCATTAAAGGAGAAACAATGGATGACTATTTTTTTCCAGCTGAAATATGCAATATTCTTTGCATTACTCTGAGTTGGTGAGTTCTGAAGTGAGGAGCAGATGATCATCTATTCTTGCATGGTAAAGCAAATTAAACAGTAACCAATACAACTGCACCACCAATGCTCATAGCTGTCTGAAATGCAAAAAGAAAAAAATTTGCACAACCCAGAAGTTCATCTTGTACTCTGAGGCATCCAACACCTACAGCAAAATCAGTGTGGGTGTGGAAGAAATGAGGAAGGAATTTAGGTGAGGAAAGGAAGAACAGCAACATTTTTTTTTCTTTGTCTAGGTTCTCTGTACATTTAATACCAAATTTCACTGAAGTAGAACTTACTAGCAATGCAAATCAGTCCTGTCCTTTGGAGTTCACTAATAATGCACAAGTAAGAAGATGGATTAGAATTAGAATTTGGATTATAATTATAATTAGAATTAGAATTAGGGTTAACCAGGTTGGAAAAGACCTTTGAGATCATTGAGTCCAATATCATCCAACACTAATCAACTAAACCATGGCACCAAGCACCCCATCAAGTCTCTTCCTAAACACCACCAGTGATGGTGACTCCACCACCTCCCTGGGCAGCCCATTCCAATGGTCTTTCTATGAAGAACTTCTTCCTAACATCCAGTCTAAATCTCCCTTAGCACAGCTTGAGACTGTGTCCTCTTGTTCTGTAATCTGTGAAGAGATCACTTAGTTGCCTGAAGCCCCTAGGAGGGTTGAAAACCTCTCTATATCTCATTTGATCTCTGATGGCCATTCTTTGGTTTTATTCCCTCTGCTCCTACCTGCACTTCCCCATTTTGTCATGTCCTTTGCTTAGAAACAATACAAATGGTGCCTGTATGAGTGTGGACACTGTCTAAATGCCTCATATAAATGCAAATATTGACATTTATAGCCTCTATGCATGAATGTTTATGGCTCAGGGCTGCAAAAACCACGGGCTCTTGATATGCTTTTGGGGTTCTTTTATGGATACCCTGAATGGAACCAAGAAGGAACCAAGCAGCTGGTTGGGAAAAGCACCTGAATTTCACTTTATATGTGCAGAGGGAAAAGTTAGAAATAGAGAAAAGAAGGAGAATAAAAAAAGCAAGAGAGAGCAAGAGCAGAGGTAGTCACCATTGCTGATCTTGACAATGTCTTGATGGTCCTGAAGGCCTTGATCAGTGGGGAAGCTCCAAACTTCACATTAGCTTTGAGATTTGATACTTTTTCCAATCTCAGATGTGGTCACAGTTCCTCATTCTGTTGTCATGGTTATATAGTATGTTCAACAGGAGTCAGTTCTGGTCCCACAGTGAGTTACGTGTGTCAGCTCTTTTGGCTCTAAATTATTGTGTCAGTCATCTATGAGAGTTCCCTCCATCAAAAGACTCATACAAATTGTCATAGTGAACCCCAACTTGCATCTCAGCACTCTTGAACTCAACTTGTGGCTTTGGTTATCAGCTGCTATAATCACAGAGCTTGTGATCTTGTAGATAAGTAGCTACCTTCCCAGGACAATGGTGTGAAGACCTCTGAGGACAGACAACGTTGAAGCAGACATGAGGAAATCTAACTTAACTCCTTGCACATGGGCAGCAAAGAATAATGGGAACAAAACAGAGATGGGAAACAATATAGACTGAGACAAAAAAAGAAGAAGATGTACCTGTGTTAGCAAAAAGGTTGGACTAGATGAACTCCAGAGGTCCCTTCCAACCCCCACCATTCTGTGATTTGTTTTATTTAGGAAGAAGGAAATTAGAAACTTCATATATATATAAAAAATTATACATACATATATATATACATATATATATATAATGATAATGATAATAAGAAGTTTAGAGGAGGTAAACTGTGAGTTTGTTTTCACCCAGACTAGTAATCCAAGGACAAGAAAGCATACAGTGGACTTAGAAGCTGGCAAACTCCAAATGGCTGGATGGAAACTGTGTGTTTTCTTTTGTATGCTGCTACTGGTACTATGGATTTTAGCAGGACTCTTAAATATGGGTTTTCAACAGCTAACAAAATGACCAAGAACTACAAGAACAAGAACAGTAAATTTCAACAGAGCTTTTCATTGATTGCAGTTTCAACATACTTTGAGGCATGAACCTGTCTTTGGACAGCACGAGCTGCAATAAACTTACTGTAACAGCTTTAAGGACTCATTATTTTGTGACTGGTTTGTGCGTGTCTTCTGAAACATCTAATAAGTAAGACAGGGTGATGGACTGTGAGAAGAACTGGTCTGATCAAGAAACTTCCCTTATGCACATATATGAGACATGGAAACAGAGAAGCCTGGGCTTTCTGCTTTTCCTCATTAACTCTGAAATTAGTATGACAACAATGTGTGCAGACTCTCAGCACAGGTGTGACGAACACGAATGTGTTCACAAGGCAGCATTGCAGCCTCTCACTACAATAGACTTCCATGAGATATTTTGATCCATCAAATCAGCTGCTTGAAAGAGCCTGCTCCCACCTGCTCCTCAGAGTCAGTGTATTTTCCAGTGTCACATGGGAGCAATCTGTCAGAGCAACCATGTCATAAAACCAGCACAGAGCTGGAGACTGCCACTGATAAAAGCTGCAATAGAATTGACTAACAAACTGACATAAAAAACTTAATAACTGGTGAAGATCTTAGGAAGAAACAGAAGGTAAGGGAAGAAGCCAGACAAAAATGGCTAAACTGAAGAGAAAAATCGACATGCAACCCAGCTTTTAAACAATAATAATCACCAGCATTAATTCTCATTTTAATCTTTCAGCTACAGCTAAATAATTAGTCATCTGGGCCTTGTATTTTGGTCTGTCAGGCTTCTACTTGTGTCTGCATCACAAGTGTTTTTTCTCACTGTATGATGTGAGCAGTAAAGAGTATAGGTGGCCTTCAGGAACACTTAGTTTAGTCAAGATCCCCTACTGCACATGCAAATGCAGGTGAATAGGGTTAGTTATTCAGGCTGGCTGCATGACACTGGTCATGCAGAGTATTCCTCTCCTGTGTCCAGGAGAAGTAATGAGCTTTGTCACCCCAGAATTGACTGAAAAGCAACAAGAATGCCTTAGTGGAAAGAAAACAGAATGGAGAAAGAAAAGTGAAATGAAACAGAGCAAGTGAGTAACCTTTGAAAATTGATGTGTTGGCTTGAAGTTTCCCAGGTAAAAGATCCAGTCAAATTACTAAATCTTGTCCTCAACATGTAGCAGGATGGTCAATTTGTTTGGTCAAATTCAATGAGTGTTAAAGCCTTGTAAAGCTTCCGTGCGAAAGGATTGGAGGTGACATCAAGGCGGATAATAAAGTTACCCAGAGCACAGACCTGTGGCAATTTAGCAATTAGCTTTGTCAGCAGCTCTGGAAGATCTGTAACAAATCATAAGTTTTTAGTTAGCCAGTATAATAAAAAATTTTAATAGTGAAGGAAAAGTAACAGAGGCGATAAATGTGTTTCGGCATGGAATATTGCCTTCTTGTGACAACTGCATGAACTGGAGGAAAAATGTGGCTTATGATGTATGATGCTCTTCTTGATGCAGAATATTAATATTCTGGCAAGTGAAGAAATATTTATCTTTTTCACTTTCCTGAAGCCTCACAGATCATAACACCACTGGTTTCAGATTGAGGTTGAAGAAAAGTCATTATGCAAATTGCACTAACGTCAGACTGAGGGGAAATAGAAACAATTACTATAGGCTGAGAAATACAGCAGAAGTATGAAGGACAGAAATGAGGCAATGGGAAGGGAAATTTATTTCAGAAGGAAAATGTGCCATCTCTTCACTGCAAAAGTACAGTTTTGGTGAGCAAGTCTGAAAAGAAAGGAAGAAAACTTGGTAACTGTCATCTTGTAAACCCAGGTTGATCAAGTGACATGATACACAGCACATCCAGCAGAGATACAAGATAGAGAAGTCACGGAGTCATGTCCACAAAGTTTAGGCATCTGACTGGAGCACCAAAATGAGCCACCCAAACACCCTGTACAGTTAATGGGATAAGCAGGCTCCTCTAGAGAGCAATATGAAGCACTTGAGTTAGGTGGCTACCTTTTGCCAGTGACTATTTAGGCCAGCTGCAGTCAGATGGTGTGGATACCTCCTGGAGTGCCTTATTACAGCATATCCAGCAGTACACCTCGGTGTAAGGCAAGGGCATTGCAGGGCACCAATTAGGTACTTTAACATCGCATGCACCACTTTTACCAAAGTGGTATTTATACATAACAGTCACGGATTGCTCTCACTACCCTGAGGCTATGCACAGCTGTAATGGAAAGGTGGATATCCTCCATAAAAAGTCAGGTTAATGCTCTGATCAGCTTTCTGAAACAACATCCACTCAGTGTGGCAGAGGAGGCTATGGCAGAAGTGAAGGGGGAAGCTCCATCTCTTGAGATATTTAAAAATGAGCTGGGCTACAGGAAAGAAAAAACTTGTATTGGGCAAAGGTTGAAAGGACTGCATGATCTGAAACTTGTTTTCAAGGCTTTTTTCACTGAGGGGTGACCTCATTCATGTTGATAAAGATGTGAAGGGCAATGTCAGGAAGATGGTGCCAGGTCTGCAATGACAGCACAAGGGGCAATGGGTGCAAGCTGGAGCAGAAGAGGTTCCACAGGAACAGAAGGGAGGACTTTTTGACTATGAGGGTGCTGAAGCCCTGGAGCAGGTTGCCAGAGAGGTTGTGGAGTCTTCTTTTCTGGAGACATTCAAAACCCTCCTGGATGTCTTCCTGTGTGACTTGTCCTGGGTGATCCTGCTCTGGCAGGGTGGTTGGACTGAATATTTTGTTGAGGTCACTTCCTACCCCTAACATTCTGTGATTCTGTGATCTAATTCCCCCTCTAGCTTGCACAGCTATTGACATGTCTGACCTTTCAGAAAAAATGGGAACCAGCAAAGGGCTCAAGTTTTCACTCGTGTAAATGCATTACTTGTCCTTTGAGAGTATTATGAGACAGGAGATCACAAAAAGAGAAGGAATACTTAGGAAAAGAATTAATATATAGGAGAAGGATTAATAGGGAAAAGTAACTAAAGTAGCATGTAGCAAAACTGCAAAGTACAGTAACAGTAACCCCAGGTCTGGCAGAAGTGTCCAACCAGTGCTAACCAGCAGCCTCATTTTCCTGGTACAGCAGCACTGTTTGCACACAGCATTCTGTCTAGCTTCTTCTCCAGCCAATCTTGCTCAGTTCAGCAGCAAACCCACCGAAATGTCTGCTGTTTTAAATCACCAAAATGGTTAAATAATAGATACACAAGAACTAAAATTGTTGCAAAATAATTTGACAGTGAGCCTGAAGTGACAGCTTCAGCAGTCTCACAAGCCCTAAACAAGAGCAGAATCACATGAGCATTTAAGAGTGATTATGTATTTGCCTGGTACAATTTGACTTGAAGCTGATCTAAAGGAGTAGGTAGCACAACTGGCTTTGAGTGCATGTAGGAATCTCCATCAGCCTGTTTGCTTGTTGAAGGATTCATTTCAACAGCAGAGATGCACAAAACCCACACAGAGAATATTATTTGTTCAGCTGCTTGAATATATAGAAAACCATTAATGGAAGTAAAGCCTGCCTGAATGAATACAATGACTCTAATTAGAATTTAGTGTGTTTGAGACACCAAGAAAAACTTCTTTTCTCAGTTTTCTTTCTCTTCTTTCTTTCTTTCTTTCTTTCTTTCTTCTTTCTTTCTTTCTTTCTTCTTTCTTTCTTTCTTTCTTTCTTTCTTTCTTTCTTTCTTTCTTTCTTTCTTTCTTTCTTTCTTTCTTTCTTTCTTTCTTTCTTTCTTTCTTTCTTTCTTCTTTCTTTCTTTCTTCTTTCTTTCTTTCTTTCTTTCTTTCTTTCTTTCTTTCTTTCTTTCTTTCTTCTTTCTTTCTTTCTTTCTTTCTTTCTTTCTTTCTTTCTTTCTTTCTTTCTTTCTTCTTTCTTTCTTTCTTTCTTCTTTCTTTCTCTTTCTTTCTTTCTTTCTTTCTTTCTTTCTTTCTTTCTTTCTTTCTTTCTTTCTTTCTTTCTTTCTTCTTTCTTTCTTTCTTTCTTTCTTTCTTTCTTTCTTCTTTCTTTCTTTCTTTCTTTCTTCTTTCTTTCTTTCTTTCTTTCTTTCTTTCTTTCTTTCTTTCTTTTCTTTCTTTCTTGGATGAAGGGTTCTATGCAGACAGCCAGGATGTAGCTGTTCTCTTTTACACTTACAGAGAGGACAGATCCACAGCTCACTGGGAGTGTTCATCAAGCATTAACAGTGCCAAGGTTTAAGCAAGGTCCACAGCCTTGCTTCACTATCATCTTCTCCTTGCCTTACCCTAGACTCTCCCACACCTACACTTCCAGCAATCTAAGAGTGGGGTAACCCTGCCATGTTATGATACCAGTTTGAGCTGTTCTGACTAGATGGTGACGAGGTAAACCCCCTCAAAACATGGCTGCTTGCACACAGAATCAGTGGTAAAATGATGATGTGTACACAAGGGTCATGTCACGTGTGTATTGCAGGGAGCAGGGGTGTAGCAGATTAAAGAGTATCCAATGATGCTCCTGAGTACCAGGCACTGACTCTCTATATTAAATTTTAGAATGGCACTGGTGTTATTTTTATCCAGGGTAATGGTCTTTCTCCCAGACTAATTCTGGGTCAGGCCTGGGAGCTGACATGGGCTGGACACCACTTTCAGTGGGCGGTCAGAATTTAGCAGCATAAACAGGCCCTTTGGGACTGCTGGTTGTCATGCCAGGGTATTCCTGGACATGTGTCCTGGCTGGGGTATGTGGAATCTTCCCAACTTCTTCTGCATGCTCAGCCTCTCTGCTACGTGCTTGGGCTGTGTTGTGCCCCTGCTCATAGCCACTTTGAGAAGCACCAGTGGTGCAGTGTCACCCCTTTGAAGATCATCATCAAATGAGGATTGGACCTTAGCCTGATAGCAAACAATAGGATTTCTGAGCTGGAACAAGCAGTGGTCTTCTAATGCTTTATAATTCACTTTAGGAATGTTTGACAGCAGAAAATGGCAGTAGCAAATGGCTGTGCTTTTGTGCAGTATGACTCCTGTAGCTGCATCCTCGCAGATGCTGCTCCTCCTGGTAGCCTCCCTCTGCTGCTGTGGAGTACTTTCACCCACGTGAGGCAGACACTAATGATCTTCCCTCTCTCCCTCATTTCTGTGTTCTGGGTTAGGAGGAGGAGGGAATAGCAAAGATCAGGGAAGCAGTGAATCTGCAGGGGAGAAGAAACACATCACTGGGAGCGGAGGCAGGGCCTGTTAGAGTGCAAGCTCTGCAGTCACCTCTCCTTGATTGTCCCCTTATTAATATATATGCCCACACAGCTCTTGAACAAAAGTTCTTCAGATAACTCATAGGTATAAGCATATGAAAAATCAGTATTTTTAGCACTGTACGTCTACATAGCAATTATTTTTAAAGGTTGTATAACCAGGATGTTTCAAGATATGCATCAAAAGCATCAGCAAAGAGAAACTCTTAGCTGGTGTAGATCAGGTGTCACTTGTACCAGTCATCCACCTTATTTCTGTAGTTCTGAATTCTAATAATGTTCCCCTCTTTTTCCACACAGTGCATCTGTGCAGTGTTGTCTTTTGTGATGATCTGACATCTCCAAAGGCAGTAGCACTCTTTGTGGAACATGAATCAAAGAACATGTTCTTTGTGCATGTTCACTTCTTATGGTTTTGTCTTAGCTCAATCCTGTCAGAGCAGAGCCTAAGAAACGACATCTAGAAAGGTTACTGTCCCAACAGTGTTTACCTTGTAGGAATATTTCTTTCATTGAGAGGCTGGCTGGAAATTCTGAAGATTGTTTCTGCCTAGGAGCTCTGAGGAGGGCCACAAAGATAATTCAAGAGCTGGGACTCCTCTGCTATGAGGATAGGCTGAGAGAGCTGAGGCTGTTCAGCCTGGAGAAGAGGACACTCTGGGGGAACCTTAGAGCTGCCTTCTGATACTTGAAGGGATCCTCCAAGAATGCTGCAGAGGGACATTTCATAAGGGTGTTCGACAATAGGACAAGGGGGAATGGTTTAAAGCTGATGCAGACAAGTTTTAGACTGGATCTTAGGAAGAAGTTGTTCAGTAGGAGGTAGTGAGACTCTGGAACAGGCTGCCCAGGGAGCTTGTGGTGCCTCCTGCCTGGGGGTGTTGAAGGCCAGGGTGGAAAGTGTACAGTTAGTTATTTCCTTTCTCTCCCTCAAGGTAAGTGGCTAAAGTTGATGTTTACATCTTGAGATTTCATTGGTCCAGAAGAATAGCAGGATATTAGAGCTCTACCAGTGACAGATTTTTAAGCACTCTGTTGGGACTTAGAAAAATGTGGACAAATACTCTGCTGCGTTCCCCCAAATCAGTACAGATGGAAGAGGGAATTATAGAGTTCAGTATTTAGAGCACACAGCTGTTTTTACAAAGGTAGCATATGCTAAGATATAAAAAAGATCTTCAGGGCAATGCTGGGGTTCCTTCTGCCCACTTCCTCTTGGCTGGAGCAGCTAGGTCCTAGCAACCTGGCACCTAGATTCTAGCAATTCTCTTGCAGAGGAAGGTGAGAGGATAGCTACAGATTTACCATTTGATGAAACCGTGTGTGGCCAGTCCAAGGTCACTGGCTGCTTGCCAGGGTAAGCCTGAGCTGGGCAAAGCTTGGGCTTCCCTGCTGTGGTTGCAATTAAAGAGCAGCACCAGGTCCAGATCACTCTTGTTTGATGAGCATGTGGGTGTCAGAGCTGTTATGGCAAAGCCCTTTGTGTTTTATTCCCTTACTCCCTGGGCTTTCTTCAATGAGAATAAAAAGCATCACATTGAAATTCTGTTTTTGAGGGACATGCTGTGATACACACTTACATTAATTGTGCCACAGACTGAAAGCTTCACGTTCAGGTGAACAACCCTTTACAGCATTTTGGCAGCAATAACAAGTACTTCAAGGTTATGCCCTATCTCCTTTTTTCTTTATGTCATCTGTAACAACTGTGGACTCTGACATTTAGTTAATTAAATTTGCCCCACACTATCTGAGTTAGTTGTGCAATTCCTCTTGAGAACATAATTTTTGAAGGTAGTAGGCAAGAAGAATGGTTAACCTTGATGAGTTCAGTTTGCCACAGTAGTATGTTATTCAAGAAAAAAACTTAGGAGCTTTCACCTATTGTATAAATAAAACTCCTCAGGACAGTGCATGGACAGGAAATACAGAATAGCAAAACATCTTTGAGGCCAGATACCAGAATAAAATAAAATCATCACACAATTGCAACTCCTGCTGCACTTCATCTACAAGTCTCTGCCTACTGCATTTTTCTTGCAGTAAGTGAGGTTTCTCAGCTAGTTTTAGTTTAAATGATTCCTGTCAAATCTGTCTGAAAGGGCTTTTAACTGTCTCGGACACTTGATATTTCAATGTGGATGTGCAAAGCTGCTTTTGAAAGTTTATTCTGATGTAGTCTCTTACTATTAGTCCAAAGCTGGATTCATGTCTGCTATTGATACCATAATTTGCAAGTAGCCCTGTTTATGTCTAGGTAGCCTTCTCTTCCAAGAGCTGCCTTGCAGAGGTCCCATGGACACTCACTAGTCTCTCCCTGGTCTTCTCTCTGAGCAGGCTTGGTGTTCTCCCTGAACACTGAGTGGGTAAATGGGGCATGCATGCACTGAAGATGGGCCTCTAGTTTGGCTCCCCAGCTCATAGGCTGTGAGAAAAACTGATGCTCTTTCATCCTTGGAGGCAGAACTGACAGACAAGGCAGAAAAAGCTTTTGAGCTGATTTTTGTTTTCACTTTAGCACCTCTTTTATCTCATTACTTGAGGCTTTGC